>NW_027532002.1:8824025-8895476 GCF_008692635.1 Crocuta crocuta
GTGGTTCTAGGCTAAGGGATAAGAGCTGTTTAATTTTTGTCTTAATCTTAAAATTCTGGTCAGACTGCCATTTCAAAAATCAAACTCCGAATTAACCATATGTAGGGAACTAGTTAAGTTAGACCAAAGCGTGTGCATATATGTTTCTTAAATAACAAACAGTGAGCTGTTGCTACATATTTATCAGTAATCCCCTTGAATCCCAGCTCTATGCCCTTGGCCAAGCTCCTTAGCCTCGCCATAGCTGTCTCTTCACTTGTAAAGTGGCACTACTTGTTCCTGTCTTACAGGGTGGCTGTAGGAATTGGACGATGTTTTATACATAAGAGGGGTGCACAGTACACTGCCTGGTATTACTGTAGTAAGAACTCTAGCCCAGGTTTGCTATTATCATGATCACACATTTCATTAAAAACTCTTAATCTCAACCATTGAATCATGTGATGCCCAGGAGGATAAATATATTCTTTAGTCTCCTTAATTTGGGTTTGTGCGCAATGGTGCCTGTAGACCGTAGACTGCTCCTCTGAGGAGCCTGGCCAGAGGAACATGAAGGAAGAGGAGTGGGGATAACTAAGGTGGTGTGGGGACCTGCCACCTTCACCACTGGGGGGGCCTTAGTCTAGGGCAGGGACACAGAAGCCCGGAAGAAGGGGAAAAGGACTAGAGAAAGTGAAAAGATGAGTAGGCAGAGGTCTGCTGAAAGACCTCGTGTGGAACATTCTTCGTCTGCCTCAGAGCAGTTCTCAACCGTGGGTGCCCATCAGAATGACCTAGGGTGCTCTCCAACCCATCACATCCAGAGGACCCAGGCCTCCCCAGGGGGCCCCAATGTGCAGGCAGGGTTGAGAACCAACTGCACTGAAGAAAGAGGGAAAGGAAGAGACAGCGTGTCTCGTGAGTCAAACTGCTGTTGCTCCCGGGAGGCTGGGGCAGGCGGGGGGNTTCCCCAGGGAGTCCATAAAGAGATGAATAAGTAAGTGCTGAGCCGTTATGATGGACCATCTGAGATTAGATACCAGGACTTTGGAGAAGACCTTGCTGTCGTCGTTTCTTGGCTGCCTCAGTTGAGTTCCCTTTGGTTGGCGAAAGGTAGAAACACACTCTGGCAAGAGTGTTCAAAAAGCAAGAATTTATTGGAAAGAAGTGGGGATGTCTCAACAGGTGACAAGAGAAGGGAGGAAGCAGAGGCAAATGCCGGGAGTCTCAGCAGCAAGAGTCAGGGGCCCTCTCACCAAAGTTCTACCGCTAAAGGCTCAAAGCAAAGGGCTCCATGTCAACTTCCTGGGAGAGAGAAAAATGCGCCATTTTTAGCTGTTAGCTAGTTAGCTGTTCCTAGACCAGTCAACTATGGCCAGGGCTCAAGGGCTCACAGTGGCTGGCAGCCCACTCCTGTGTCCCCAAGAATGGGGACCATAGTGAGCCCGACAGACATGCCAAGAAGAGTCCCAACTCCATCTTTCTCTAACAGTACTTGACATCTTAGCAGTGGGAATAGAGAAGACCAACTCCAGAGGTCTCCAGGGCTGTATCTCATGAAGGCAGGCAGGAAAGACTGACTGCGATGAGTCAGGAGCAAGGGAAGCCATATAATTAGAGATGAACTGTGAGAATAAGGGGCAGTGATTGCAAATGGAGCAAACACCCACATAATGCTTATAAGCCAGTACTGCTCTATGCCCCAAACTCACTTCACTCTCACAACAACCCTCTTAAATGGTACCATTATTATCCCCACTTTTCAGATGAAGAAACTGAGGTTCAGTGTAATTCGGTGGCTTACCCAAGGTCACAGAAACCCAGAAAGTCAGGGTCTAATGTTCTTATGTGTTATGAATCACCACACTTGTCTGAAGAGTGAGGAAGTCCTGGTGATGCTTATTGAAAGTGCAGCGCAGGAAACACAGAGTGATAATGATATGATGGCGAACTGAATCTGCATTCAAAGTCTTGGCAGGAGAACGGTTCTGAGGGATGAAGAACGCTTGTTGTTGGGTGCCCAAGCTCTTAAGAAAGTGGACATGAGGGGGGCCTGGGGGGCTCAGTCAGTTAAGGTTCCGAATCTCGGTTTCAGCTCAGGTCAGGATCTCACAGTTCGTGGGTTCGAGCCCTGTGCCAGGCTCTACACAGGCATCATAGAGCCTGCTTGGGATTCTCTCTCTCCTCCTCTCTCTCTCTCTCTCTGGCGCCCTCCATTCACGCTGTCTCTGTCTCTCTCAAAATAAGTAAGGAAACTTAGGGGCTTCTGGGTGGCTCAGTCGGTTGAGCATCCGACTTTGGCTCAGGTCATGATCTCACGGTTCATGGGTTCGAGCCCCGCGTCAGTCTATGTGCTGACAGCTAGCGCAGAGCCTGGAGCCTGCATCAGCTTCTGTGTCTCCCTCTATCTGACCCTCCCCTGCTCACCCTGTCTCTCTCTCTCGCTCAGAAAAAAAAAAAAATAAGTAAACTTAAAAAAAATTTTAATGAAAATTTTTATTCAAAATGACTCTATCAGAAAATAAATAAGATAAAATGACTCCATCAAATGACCCTTAGTATAACCATCCTGTGATTATCAGATCATCATCTGGGTGGTGCTCTTGACATACCATGGGTGAACTCTAGTTTGTTGTTGACATTTTGTGCTTTGTAAGATTGTAGCCTCCTTGAGGGCAGGAATCACCCCAGGTGGTGCTCCAGAAACCTTGTTCTGGGAGATCTGGATTGAGAGTTTATTTCCTTCCCTTGCCTTTCACAGGTGTGGAATAGTTAGCTGGAGGTAAGAGATATTTACCAACCGAGAAATCCTCCCCCTCTATGCTTCAGGTTCTGTTGTGCCATCCAACTGTTCCTGCAATGATTCGCCGCCACTGAGGCTGTGATTTAATTATGCAAAATGTGACAGATCATTTGAAAGTTGTTAGCTGCTGAGGAAGCACATTTGTGATGGGGGGGGGTGGAGAAGAAGCCTTTGCATTTTGCTAAGTTTCATATCCTCTATGAACACGTTTTAGTGAGAACGAACTTGAATTCTAAATGACTTAAATTCTAAATGATTGCCCTGCAGATTTACGAAATATCTCCACCAGATATGGCAATGAGAATGTGCTCAGCGATCTCCAGCAGCAGGAAAGAAAACTATACCATCGGAGACCCTGGCTCTGTTACGGGTGCCAGGTATGTAAATGCCTTACCTCCCGTCCGCCACCCAGACTGTGTCTATGCTCTCAACTCTTCCATGCCTCAGCAGAACTGTAAGGTAATCCCGACTGCCCTGAGGTTACCAGGGCTGGGAAGTGTGCGCTCTGGGACTCAAACTCATGTAGGGAAAACATGACCAGAGCTAAGCTGACACCTGCGAAGGGAATCAGGCTATGACTCAGTCTGTTGACATGGCCACCTTCCCATATGCAAGGACACAATCAGGCATGCCAGAATGGTTAGTTCCTCAAAGTGCTGTGACCAACAGTATGAGCATCGCCCGAGCCTATGTTAGAAATGCAGGATCTCAGGCCCTGTTCCAGACCTGCCGAGGTAAAATCTGCATTTAACAAGGTCGCCAGGAATTCATATGTACATGAAATCTGAGAATCGCGGACAGGATACACTCATCAGTCGAATGTTCCTTAAGGCCACACTCTGTGCCTTTTATCCACATACCTCCAGTGCCAAGTACAGTAGTGGGAGCTCAGTCATTTGTTGGATTGAATTGGGTGGCTTATAAATGCAAAGGCACACATTTGCAAAGGTACTGGGGCTTCTGGGAAAATGCAGAGTAGCTGCAGTATAAAAGAAAAACAAGGAAGTCTCTTTTGTTCACTTCTTGAGTGGGTGCTTACTGAGCACTAGCCATGTGCCAAAGACGGTTCTAGGCACTTGGGGTACAGTGATGAGCAAGACCCAGCCGTGCCTGCCCTCACAGAGCTTACCTTCCCAGGTACATAGCACATGGGCAGTTATCGATCCAAAAGTGAATGGATAGGGTCTCTTTGGTTATTAGATAGTGGAAAGTTAACCCATTCTTTGCTTAAAATGAACACAGCCACCTTATTTTTCATTTGCTCTTCCTCATTTTGTTCTCTCTCCACATATAAGAATGGAAATAGGCATGATTTTTAGTCATTATCCTTATTGGCAGCAGCGCTACTTTTCAAGCGAATTAAAAGTCTAAATCAGGAGTTTATAATAGTTCTTTCCTACTTTCTTTTTTTTTTAATTTTAAACGTTTATTTATTTGAGAGAGAGAGAAAGAATGTGAGCAGGGGAGGGGCAGAGAGAGGAGGAGACACAGAATCCGAAGCAGGCTCCAGGTTCTGAGCTATCAGCACAGAGCCTGCTGCCGGGCTTGAACTCACAAACCGCGAGGTAATGACCTGAGCTGAAGTCAGATGCTTAACCGACTGAGCCACCCAGGTGCCCCAGTTCTTTCCTACTTTCAATGCGTCTCAGTATTATGGCTCTATTTAAGGTCCATCACTAGTCCCAGTTTGGTATCCTGCAGAACATAAGCAGATGACCATCACTTGTACCCTCACAAGATGCTCCTTCTGTAACAGTTGGATGTCTGACAATCACAAGAAGAGAGAGATCTACTTTAAAATATCCTTTCCTTGGGGCGCCTGGCTGGCTCAGTCAGTTAAGCATCCACCTCTTGATTTCTGTCCAGGTTATGATCTCATGGTATGTGAGATCAAGCCTCGTATCTCAGCACAGAGCCTGCTTGGGATTCTCTCCCTCCCTCTCCCTCTCCACCTCTCCCCTGCTGGTGTGTGTGCTCTCTTTCTAAACAAATAAATAAATAAGCTTTAAAAATTAAAATAAAATGTCTTCCTTTTTTCACATTACCTTCCAGATGTAGGAACCCTGAAACGTGATGCCTGAATTGAGTCAACACATTTTTTTAGTGCTGAAAGTATGTCACTTTTATCTTGGTGAGAAGGCATGGAATCCACCTTTTTACAAAGCTGGTAGAGGGATCATCTAGCTTTGAGGGAGCTCCTTTTAGTGAATTCTTTTTGTGCACAAACTGGCTACTGAGAGGGTTTCTCTTGTCTGAGACTGAGAACACTCAGACACGGTTGGTTTTAGTGATTTTATATTAGTAAGTCTCCAATTTGTTGGCTTTGAGATCCCTTTACTCACTTAAAAATTGAGTCTTCTGGGGCGCCTGGGTGGCTTAGTCGGTTAAGCGTCCGACTTTCGCTTAGGCCATGATCTCGCGGTTCGTGGGTTCGAGCCCCGCGTCGGGCTCTGTGCTGACTGCCAGCTCAGAGCCTGGAGCCTGTTTCGGGGTCTGTGACTCCCTCTCTCTCTGACCCTCCCCTGCTCATGCTGTCTCTCTCTCCCTCCTAGAAATAAATAAAAATTTTAAAAAAAAATTGAGCCTTCCAAAGAATTTTTGTTTATGTATTATTATGTATTATTATTATGAATTATAGCTTAAAAGATTTTGAAAATACATCTATTAATTCTGTTAAAAATAACAATAAACCTATTCCACATCAACATTAATAACATGTTTGTATCACAAATTACCATAATTTCCAAAACGAAGTATTAGCAGGAAGAATAACATTATTGTTTTTATTTAAGTAAGCCTCTATGATGTCTGGATAATTAGAAGTCAGTCCAGTTTCATATCTTCTTCATTTTATCTGTTGCAATATGTTGTTTGGGTTGACATATGTTTAAAAAACCTAGATTTACACAGATATTAACAGCCTTTCAGGTAACTGTGGACATTCTTCTTTGCTACTACACCAAAACTTGGCAAGTAGCCATTTCTTACACATTTGCAGTGTGAAATCTAAAACCATTTTCAAAGGATATTTCATATGATGTTACATTAAAATTCCCTGATGTCTCTTTCCGATGGGTTAGATCTTTCATCCATGCATGATTCTGAATCATCACACATTGGTCATTTGGAAAATAAACATTCAATGTTTCATGATGTAATATTTTAAGATCATATCCATTTTTATTATTTCTAATCTTATCAGTAAAATTTTCTAAATACTGTGAAGCTGTCAAACTTCAGGAGCAAATAACAGGTTTTTCTAAAATTCTGATTTTTCCCTTGAAAGACCATCTTGTATCTCTGGCAATGGACACCATCACTTGTTTTTCTTGAAGTAACAGCCTCTCTGTTCACTTTCATGAAACCTGCAAAATTCCCAAGTCTGATTAATCAAAGCTTGTTATTCTTTCAAGGAAAAATGGTATTGCATGAGAAAAAGCAGCTAGTTCAACTTACAACTCAGTCGTACAAGTGATTTTCCTCAAGATGATCATCCTGCTTTGTTACGTAGAAGTGCTTTATGTGAACTTTCTATTTCATCACACAGACTAGTCAAAGGATGTGTACTCAAGAGTTGAGATTTAATAAAACTGATAATTTTCACTGCATCATCAGCGTCGTTCTTAAGAAAACCCAGCTTTTTTGCTGTAATGCATGGTGGTAAAAAATCTAATAACTATTCATCTAATGTGGTGCCACTCCCTGGATACCTATTATTGCTTTTGTACCATCAATGCAGATGTCAACACAGTGCAAAGGCAAATAAGATCTTAATATTATTAGGGGAATAATTTTGACCTTGTAGATCCCTTGGGGGGGAAAGGGGGGCTTGGGGACCCCCAGGAGTTACATTTTGAAAACTGCTGATCTATACAAAATGCTTAACACAAAGTTGTGAAGTAGTAGGGGCTTAATAAATAACTGAATAAACTACTATTAGCTTGTAAATGGAGAATGAACACAAAAAAGCCAAGAACACTAGAGGAGAATGTTCTCCTCCCTACCCCTACGTATAAATGATCGAGTTAGAGACTCAATGGTATCCCCCAAAATTCATATGTTGAAGCCCTGGTCCTTCAAGTGACTGGAGAGGGATCCTTTAAAGAATGGCAATTAAGGTTAAATGACATCATACGGATGGGGCGCTAATCTGATAGGACTGATGTCCTTATCAGCGGAGGAAGGGACCCCAGGAGTGCACGTGCACTGAAGAAAGGTCATGTGAGGACATGGTGAGATAGCATCTGTCTGTAAGCCAGGAAGAAAGTTCCCATGAGAAACCATCCCTGCCAGCACCTTGATCTTGGACTCCCAGGATTCAGAGCTTGAGAAAATTAGTTTAAGCTACTCAGTTTGCAGTCTTCTGTTATGGAGGTCCAAGCTAAGACAGTTAAACACAAGATAGCTGGTAGTCAACATGGAACACGCTTCCAACCTGAGCCAGTCTATCCAGACTCAATTGCTTTAATACATAACAGAGCTTCTCCTAACGAATCTGCTGGGTGAGCTGACACTATCACACTTACGATTCTTTCAATTATAAGTAACAGGAACATGTCTTAAACCAAAGGAATCCCAACCAAAAGTATCTTTAACTGAAAAAACAAGAGGTCTGAAGGTGAGATGTCTCCTGGATTGGTAACCCAAAGGCTCATGGACCCAAGGATTTTTCATCTTTGCACTACATTGCCTCATCATGTCAGTGGTTACCCCATGTGGCGGCAAAGTGGGTGTTGAAGTATCAGATATCAGAAGCAGACTCTAAGATCTCTAGCAAAAAAAAAAAGAAAGAAAGAAAAGATGTTCTTATCCAGGCATCTCTTCTACGAGCAAGAAGCCCCTTTTCCATATTCCCCACACCCACAAACCCAACTTCCACTCAGGTTTCATAGGCCAGGACTGTGCCAGGCATTGGCAGGGGACTGAAACCACCAAACACGGCTCCCCTCCCAGCATCTAGAGTGGGTCCAACCTCCTCTGGTGAATGATCCAAAGGGAAAGATAAAGGGCTGTTTTGTAGCTTCCTTTGGATTCTGGTGTATATTTATGATCATGCTATAATAAGCTTGTAATTGTGTTATAATAAGTCTGCACTTCAGAACCTTTCAGATGCTTGAGCAATGACGCTAGTGTTACTCAAGGCACCTTGCCAACAGTGAGTCCACATGACCTTGCCCTTTTTATAGCTGCTAGAGGAAGGAGGCAGTCTCCCGGTCAGGGCCCACTATTCTGTCCCTGAAGCGTCTTCATCCTCCAACCTGCACCCTTGAGCGAGAAAGTACAAATGTTATGGTTCAAACCATAGCAGCTGCTCTCCCTGCCCTGTCCTCATCCCTCCGACCTCACCGTGTTAGTGTGAATGAAGTCCTACTGCCAGTTCTTGGGTCTCCAAGCCCGAGAGCTCTTTCTGGAACTAAACAACGCTCTCTGCCCTCAAGCAACAGCCTCCCTCCAGCTGCCTTCAATCAATGACTGACTGGAGTTGGTGTCTCAATGGACACGTGAGACCTGGGTCCTAGATTCAGCTCCAGTCACTCATTGTGACAGTTGGTTGAATTAGTCATCCCGTATGGGCCACCTTCCTTGCAGTGCTTCCCCTCCCCTGCTAGTGTCCCCTGCCCCTCCCAAAGAAATGACGTGCATTTGAACCCTTATCTCCGTGTCTACTTCTGGGGAAACTCCAACCAAGACACAAACTATTCTATATGACATGCATCAAGTTGGGCTTAGAGTCTAGGAAATGCCTAGTTAATTTTCAACTCCATCCTGAACCATGAAAGGTAAGAGGAATTTTAACCAAACTGGGCACGTGGCCTGACCACATCTCACAGGTGCTGGAGTCTGACTTTGTTTTGAACCTGCTGTTCCAACTTCATAAGATCTCTTTTAAGAGAGTTGTCTTACCAAAGTGTCATTAAACAAGCCCACCAGGAAGTCAGGGACCTATATTTTATTTGGGGTAAAGGTGGGAGGATCCCCAGAGACAAATAAAATGACCTCATGTTTACAAGGGCAAATAAACATAGTGCAAGCTTAGTACGTATGAAAACTGAAAACAGAAGAAATCAAAGACGGGAGTGGTAGGAACATGGGCTCTGGCTTGTGTCTGATCTACAGAAAGATTTTAGACAGCGTTCCCCTGGATTTTGACTAATTAAGTGCAAGAAAAAATCTAAAGTCAATAATAGAATGTTGTAAACGCAGAAGGAAGAAAATCTTTAAAACCTCTTTATGTGATTTTTGTCCAATTTTCCATTTCTCCTCATTGTTTTCTGGGTCGCCCTAGGCTAAGCATACTCATTGTTAGGCATTTTTTTTACAGCAGTTCTTCACTCTCTGAAGTGTGTTTCCATATTTTTTTTAATCAGTTTTTCCTCACAACAGTGGTAGGTTAGGTCAATACCATTTTTCCTGTTTGAAGAAGAGAAAAACAAGGCAAACAGGAAGGGAAATGGCATTGGCTTAGGTCAACCAGGCGGCAAGTGCCCAGAAACTCTTACTGACCCATCCTCAGGTAAGGAACCTCTGAGCCCTACCCCTGAAAACAAGTCCTAACAAGGCCAATCCCTACTTTCAGGCAATTAAAAACTACTAAATTGGAAAATAGAAAGGCTTTAAAAAAACTATCACTACAGTAGTGACATGAATATTACTTAGACATTTGGGATGCCAAATTAATTTTCTCCTTGAAATTCCCTGCCTTCGTCTTTCTGTCCATCCAATTTCTCCACAGAGCAAAGCCCGCCTCCTTCAGGAAGTTCTCCAAGACTATGTCCGCCTTCAATCATTGGCCTTTTCTGTCGGCACCTGACAACACTTTGCTATCATATCACAAGTGTTTTGCTGGGCAATGCTGTTTACCTAGTTCCTTGCATGATGTCTGGCACACAGTGGAAGTTCAATATGTATCATTAAATGAATAAATCAATTTGTGTGTGTGTGTGTGTGTGTGTGTGTGTGTGTGTGTGTGGTGTCTGAGAAATGGTGGGGAGGGTCCCACCCCAAACCTAGGCTTAACTAACCAGCAAGGGCAGAGACAGTCTCAGGGACCATTAAGATTTTCCTTGAAGAAAGACTAAACTGCTGTAAGCACAAAATATCTTCTGGGGCCTGCAAAATCTTGTTAATTCCTGTGCATTCCTTTCTTTTCTCCTTTTTCCTTTTCCTTTTTTTTTTTTTTTTTACATTTATTTATTATTGAGAGACAAGAGAACAAAGGAGGAGGGACAGAGATAGAGGGAGACACAGAATCCAAAGCAGGCTCCAGGCTCTCAGCAAGCTTTCACCACAGAGCCTGACATGGGGCCCAAACCCACGAACCATGAGATCACGACCCGAGCTGAAGTTGGACGCTCAACCCCAACTGAGCCACCCAGGCGCCCCAATTCCTGTGTATTCCTGACAGGCTTAATTCTCTCTTTGAGATTCTGATTGTTCTTCTCTGCCATAGCACCTGAAAATAGTGTGACTGAAAGCTGGCAAATGAGCCGGTCCGCAATTTTGACCAGCCAGGGGAAAGCTCTATTACACTGAGGGCTGTGGGAGGTCAAAGCAAGCAGAAGGCCCCACTACAGAGGCCAACTGTCCTATGCAAGCCTGCACACCCAAGTTTGCACAGCTGAGTCACATTAAACAGATTAGATCTCCTTGATTTCCTCGACTCGTAGATTCACACTTGGCCACAATTCATTCATTCATTCACAAGCATTTCTTGAACAGCTGTCATGTGCCAGGCATGAAACCAGGAACTGGATATACAGAGCGTGTTTGCTTCCACATCACCTGTGTTTCAGGTATTCTTCACAGGGTCTGGTCCACTGATAATGACTTCTCATTCCAGGGCTGTTATGAATTCTTGATGGTTATTATGTAGTTTTATTACCGATGATAATGACTAAGTACAGACAGATGCTCCATTTGAACTTGACCTAGTCCTCTTGCATTATTAGTGGACATTCCCTGTTGCCTCGTGGAGGAAAGGCAACAGCAAAGCATGTTCCTGTGTTGGTTCTTAATTTCCTCAGCCGTGACAGGAAGGTACACTGGGCCATCAGTAAAGCCACCACTTGCTGCGGCAGCATGCCAAACTCAGTCCAGATTCAACAGTTTCTCAGCGGGTCCTTCCTCCCCTCTCCACACCCACACTCCCCTCGGTGAGGGGGGGGGGACCCTCACATCCACTGGGCACACCCACATTGAATGAGATAAAGAAATCACTGCGCATGCATGGTGCTTCTCCTCACTGAATGCTTCATTAGAACCCAACAGGAAAGAAGTTTAAACTAAACAAATGTTCACTTTCCTTTTCTTCCCCTGCCTATCAGTCTCTGTCAGCTTGATCAAGGAAATATGGCCGTTAATAGCCTACAGTGGAACAAACATTTGCATAACTGTTACCTCAGAGCCCATAACTCTGAGCTAATTGGCTGATGGTGATTAAAATGATTAAGTGATTGTAATTTATATGATTAACCAATTAAACCATTCTCCAGTGATTGGCTCAGAGTAGGCTTCGAGATGTGCACACGCGTCTCTCAGCGTGAAGGCCAAGATGAACAGTGTTAAATGTTCTTTCAGATGCTGACTGGTTCCTCTGACCAGCGGGGGGAGAATGTTTTACACTGGGTAGTTGAATTTTATCATGTTAAATGAGTGGCTACCCAAAAATTCAGTGCCTGGCATAAAAGATGGGGGAGGCAGGGCAATGATTCTGCGAAGGGACAAGGCGGATGTATTGCTCCCCAGAACCATGACTGTTATTTGAGCGTGGCCCACATTCCACTAAAATGACAGAAAGACGTGGTTAAAACTTAGGACTAGGAGCCAGTTCCACTCATTCCTGCCCTGGCTCTGTCTGTCACTTACTACTGTGCCGTGTGACCTTTTTAAGCCTGTGGATTCCTCTCCTATAAATAATATTCTTACGGGCTTTTAAGATTATTATGAAGATCAAATTAGATTAGGCATATTATACTCCCAATAAATCTTAGCTATTATTATTATTTTTGTTATGATTTTATTATGACTCCACTGGGACATAAACTCCAGAGACACCCTCATTTTTCTGTATCGGGTGCTCAGCATGGTACCTGGCACACAACAGATCCCAAGAATATGTTTGACAATTAAAATAATAATAGTGAACACAGACCCTTGAGCTCATACTGGGGACTTTTCTAAATGCTTTGCCTTCATGAACATGGGATGTCCTTGCAACCACTCCTTAAGGCAGGTACTACTATCATCTTCTGTATTTTGGAGGTGAGGAAACTCAAGTAGAGAGAGGTAAATTAACCTTCTCAAGGTCCTGCTGCTGGCGAGAGGTGGATCTGATGTTCAGGTGCCTCTGTAACTAACAGGTAGGAGGTTAGTTAGACATTTCCCCCAGCCAAGGTAAAAACGTCATTGCCAAATAGGAATAAGAAAATAATATGGTTCCTTCTACTCAGTGGAAAGAAACAAACTGGGTTCATTTGCCTGGTGACACGTTTTGGAGACTTGACAAATTTGGTAAATGCAGTGAGCAAGAAATAATGAGTTCTCATAGCCAACCAGGGGTAGGATACAAAGCAGAAACTGAACATACTCTTTTGTTACCCTGTTACATAAACTCAGGTTCACCGTGATTCGGCATATTCCCCACCCCGATCCCCACCCCACGTTTCTTCCTCCAGCCACCACGAGATTCTCCCCGTGTCCAAGCCAAGCACATCCCCTTCCTCCCAAGATTGCCTAAGCTTTTAGCCACTGGGAGATCTGAAAGACTCTGCTGGTGTCTGACCTCCTGGCTGTTGGTTTTTAGACTACAACTTACTAAAAAGTGAAAACGAGAGGCAGGTAATTGGTGTCCTTAGTCTGTGAGCTACAACCAACATGCCAAAGGCAGCCTCCTGTGGGTGTTTTTCTTCCAGGCCTCTTCTGGCTATTAATGTCAGCATAACAAAGATAATGAGTGTTTTACTTCCGTTTAAAGAATAACGTTCAGTTGTGCCATGGATGCTACTAGGAACCAAGGGTATTGTACTGCTGCTACTACTTACTGCCACAAACGTGGGCTGGGCATGAGGCACGCCGGACTCTCCTCACGAAACAACCCCACACCAGTTCTACAGCCATTTGACTCAATTCACTTTCTTCTTTGGACTCTTCCTCTCTTCTTTTTGTTCCCATTCTTCCTACCCCTTTATTATTTTTCTAGTGCTTATTTACTTTTGAGAAAGACAGAGCATGAGTGGGGAAGGGCAGAAAGAGAGGGAGACGCAGAATCTGAAGCAGGCTCCAGACTCTGAGCTGTCAGCACAGAATCTGACACGGGGCTCGAACCCATGAGCAGTGATTATGACCTAAGCTAAAGTCGGACACCCAACCAACAGAACCACTCAGGCACCCACTAGCCATTTATTCTTTTCTCCTCCCTCTTCCTTGCTCCTTTCCCCCATTCCTTGCCCCAGGCCTTGAACATGGATACTTCACACACCTATTTTCATGGGATGAACTATGGTTCATTGTGATGAATACGGCCATTTACTAGTGATTGGTGCACATATGTCTTCTTCAAGAACTCCCATGGTGTGGAAGTTGCAATGTTTATTGCTGGCTTGATGCCGGAATTAATTCCACTTTCTTCCACCATATTGGTTCTTGGTGTTATGTAAGTGTGACTTGTTATTTTTGTAAGTTTTTTTCTTATAACATTAATACATTTTGATATTAGAAATTTTATAGAATACTGAAAAGACAAAAAAAATAAAAATCACTCTGGCATGTATCCTAACGTTTTTCTTTCCTTAAAATCCTCCACTATTACCAGAAAAAGTGGAAAAATATTTTTTAATGTTTTTATTTATTTTTGAGAGAGAGAGAAAGAGAGANAATATTTTTAAACCTGGAAATGATGCTCCATGTATATGCACGTGCATAAGAGGTGGGATGGGTTTTAGAGAAAGCCCTTGGTGATTCCCTGGGCTTGAAGATATTTGACAAGTTCAAATTATGGCTAGATCCAGCACTAACCTCTGGATCCCTGATCTTTCCCAGTGTTTAGGGAAGTGCATCTCTGGCGATTGCATGAGAGAGAACTCAAGCTCTGGAGGTAGCAGGTCAAAGCTATTCAATCCATCTCTAAATCTTTACCAATCTAAGCATTTCCCTCAAGTCATCATTCACTCTGAACTTGTCCATTGCTTTTTGTAAAGGAAAGGAAAGAAACTCACTTTGGTTAAACATCGGCTCCTATGAAACCAAGCATTGAAAGGGGGCAGAGTCCATAATTGATTTTCTGACAGGTTATAAAATATTAAAAGATGGGAAAGTTTTAAAACTAATTTTTAGGTATCCATCTGAAGCCATGTCCAGTTGGCCTGTAGGATCAATGAAACAACATTACATAGAAATGCTGAACTCATACTCTCCCAGCTAATCTATATTTCACAGATGAGACTGAGCTCTTAAATGACCTGCACACAGAGTGAGCTGATCCCCAGTTTAAGCCTCCCAATTGGCATGTTGGTTGCAAAGATTAACCATTTCAAGGAAGTGGAAGTCAACGTATCCCTGACAAACCATGTAAAACAGGGCAAGTAAAACCCACAAGATCTTTTTGTTGATATAATGTCAACTTCTTGAAACGACTTTGGGCTTTTTATTTTATGTATTCCAGTTTACTTCTGGCTTAGCAGGGGCCTGGGAGACAGCCTTTATTATTCCTGGGTATCCCTCCAAGGGTGGCATTATGAAAATTTGTCTGACCTTATGTGCACATGAGGTCTTTCCTAGGAAGGACTGAGGTGTTTGTCAGTTTGTCAGCAGGAAGTCCCTGAGGAGCACAGGGTTTTAAGAGCAAGCTGTGAACCAGGACTAGAGTCTTGTCTTCAAGTGGCCTTGAAGCAAAGGAAAAAATTCTAGCCTGAGGTAAATTTGAATATTTTTTAATGTTTATTTATTTTTGAGAGAGAGAAACAGCAAAAGCAAGGGAGGGGGAGAGACAGACAGACAGACAGACAGAATCCGAAGCAGGAGGCTCGCTCCGAGCTGTCAACACAACTGATATGAACCACGAGATCATGATCTGAGCCCAAGTCGGTGCTCAACTGACTGAGCCTCCCAGGCACCCCTATCTGGGGTAAATTTGGATGAGGATTCCATCTAACCATTTCTAGCAACTCTTTTTCTTACCTTGGAGGCTGGGCCTCCCTGAGATACATTCCACCCTGTAAATGTCATAACCTAAACCTCCCAAAATGTTCTCCAAGACTTTAGACACATCTCACTGCTCCTTCTGTGGCCTCGGGGACCCCTTATACTTGGGCATAGTAAGTGTGCTCTTTCCTGCTTTGCCCCAAACCCCCACTGCTCCTGTCCCAACTCTCACCCCACCCCTCCCCCAAACCGGCCCCATGGCCATAAGCCCCTTGAAAGCAGGGATTGAGCCTAGTTTATTCCTAGTCCCAGAACCTAGCATAGCACCTGGGGCTATGACCATCTGACATATGTTCAGTTATTTATTTGATTTTTGAGATCCCCATCTAGAACATAAGCTCAGTGAATGCAGAGCAGAGCTTTTTGCCACATTTGTTTATATCTGGATCTAGAAGAGTGCCTGGCACATAGTAGGTACTCAGCACTGGCTGGCTGGCTGGATGGATGGATGGATGGAAGTACAAACAGATGAGCTGAGACAATGCAGTAGCAAAAGCGTGATCAAGGTGCTATGGGAATCTAAGTCTCAAAACAATGTACTGAAAGGGCCGAGAGGAATGTTGGGAAAGACTTAACTGAAAAGATGCAATTGGAGCTGGACTTTAAAGGATAAGTTAGTCTTTGCTACTTAAAGTGAGGAGATGGAACAGACCCAGAGAGTAGAGTGTGGCCAGGGCAAGAAAGCATGACTTCCTTTGGGACACACCGACCAAACGAGGAAGCTGGTGCACCGTGGAGATGAGGCTAGCCAGGTGGTTGAGGCCAGACTGGGGGTGAGGGTGTCTAGAATATCATGATGGGCATCAGGATCTTATTCAGTTAGACTGTGGAAGACTTCTTAAAAGAAGAGTTATAGCATCAAGTCTTGTTATAGAAACTGTGTAGAGGATGGACAAAGAGTGGTGGGGACAGATGGTGTCAGGCAGGCCAAAGAAGAGGGACTTGCTCATGTATGGGCAAGAGGCAAGAGATGGGTGGGAGGCAGTGGAGAGGTCCGCTGGTTACATCTGAATCATTGTAGGGGCTTGTCAAAAAGCGGCTTAAGGAGTGCAGCTGAATCGGTGCTTAGGTTTTTCGAGTTTATCTTAAATACATGTATTTTCAAAGTTAATTCAGTTCACATTGGGTCACTGTTTCTTAACTGGGGTGATTTTGCCCCTTGGGCAAAGTCTGGGGCCATCTTGGATTCTTGCAGCTTGGGGAGTACTGCTGGCATCTGCTGAGTAGAGGCCAAGGTGCTGCTAAATATCCTACAGTGCACGATTGCCCCCCACAACAGAAACGGATCCCATCCACAATGTTAACAGTGACAAGGATAATACAATGGATAAAACAATTAACAGATTGGAGGTAGTGGGTCCAGGAACTGTGTGTTTTTGCTGTGCTGCAGGCAAGACCTTAATCCAAGAATGACTCCTTTGATTCATTTAGATGCCCAGAGGACTTCGGAGCTGGGGTGACAGACACCCAGAGGCACTGGTCTATGTACATTTGACCTTGAACACATCACTGACGACAATTTGATGGACGCCAACAGAAGGCACATTAAAGAGATAATGTAAGAGGCCAGCTAACATCATGCCTGTTACAGGGTAAAATTCCAGATAGGCGAGTCCTGCCCGTGCTTTTGATAACTCGCCTTAATATTTCTTCCCGATTCCAATCCTAGTTGTTTCAACAAGCACTTCCCCATGTGTCTACTCAAGTGCCCCCTCCTCTGTGTAGTCTTTTGAGGCTGTGCTATCTAAAACTGAAGCCCACCCCACACGTACTTTCTATCCTTATTCTCTATGATACATTTCCCTGTCCAACATACACATATTTTGCATATGGGTTTGTTGCCTATCTCTCTCTACTAGAACGTAAGCTCTAATAGGGCAAGGATCTCTGTCTGTCTTGTTATTGTTGTGTCTCAGCACCCAGAACAGATCCTGGCATATGGTAAATGCTCAATAAATATTTGCTGGATAAATGAAATAAATCCCAGTTCCCAACAGCCAGAGCGAGTTGCTCTGATGTGCTATGCGAGGGTTTGCTTTTCTCTGTGATTGATATACATACAGTTTTGTGAGTGAGAAGAAGGAAAAAAATTCCATGAAAAAAAGAGGCCAGTTTTTCTCTTGAAAGGAGGCAAGTTGAGGCCCCTGGGTGGCTCAGTCAGCTAAGTGTCCTACTTCGGCTCAGGTCACGATCTTGCAGTTTGTGAGTTCGAGCCCTGCATCAGGCTCTGTGCTGACACCTTGGATCCTGGAGACTGCTTTGGATTCTGTGTCTCCCTCTCTCTCTGCCTTTCCCCGTCTTGCGTTCCCTCTCTCTCTCTCTCTCTCTCCAAAATAAATAAAATTTTTTTAATTTAAAAAAAAAAGAAAGGAGGCAAGTTGTCATGGCCTATATGGCTCCAGATTCTCCTATATGTGAAGGAAAGACATTCAAGGCCAATNTTCTCTCTCTCTCTCTCTCTCAAAAATAAATAAAATTTTTTTAATTTAAAAAAAAAAAGAAAGGAGGCAAGTTGTCATGGCCTATATGGCTCCAGATTCTCCTATATGTGAAGGAAAGACATTCAAGGCCAATGTTGCTCACTCGCCCTGCTCTCTCACCGGATTCCTCTGCAGGAAGGTGGGCCATCAGGCCCTATCAGCGCTGCTGGGCTCATAATCAGATTTTAATGACTGTCTGCTTCCCTTCCTACATGTTTATAGTCCTCGGCACTCTGATTAGGTTTTTGGTCTCACAAGATAGTTAAAAGCCCACAATTCGCACTGGGTGTTTTATTTTTTCTAAGCTAAGTGAGTAGGTAAATGTCCCTTTGATCTTCCCACACTGGATGAGAGCTGTTTGGGTTTTTAAGGCCCTTGCCAATTATATGAAATGGACACAGAACTGGGTCTGAGGCTGGTCTTCTGAGCGGCTCCTAAGTCCCTCAATGGTTTTTATTCTTTCTCCTCCTGTCTCCCCCACATCCCCCATGCTGGAGGAACCTTTTTCGAGGAAAAGGAAGCAGCAAGAAGCTCTGGAAGAAAAACGAACTTTCTGAGCGCATGGGCCAGGAGGTCAGCAGCATTTCTCTCACCTTTGAGTGGGTAGGTGACCAGCGGTGGGAAAGCAGGTAGCTTCACCTGTCACCTCTATGAGTTTGGGGAGCCGCTCCATGGGAAGGCCAACCAGGAGGAGACGGTCCCGACCATCAGATGAAATGATCTCTTACCACTGCATTTCTTCCAGCAATTATGTGTGCGGGAGGGATGAGCAACTTCGGGCCCAAGTGGGAAGGGAGGATGCCGTGGGAGTCACATACAATTCTTCCCCATTGTGTCAGGATTGAAATACGAACGCCACACTGGCTGGTGACTTCTTTGTGGCACATACACATTACCTCACCCGTGCCACAACTCAGTCACATGCAGTAACACTTCGTTATTTTAATTAAGCTTATTGCAAGAGTAATCATTGTTGCCGTCCTTATCAATCATCAGTAATTTTTCCGATTATGGCCGTAAGTGGTGACAGTCCATGCTGACAATAAATGATAACGCCTCTGGCTTGAACTGACACTTCATCGGACTTTGCAAGGTTGCTCAGAACACTCCTGGGCTTGCTATGTAACGAACTATTTATCTATGACAAAAGCTGGGTCTATCCGATATTTGTTTTTGCTTCCCAAATGGATAAGTTCATAATATTCGCAAAATTCATCCTTTAGTAGATGACAGCCACCGAGTCCAAAACACATTTAGAAAGAAGTTATATGCTCTTAGCTCACGGCTGCAGCATCACAGCCCTCCCCAATCTGTCCTAAATGTGTGTGCCTTGAGTTATGGCTCTTTCTTCCAAATGGACATGGGAAATGAAGTTGTTTCGATTGCAAAATGGCTCTTGGCTGTTTCCTATTTCTAAGCGAGAGCAGGAGGAAAGGAATGTGAGGGCAAACAGCCCCACTTCCCTTTATAACTGGCCCTTTCTGACATCCGACATGATTGAAATTCTTCAACATTTAAATAAGACTTCTCCCAAACGACAATAGCCTAGTTGCTTATTATTCTTGTTACTGCATTTCCATGGTGTAAAGCACTCCCTGGTCTCAACCATTTGTGCTACAAATAATTTTAATTGAGCCGAGAAACCCTTGACATTTTAGAAATTACCTTCTATTTATAAGACTTTAAGAGGAACCTTCCTGGCAGCCCCGACCTCTGTGTGATTTGGCCTTTTTCCCCCTACTTTGAGCTTAGTTTTTTTATTTTCATCGAACCAAATTACTTCCATTCCTAATTTAATTTTGCTGTAGCAAATAAAAAGCCAATTTGATATGTCCGTAAAATCCCACACAGGCTATGAAGTACACAGGCTCCTTCAACTCACTCGTATCAGGAAGCCGTTCCTCTGAAGTTCATTCCACTAAGGTTGATAAAATGAGTTCTGGGAATATTACTAATGATGAGGGGCTAAAAACGGAGGCTGTATCAGATCTTAAAATATCCTTTGGGGTTCATGAAAGTTTTCCGAATGGTGAAAATTTTCATTTTTGTTATTTACTTTCTCCATCACAAGTCCTACTGATATAGACCTTGTTGAGATGAATTTCATTTTGATACAAATAAGAAAATACTGTACATTTGTATAATACTTGCACATTTATCGCCTTATCTTCAAAGAACTCAGTCTTTCATTCGTCCATTCATTCACTCAGTAAACATTTATAAACCATTTACTATGTTCCAGGCATTATTCCAGGCACTCTGGATACAGCAGTGAACAAAACAACAGCTCATGAAACTTACATTTTAGGGGGAGACAAGTAAAGAACAAATGAGTGATGGGGCCCCTGGGTGGCTCAATCGGTTAAACATCTGATTCGACTCAGGTCATGATCTCGCGGTTTGTGAATCTGAACCTCACATGGGGCTCTGTGCTGACAGCTCAGAACCTGGAGCCTGCTTCACATTCTGGGTCTCTCTGCCCCTCCCCTGCTTGCACTCTGTCTCTCTCTCTCAAAAAAAATATATAAACATTTTTTTAAAAGTAAAAAGAAACAAATGAATGAACAAAAATATGTTTGGTGTTAAATGATGAATGGTGCTAATTGTAATTGTAATATTAAACAGAAAGTAAGCAGGGTAGGGGAATAGGGAGTGACAGAGTGGGAAGACCTCACTGGTTAGATGACATTTGACAGAGATCTGGAGTTGCTAAGGGCAGGAACAACCTTGTAGGCAGAGAGAACAAGTACAAAGAGAACTTGAAAGGAGCACTGGGTGTAGAGCAGAGGGAGCCAGAAGGCTGATGGCAAGAAATAAGGTCTGAGTGGAAGCAGTGGAGGACCCTGAAGGCCAATGTTAAGACCTGGCTTTTCCCCCGATGAGATGAGGGCTCTTGAGGGTTTTGAGCAGAGGAGTGACAGAGTCTGACATATGCTGGAAAGGACCAGTCTTATGCAGCATCACAGTTGGTAAGAAAGAAGGCAAAGACAGGAGGGACACTAGTTAGGAGACCGTCACATTCACCAAGGAAGAGAGAACATTGAGTTGAACCACGGTGGCAGCAAGAGAGGTGTTGAAAAGCAATCAGTTTCTAGATATTGAAATGAAATACGGAGAATATTATTTAGTCCCATTTTATTTTTGTATGTTTTAAGGTGTATTTATTTATTTTGAGAGAGAGAGAGAGAGAGCAAGGAAGGGGCAGAGGGAGAGGCAGAGAGAGCATCCCAAGCAGGCTCTGTGCTGTCGGCACACAGCCCTATTCAGGGCTTGATTCCACAAACCATGAGATCATGACCTGAGCTTAATCAGGAGTTGGACGCTTAACCGACTGAGCCACTCGGGTGCCCCTAGTCCCATTTTAAAGTGAGAAAGCTCAGTCTCAGAATAACTGACTTTCTCAAGAATATGGAGCAAGTGTGGGACAAAGCTGGGTTTGAAACCAGACCTGTTAGTGGGAGTCCCTCCATACCACCCTGTGCAGACCACCGGCCACTAAACATAGCCCGAGTGCCCATCTTGGAGTTTCTGCCTCAGAGCTATGGTCATGTTCTCATTAACATGATAAATAAGAAATCAGGAAGAACAAGGGCACCCCCGTTCCCTGGATACAGGTACCACTATTGCTACCTGACAAGGAGCAGGTTAGAGCCTAATGAACGGCTGGGAAGAAGAACAACATTTGCTTCTCGGGGATGAGACATGCTCCTTAGTGGCTTAGTTGCTTAGATGGTTCACATTCTTGTTTCAAGCAGACCCCTGCACTGTCAGAGGCCTTTCTGGAAACAAACAACACTACTATTGCTTTGGGGCCGTATGGCCTTTTTTTTTTTCTTTAAGTGAAGTGAGACTCACGTAACAACATTAGATATTTTAATTTTAAAGTGAACCATTCAATGGCATTTAGTGCATTCAGAATGTTGGGCAGCTATCATACCTATCTCATTCCAAAACATTTCTATCATCCCCAAACGAAACCCCATCATAGATTTCCTCTCCCTAGTCCTCTTCCCCAGGTCCCCTGGCAATCACCAGTCAACTTTCTGTCTCTATGAATTTACCCATTCTAGATATTTCCTATAAATGGAATCAGACAACACGAGACATTTTTGTGTCTGCTTTCATTTAGCCTGATGCTTTTGAGGTTCATCCATGTGTCGGTACTTCGTTCCTTATTATGGCTGAAGAATATTCTGTTGAAGGTGTATGTCACCGTGCGTCTATCCACCCATCCACTGATGGGCATTTGCATCGTTTCCACCTTTTGGCTTGTGAATAATGCTGGTATAAACATGCGTGTACCTGCATTTGTTTGAGTACCTGTTTTCAGTTCTAGGAGTAGGAGAGCCAGTAACTCTGTGTTTAACTGTTTCAGGAACCACCCGACTGTTTCCCACATCAGCTAACTACCTTTCATTCCCACCATCAATGTTCAAGAACTCCCAATTTCTCCATATCCTAGCCAACACTTGCTCATTCCCCTTTTAAGAAAATTCCAGGGGCGCCTGGGTGGCTCAGTCAGTTAAGCATCTGACTTCAGCTCAGGTCATGATCTCACAGTTCATGGGTTCAAGCCCCGTGCTGGGCTCTGTGCTAACAGCCAGCTCAGAGCCTGGAGCCTATTTCAGATTCTATAGCTCCCTCTCTCTCTGACCCTCCCCTGCTCACACTGTCTCTCTCTCTCTCTCTCTCTCAGAAATAAACAAAACATTTTAAAAATTTTTTAAAAAAGAAAGAAAATTCTAGCCATTTTAGTGGCATCTCACCATGATTTTGATTTGCACTTCCTTAGTGACTAATGATGGTGGGTTCGGTGGCCATTGATTGGTATATCTTCTTTGGAGAAATAAATGTTTATTCAAGTTCTCTACCCACTTTTTAATTGGGTCATTTATCTTTCTGTTGTCGTGTTACAAGAATTCCTTACATATTCTAGACGTATTCTGGACGATAGACTTTTATCAGATACATGACTTACAAATATTTTCTCCCTTTCTGTTGGTTGTCTTCACACTTTCATGATAATGTCCTTTGATGCACAAAAGGTTTACATTTTGATGAGGTCCAACTTATGCTCGTGCTTATATCCCATGGCTTATTTAAAGCAATGTTAATGGCGGTAACAACAGTAGTGATAAGAGTGAACACCGACACAGACAGAGGAAGCCATAGGAGAACACCTGTGAGTTTTTCCTATTTTAGATCAAGATCTAGAGCAGACACGGAACTTCCCAAGCTCAAGAAGAATGAAGTTGTAGACTTCAAACGATTTGTCTTATAATCTCTGTTCAGATATATGTCAGGCTACTATCACAAGACACCCACAAATATAGTGGCTTAAACCAGAGAAAAATGCATTTCTCTCTCTTATGCCAAAGGTAGGGTGGCTTAGCAGGGTCGGAGACCCAGGCTGCTCCCAGTGTCTTATTGACCCTCCTTAACACATGGCCTCCATCTTGTGGTATGAGATGACTGTTCCAACAACACTTCCACATCAGCATCCCACCCAGCAGGGAGGGACAAAGGAGAGGAGGGTTTGTGCTCCTTGCCATTAAGCCTAAATCCCAGAATTTGCACACATCACTTTTCCTTGATTCCCACTGGCCAGAACTTAGTCATGTGGCCACACCTATAGAAGGCTGGGAAACGTGCTCTTTAATTCAGCAGCCATGTTCCCAGCTAAAAGCTCTGTAATTATAGAAGAAGAGAAAATACATATGGGTGGGGGGCAAAAATCCAGTCCCTGACATAGACCTCAACGTTAGTAACTGTCAGATTCACAATCTGAACGATGTTGCTAAAATTAGGAGGAACAGAAGGGAGGCTTCATTTTCACCCTGTAGTTACTTTCCCATCCTTTAACAGGGTCTCTGTCAAGGTCTCTTCAGACTACTTGGGAAGAAGGAGTAAAGTTTGGCGCTAAGATACGTCATCAGGGAAAGGAGTCAAGTAAGTACAGGGAAAAGGAGAAGTAAGAAGTTTCCTGGTGAGCTGTCTAAAGGAGCACCCAGATGATGAAGAAATGGGGAGGAGCCATGTGTTTGTATCAGTGTCCCTGTGCTGTGGAAAAGTTTTATGAACAGAGATTTCTATGTGGAAGACAAACCACCCCCAACACCAAAAACTCAAACAGATGTTATTTTTGGTACTTTAGAGTTTTTAAAGTGCTCTCACAAACCCTTTTTCATTGGGTCGTTTTAACCTTAAATATCAGGAATAGCAAATAATACTACTTCCATTTCACCTCCGTGATAAAAAGGAATCTCAAAGCTTAGGATGGTTCTAGCTATTTGGTGGCAAACGCAGGATTCAAAGTCAGCTCTCTCTGACCCCATCTCAAATTTATTCACAGTAAGTCATTCCCATAATGCTTTGCTCTCAGCCGTGTGCACAAATAGAGCTAATGAGCCAGACCGCTTGAAGCCTAAAGCCTGACACACCTTCCAGCATGGCCTGCAGGTCTTAACTTTAGGCCTTCCCTCTAACCAGACCAGCATTAAATTCAATAAAGCCTTGGAAAGTTTCTAGAGTGCCTCTGCCCTCACCTGCCTTTCTGGCCGGCTGCAAGGGTAGTATGGACAAGGGGCAGACCAAGGGAAGAGAGACACCAGGGTGGGTGGTGCTGGCAGACATGCTGTGGGAAATCTCTGTGCCTTCTTGAGGCCTTGGGCTCATGCAGAGCACAGTGTCCAGGGCCCTGGTCAGGGCTCGGCTCCGGGATGGCGGGGAGTCAGATGCAGGCCACGTGCACATTCTGGTTACTCTCCCTCACGCAAGTCCATTCCGCATCTCTGAAGACACCTTAGAGGCATGGGACACTTTGCATTGGCTGCATGAGAAAATCACAAATTACCTTGCCTAATTTTCCCTTACAAGCTGTTAAGGGTTTTAAGGACAATGTCAAGAGGTTAGGGCCTGGGGTTGCTTATCTGGAGTCAACATGGCTTTGAGGATAAGGCAAGAGATTTGAAGGATGTAGCGTTGCTGCTCACTGACCATATGACCATGGGCAAGTCACATTTACGCTCACTGAGCTTCAGCTTCTTCCTCCGAGAAATGAAAGTTAAGAGTCACCACAAGAGGGACACCTGGGTGGCTCAGTCGGTTTAGTGTCCGACTTCTGCTCAGGTCATGATCTCACGGTCCGTGGGTTCAAGCCCCGCATCGGGCTCTGTGCTGACAGCTAGCTCAGAGCCTAGAGCCTGCTTAAGATTCTGTGTCTCCCTCTCTCTCTGACCCTCCTGCTCACGCTGTCTTTCTCTCTCTGAAATAAATAAAACATTTAAAATATTAAAAAGAAAAAATGAGTCACTGCAAGAGCACATATCTCGGGAAGTTCAAGGATCAAATAAGAAAATAGGTAAGAAATCACTTTGTAAGTGGAGTGATATGCAAGTGCTGATTATTTTTACAGCATAAACCTATTCTTTAAATGTTTAAATTCTTTAAGCCTAACCTTTAACGGGGTTAGGAGGGAATATAAGTGACAGAGAAGTTCAAGGACAGCCCTCAGAGCACTGACTGGGTTCAGTCCTGGTTTGCTCACTTGTCTTTCTTCTGGGTTTCAGTCAATGTCAATCACGAGTGAGAAGCATTAGGCTCTTCTATAGTGACTGATAACCTGACCTCCCTTTGAGAAAAACACAAAATTCTTCAAAGTGCTTTATATAACTTTCAACAAAAATATCATTCCTACGTCAAGAAAACTTTTTCAATATAGTAATAGAGTCTCATTTGTTAATTCTCTCAGGCAGATAGGCTTAGGGCTCCAAATTCAAGATACTAAAAACTTTAAAGGGACAAAAATATAGAGCATGGGAAACCCAGTTATTGTACAAATCACAGCAATTTAAAAACAATTTTTCCCATCTAGGGATTTCTGTTACACGGCTGTCTCTCAGATTATTCTCAGTATATGTTTTAAAATATTTTTCTCAGCAATTTTGTAGCATATCAAGGCCTAGGCCTATAATTATTTAAAAGCAGTTCTGAAAATGAGTCATCTATTAAGGTAGTTGAAGGGGGGGATTATATACCAAGCTCTTAACAGTGGTTTCCTCTGAGGTGTTGGAGCAGAGCTGAGGAGGCAGGAGAACTGAGGATCTGTTGCTTCTCAATTCGGTTACACTGAGCATATAATGTGGTAAAATTACAAATAATGGACAGTAATGATAAAAAAAATCCATTGTTTCAGAAAACCCTCTACATTGAGTATTTATGAGCCCCCACATTACTTGGCAAAAAATATCAACTTAGAATGGGTGGCTCAGTCAGTTAACCATCCGACTTCAGCTCAGGTCATGATCTCAGAGTTCATGGGTTCGAGCCCCGTGTAGGGCTCTGTGCTGACAGCTCAGAGCCTGGAGCCTGTTTCAGATTCTGTCTCTGTCTAACCCACTCGTGCTCTCACTCTCTCTCTTTCTCTCTCTCTCAAAAATAACATAAACATTAAAAAAATTAAAAACAATGAAAAAGAACCCCGTTCTATTTCCCCACCTCCTCTCCCTGCCTTCACCTCTCCTTCCCCACAACACATTGACTTGACAAAGCATTGCCAATTTTTGGAAATTTTGAGGAGGAAAACAAATCCAATGGTGTACGTGGATGTATTGACAAATCTGAAACCAAAGTCCATAGACCACGGACTCCCCAAGAGCAAGGGGCATTTGTGTTTCATTCTTTATATCATTCATTCCTTTAAGTCATTCATTCATCCATTTAACAAATGCTTAAGACAGGTACACTGTGTTCTATGCACAGAGATCCAACAGCTAACCAAACAGATACATTTCTCTGCCTACAATTAACCTTTTTTTCTCATCTTGATGCATGGTCTTAAGATTTGTTAAATGAGTGAATTTGTTAATAAAAAATTACTGAGCACTTACTAGGACCCAGGAATTATCTTAAGCACAGAAGCTATAGCAGTGACCCTGACAAAGCTTCTATTCTAGTGAGGGGAAGACAGACATAAACTAGATGAGCCAATATATCAATGCCAGACAATAAGTTGTATACAGCTTGGCCACTGGTACCGATATACTTCCTGCGCATGCAACTATAGCTCCCCAAATGGGAAAATTTGCAGACCTCACTTGTTGCCTGCTGGTTTAGGTCTTCGAATTTATCATGACAAATGGAACTAAAATTCCATTGACATCATGTGTGACATTCAGTCAGACTCCCCATTCTTTTGCTCGGTCCTCTCACAAAGGTAGCTTGCCTAGGAGGCTCTCGGGCAATATATTAGTTTTTCAGTGCTGCCATAACAAATTACCACAAAGGTAGTGGCTTAAACAATACAAATGTATTATCTTATAGTTTTGGACATCAGAAATATGAAATGGGTTTCACTGGACTAAAAGCAAGATGTTGGTAGGATGGCATTCCTTCTAGAAGCTCTAGGGGAGCATCCATTCCCTTGTCTTTTCTAGCTTCTAGAGGCTGCTCACATTCCTTGCCTCATGACCCTTTCCTCCATCTGCCATGCCAGCAACACTGGGCTTCTCACACTGCCGTCTCTCTACTTCTCCATCTTCTGCCTCCCTCTCCCACTTTCAAGGACTTTGTAATCACACTAGCCCTACCTGGATAACCCAGGGTAATCTCCCCATCACAAGGGCAACCATAATTCCATTGACAGCCTTAATTCTCCTTCGCCATATAGCCTAACATAGTCATAGGTTCCAGGGATTTGGACATGGACATCTTTGGGACACCATTAGTCTGCCTACCACCAACAGGCTGGAAAGGAAGGACTTACTTTTTCTTCTTCATCCCTATCCTCAATTCCTAGCACAGACCTGAATGTCTAGGAAATATTGACTGGCTTCTATATGATGCTGGTAAACAGAAAAGAAAATGCCACACGCTGCAGACAGCAGAAACTTGTATTTATTTGCTGAGCCTGGCTAGCAGCTGTATGGGGCAGCAAGCTAAGTAAACTCCCACAAGCAAACTCAAAAACTTCTTGCACAAAGGTCTTTAATCATCGGCTCTGTGTTTTCTCAGAACTGCTTAAGTAGAAGAAATATTCCTTTTAGCAACAATCTCATATCTCTTATCTACATATGCTTCCCTTTTGCATAGTCTTTTACAGTTTATAGAATACTTTCACATACTCTTACTTGACCTTCATGAAAATTTTGTCAGGAGGAAGGGCAAGGAGTACAGTTATTCCCATTTTGACAATTAGGAAATTGAACTTCAGATGAGAGGCTTGACTTCCAAGATTACGAAGCCAGGACTTGACCAGGTTTTCTGATACCAAAACCTATACTCTCTCCATTACAATATGTTATCCCCAGTAGTCATTCCTCCTGGTTCAAGACTCTAGAATCCCTGGACCAAGTTCCATCCTTGCTATGCAATCATCACTGCCATTGGCACCATCATCGCCTTGATCCTTATCATCATCATCATGGTCATCACTGCTATGAGTCTCTTTAAAGTTATTCATCAAAAGAAGTTTCCTTCAAGTGTCAGGAATTGTCTTTGGCTCTGTCTATGATGGGCGGACCATGACTGGGCTGGTAGCCTCACTTTCTGATTGGAGCTATCAACATGTCAGGAAATCAGTCATCTGATCTCTGTCCCTGTGAGTAATCCCTACATGTGTTCTCCACAGCGACACCCGGACTAGGTCGCCAGATGGTCGAAAACCCCAGATCACCAATACCAGCAGAATCAACGTGCATCCTTGACATATCTATTCCAATTATGTATGGCTGAACAAACCACCCTAAAGCTCTGTGGCTTAAAACCACCACCATATTTGCTCATTATCCTGCAATTCAAACAGTGTTCAGCGAGGTGATTCTTTCCTCAGTCCTCTTAGTGGTCACCCATTTGAGAATGAGAATAAAAAACAGAAACAGACCATAGTATTATTATGAAAATAGTTTTGGCCTTACATACCATCCAGAGGGATCTCAGGGTCCTTGGGATACACTTTGAAAACCACTCTCCTACCTGGTTTTGGTTCCCCATTTTCAGTCTCCATTTCCAACTAGACCTGGCTTGTGTGGGACAAGACACACCAGTTAACCCTAGAGGAACTCTCCCAAGCCCGGAGGGTGCTGGGAAATTTGTCTAATTGTTGAATTGTAAGCAAGAGTAATCAATGCCAAGACTGTGTGACATCTGTAAATTCAGTTTCCAACCTCGGGAGCTTCTTAGCCTCCTCTCAATGTTCTTACACTTAGAATCCAACTAACACACTACGTCCGAGGCAGCATTCCTATTGTTTTGTTACAAGGTGTGTGGGATTTGTCTCCGGTCAATTTTTTTCTCATCAGAATTTAAAATTTCCACCATCCAGCCTGAGCCTTGCTCGCGCTATATCTTCCGTGACATTTGCCATATTTTCAAAATGTCTCAGCAGTATCACCATTACATTTATTGAAGGGAGGAGGGGTCAAACACGCAGCTCTTATTAAAACCCACAGCAGTCACACTGCTTTGAAAATTTAGTGGCTAGCTAATATAAAAGTCATAAAAGGTTTGGGGTTCTGGGGACTTCCATAAACTTACCATTTTAGGTGCCCTGAGATGCAATTTCTGAGCAATTTCTTTGATCTCTGGCTGCCCTGGTAAATCATTTATTAGAGCAGCCTTTTTAAACAGAATCCTCTCAACCTCTCCCACAAGATATATAAAATAACATACTCTGCAAACAGTCATCAACCCTCTGCACTTACTGTATTCACTGATTGCAACCCGATGGAGATGTTAGGAGTTTTTTCAGCCAATTCTTTTTATTCTCAGAAATTTGCAGAAGAGACGGTGATGAAGTGCTACATGATGACTGATTGTACCCGCCCGAAATCTCTAGAATGGGACATGCTATACCAAGAATACCTCAGCAGAATTTGTTCTTAAAAGCTCTGATGTTTGCAACTAATAGGGCTCCAAGCCTTCCCGGGTCAATGTCCACAGTAGCCTGCGCATGCCAATTCCCTAGAGCCTTTCCGTAGTTTCCCCCCTTCTCTCCCTAACCTGCTTGATCATTCTCTCTGCCCTGATTTTGCGGACTTCAGGCAGAGGGGGGAGTAGTCATCAGATCTCTATAACTACCCTGCCCCTACTCCTGTCTTTCTTGTCTGTCTCTGTGTCTGTCTGTCTGTCTGTCTCTCTCTCTCTCTCTCACACACACACACACACACACACACACACACACACACACAGATGCATTTCCTTCCCTGCCTTCTCTGAAGATTTCAGAGAAATCAAAAGTAGCTACCATCAAGAAAAGATTTGGGGACCTCTGGCTTAGAACAGTATAAGCGGCATGATACTTACCAAGTGTCTAACACAACATGAGAAGGGCTTGTGGGGATAAGTCCTGGTGAAGATTTGGAAACCACTAATTTTCCAGTCTCCACCACCATTATTATATTCAAAGCCAAAAGCTTCTGGTAGTTGTAAATTAAGAAAAACATTGCTTGGGACACTTGGGTGGCTCAGTAGATTCAGCATCTGACTTCGGCTCAGGTCATGATCTCGCAGTTAGTGAGTTCGAGCCCCGCGTCAGGATCTATGCTGACAGCTCAGAGCCTGGAGCCTACTTTGGATTCTGTGTCTCCCTCTCTCTGCCTCTCCTCTGCTCATGTTCTGTTTCTCTCTGTCTCTCAAAAAATGAATAAACATTTTAAAAATTTTTTTGAAAAAAGAAAAACATTGCTTAATTCATACTGAAAAGATGACTCTCATGACCTACTTAAGTAACAATTTCATGCCTCAAGATTAGGGAGAAAGGTCTGCCCCTGAATTTGTAAATCTTGAAGAAGGAAAGACTTTTCTAAGTGAGACAAAAAGCCATAAAGAAAAAGACTGATAAACCTAAATATACAAACATTTAGAATCTCTGCACAAAAATCCATATAAACTGAATCAGAAGACAAATGACTAATTCTTTTTTTTTTTAATGTTTTATTTATCTCTGAGTGAGAGACAGCATGAGGAAGGGAGGGTCAGAGAGAGAGGGAGACACAGAATCTGAAACAGGCTCCAAGCTATGAGCTGTCAGCACAGAGCCCGACACGGGGCTCGGACCCACAAACAGCGAGATCATGACCTGAGCCGAAGTTGGACGCTTAACCAACTGAGCGACCCAGGCGCCCCGACAAATGACTAAATCTAAAAAAATGTCTGCAATATATATGGTGAAGGGCTATTTTCTCTAAAATTCAGAAATTCTTATTAATCAATAAGATAATATTGGATAAGGGAGGTGATCCTGCAGTTAATGGAAAAATAAGTACAAATGGCAAATAAACACATAAAAGATTCACAAATACAAACAAACAAAACTACAATGAGATACTGTTATGGACAGAATGTTTGTATCTTCCCAAAATTCCTGTGTTCAATCCCTAAGCCCCAGTGTGATGGTATTTGGAGAAGGGTCAAGGGAGGTGATTAGGTTTAGATGAACTCATAGGAGTGGGGCCTTCATAAGGGGAAGAATGTCCTTATAAGAAGACAGAAAGCTTGCTCTTTCTCTTTGCCACTTGAGGACACAGGGAGAAAGTGGCTGTCTGCAAGCCAGAAAAAAGTCCTTCACCAGAATTCAACCATGCCAGCACCGTGGTCTAGCCTTCCATCCTCCAGGACTGGAAGAAATAAATGCTGTTGTTTAAGCCATCCAATGTGATGGTTTGTTACGACAACCTGAACAGACTGAGAGTTACACCATTTTCATCCATGAAATTAGAAGCTATTTTAAATGCTTGATGATACCCAATGTTGGCAAATGTGAAGTGAAGTAAGCGTTCTCCTACCCTCTTTTTACAACCTGTTTGGTAAGACCCATGGCAATATATACCAACTTCTAGAATCCATAGATCTTCTGGTTCAGCAGTCCCCATCGCCAAGAATTTATACTGCAGATCTACTTGTATATACATACACAACAATATATACACAATGATGATTATTGATGTGCTGTGTAGCCCCAAAAACTGGAAGAAACACGGGGCGCCTGGGTGGCTCAGTCAGTTGAGCGTCCGACTTCAGCTCAGGTCATGATCTCACAGTTCATGGGTTCGAGCCCCGTGTCAGGCTCTGTGCTGACAGCTCAGAGTCTGGGTCCTGCTTTGGATTCTGTGTCTCCCTCTCTCTCTGCCCCTCCCCTGCTCATGTCGCCTCTCTCTCTCTCTCTCTCTCTCTCAGAAATAAATAAAACATTAAAAAAAAGAAAATAATACACCATTAAAAATTTTTTTAAAAACTGGAAGAAACATAAATACACATCATTAAGAAATAAGTTAAATAGTCTGTCTTTGGATGGGCTACTCTATAGTCTTTTATTTTTATTTTTTTTAATGTTTTATTTATTTCTAGGAGAGAGAGAGAGAGACAGCGTGAGCAGGGGAGGGTCAGAGAGAGAGGGAGTCACAGACTGAAACAGGCTCCAGGCTCTGAGCTGGCAGTCAGCACAGAGCCCGACACGGGGCCCGAACCCACGAACCGCGAGATCATGACCTAAGCGAAAGTTGGATGCTTAACTGACTAAGCCACCCAGGCGCCCCAACTCTATAGTCCTTCAAAAAGAATGTGGTGGGGATGAGCACTGGGTGTTTTATGTAAGCCAAGTTGACAATAAAGTATATTAATAATGTGGTAATTATAGAATTGAAAGAGTGAACACGCAGATAATCATGATTCTTAAAAACATTTTTTTAAGTAAACATGGGGCTTGAACTCACAACCCCAAGTTCAAGAGTCACATGCTCGACTGACTGAGCCAGCCAGGCACCCCTCATCATATGATTCTTTAAACTCTGTTTATTAGAAAATTTTCATGATAAAAAATTGGGCAGTTGGGTAAAAATGGTAGACTTACAGATGCTGTCATGGAAACCAAGATACATTAAGTGGAAAAGAATAAATTGCAGAACCATGTATATAGTATTACTCAGATTTCTCCAATTTTTGATATATCATGTATGGATTTACCCAAATTAAATCTCCTAATTTCTTGTTTTCATTATCACAAATAATTCCATAATGAACATCTTTGTTCATAATCTTTTCACACATCTCTCTCTCTTAGAGTAAAATCATAGAGGCTTAGCACCGGGGCTTATGACCATTATTAAGGCTATAGATACATATTTTTAAAATGCTTTTGGAAATGTTCTTCTAATTTGTTTTTTTTTTTAACCAGGAATCCCACTATTTAATGAACATCTATTCTGTGTCCCTATTATTGAAAAGACTAGAGAGAGAAAATACTAGAGAATTCCCAAGGAGTTCTGAACACTTTTCTTAAGCCACTAGTATAATAATACTTACTGAGTGCTACTATGTGCCCCGGCTGTCCTGGGTGTTTTACCAGCAATGTCCACTCCTGTAATGTCCCTGGGGGGCGGGGGGCAGGGGAGCTGATTCTTAAAGGGGAAGCTTCCCCTTTGGACCATTCAACTGGCCACTCCCACCCTCATTTCAAAAAGAAAAGAAAAAGATGATTTCATTCCTCTGCATACACCCAGCCGCCCTCTTTGAGAGGGAACTCCTTCCCCTGTGGTTAACATTCCAGCACTTTGGAGGCTTTCTGCGGGAGGAGCAGCCATTCTTCTACCTAACTGGTGCAGAGGAGGAAAGTCAGTGAGGGCCTAACTTCAAATGGATTAGCAAGCTGAGAAAGGGTGAAATCTCAAAAGGTCACTAATGGGCAGGGAAAAAAGGATGGGGACCCTCTCAGGATAATACAAGTGTATGAGGCATGTATCTAGAATTCAGCTCTAGAATAACTTTTATCTTGTCAAGGAACCAGTATGCTTTTTTTCTGAATAAAATAACTAGGAATCTCAGAGCCAAAATTGGTGTTTAATCTCAGCAGCTCTATTAAATTTTTTTTAATGTTTTATTTCTGAGAGAGAGTGAGAGACAGCGTCAGCAGAAGAGTGTCAGACAGAGAGGGAGACACAGAATCTGAAACAGCTTCCAGGCTCTGAGCCGTCAGCACAGAGCCTGACACGGGGCTCAAGCCCACGAACCATGAGATCATGACCTGAGCCAAAGTCAGACCCTCAACCGACTGAGCCAGCCAGGTACCCCTCAGTAGCTCTACTAATGTTCATAATTTGTAAGTGTCTTCCTTCTTCATTTTCTTTCTCTCGATTCTCTCATTTCTATTTTGCTAATGATATTGTATAGACGGCCTTTAGTATATTTTGTTTCAAAATCATTTTTAGAAGGGAGCCTAAGATATAAATGAGGTCTTCTTGGCCCCTGGGTTCAGGCTTTGGTGTCCATGTGCTTACAGCAAGCCGAATACCATGCATGCTTCCCCTTTATCCAGTCATTCAACAGAAGCTTATAAACACAAGGGGAGAAGGGGAAGGTAGTAGGAAAGGACACAGGTCCCAGAAGAAAACAGGCTCCACCACTTAAAACCTGTGACCTCCAGCAAGTCACCTATTTTCTCTGTCTCAGCTTCCACATCTGGAAAATGGGGACATTCTTAATTCTTGACCTTAATAGTGAAGATTAAGGTAATACAGGAAAACCACTTGAAACAATGTCCAGCATGTAATATCTCAATCATATTAGCTTTCATGATCATCGCTATTAGTTTTTATTAGATGGTATTATGGACCGAATTGTGTCTCTCTCCAAAACTTTTATGTTGAAGCTTTCACCCTCAATACCTCAGAATGTGACTGTAGCAGGGGATAGGGACTTTAAAATGGTAATTAAGTTAAAATTAAGTCTTTAGGGTGGCCTCTAATCCAATATGATCAGTGTCCTTAGCAGAGAAGGAACTTTGGGCATAAACATGTACGGAGGGAAGGGCACATGAAAATATAGGGAGAAGGTGGCCACCTACAAGCCAAGGAAAGGGCCTTAGAAGGAACCGATCCTGCTAACATCTCGACCTCAAGGCCTCTAGACCCTTGACCGATAAGTTTTAGTTGTTTAAGTCACCAGATCTGTGGTACTTTGCAATGGCAGTTCTAGGACACGTGTACAGGTGCCCTCTGTGTGCCTGGTTGTTTCCTCGACCTGGGATATACAGCAGTAAAGACGACAAAGGCCCTGCGTTTGGGGAGGTTACATCCTAGTACAGATAACAAACATGTAAGCAAACCTAGGAACAACATTATTTTAAGCAACGGTGGGTGCTTTGGAGAAAATAGTGAGCATGATGTGAAGGGTGTGATACAGGGTGGTGGTGCATCTACTTAGACCAGACTGTTGAACAGCCAGAGACAGCTGCTCGTGGACTGACAAGGGGGAGGGGGAGGGGGACAGCATGGGAACACCAGCTCCAGAGCATTCTGGGCAGAAGGAATGTGTTTGATCTGTTTGGGGATCAAAGAGGTAGACACTGTGGCCAGAGGACAATGAAGAAGGGGATGCAGACAGGAGAGGAGGTCAAGGAAGAACAGGGCCAGGTCACAGGGCCTACAGCCCAAAGAAAGACATCTGAGTTCATATATTTTAAAGCTTGCTGTTCTGGGAGGAGAATGAATGAGGCAGCTGGAGTGGAAGCTTGCAAAGCAGTCAGAAAGATGGTGCACTTGAACTCAGAGAGGGAGGTGGAGACAGAAAAAAGAAGACGGCTGTGGATGGTTGGATGGATTTTAGACATATTTTGAAGGAAAAGTTTATAGGACTTGCTCATGGACTGGACACAAGGTGGGGAGCACATGGATATTAAAGAGGGATTAAAAAGTTACTAGGTTTTTAATTCTACAACTGCATGGAAAGTGGTACCATTTGCTGACGTGTGGAAGACAGCGGAGCTTGGGGTGGAATTTAGAGCTACCTCCTGGCCAGACCACAACTGGGATGACTATTATACATCCAAGTGAAAATCAAGGAGCCTGTTCATACCGTATCAAAATTAGAGCGCAGGGAGATTGGGGACCAGAGGCACACATTTGTGAGTCAGCCGGGGAGAATGGGTGAGATCGCCGAGGAAGATGCTAGAGCAGAAAGCCTGGGTCTAGGACTCAGCCCTCGTGCGCTCCAACTTTAAGAGCGTAAGAGAAGGAGACTAAGAAAGGGTCATCAGTGAAGTCGGAAGAAAAGCAGAGACAGGCAGAGCACAGAAGCAGAGAGATGGCTACACACACACTGACACCACAATGCCCGGGTACGAGATACTAATCACGTCTGAGAGTGCCGGTGTGCTACCACAGGACGTACATGCACACGTGTGCACACATCGCGGGGCTGTCTGCCGGTGTATATAGTTATAGAATCCAATGCTTCTAGGGTTTGAAGCTCCTTTTAAAATTACATTTTACACATCAGTAAACTTGTAATGCAGGAACTGCTTTCTTAGAGTTATTTATATCCCTGGGTTGCAGAAGGATTTGTCAGGAAATAATATGAATGTTATTTATCTGACTGTTCGGCTTTATTGACTGCTACATTTCACATCCTTCAGTTCTTTTTGGCAGAGGAGTAAATAACACTGCTATTAACCTCTAACACCAGTATAAAAATAGGCAGTTATTAAGGGGTAAATATTACTTTGACGATTATTGCCCCAGTCTGCTTTCTCTGGGAGATATCATAAATAAGGCCCCTCGGGGGGTCCACAAAGTTCCCAATTTTGTTGAGGGAGCTGGCAGCTCTCCTGGCCACAGGCTATGATTTGGAGCCGTGTGGAGCCGATAGGAAACACTCCATGAACGATTGCTCATTCCTGGAGGAAATCAAGGCAGCCTTCATGTCCCATTGTGGCTGTGTATATAGGAGCAGAAGGTGTCGGATCCTAAGGTTTCTACTGGGAGAGATGTAGAGAGGGCTGCGATCATTGTTAAGAGCACCAGGAGCTGGGCTTGGGAGCAGGTGGGTATGTGGAAGTCTGGAGTTTGTTAGCTCAACCTGTTGAACTTAAGCTATGTCTGTAGGAGCTTATGCTCCAGAGTTTTTCATGGTCACTCTTTATTGGTGAACAGGTTAACTGGTAGGTTAACTACATGGAGTACCCCCATTATGGAAGGAAAAAGATGAAGAATGATGGTAACAGGTAGAGAAAGAGCCTTAGATGAGAAGCAAAGAGCGCTAAATTATAGTTTCATCCCCAGTCTTCATTTGTGTTATGATCCCGAGCAAGTTATGTGTCTCTTCATCTCATAAATAAAGGGACTTCCTAAGACCCTTCCAGTCCAGATGCGCTTTGACAATCACCCAGTTAGGCCTGGTTGGACGGATCCACCAGGTCTCCAAAGCTCCTAGTTAGCGGTGAGCCATTGCCTAGTGATGCCTGCCCACACAGTGGACGTGATCGTGTGCCACAGCCAGAAAATCCCCTTGTCACCCTACAGGAAGCCCCAGGGTGCTTGAACGGGCCCCAGGCTCTAAGCCTACAGCAAGGGCCACCTGTCTTTGCACCTCTGGCCGGGACTTCTGAAACACGGGCAGTCATCGCACGTTTTCCTTTGCTGTCCAGGACTAGATATTCTTGGCTTCAAACATGGGTTTTGATCTTGATCTAGCCTCTGATTACAAATGTAAAGACATGGGGGTCTTCTCCTCCTTGAAAAGTATTTAAATTCAGACTCCATGGTTAAAATTAGTGGGAATGCTTCATGCAGAATGAAAGGCATGAGTCCTCCATATGTGCAGGAGGTTAACTTCTGAAATGCCGCCTTGACGTGAATGCATTCTAGGAACGCACTACTCAAGGGAAATTTTGCAAAATGAAGAGTTCAGTATGAATTTAATTTGTATGTTTAGAATGTTAGGGCTCTCGCACATGAGTGGTGGTGGAGGTGGTGATTTGCAGTGAGGTACATTTCTGCTTTCCTACCTCTAAACTATGCTAACATAGTTGACCATTGTGCCACTCAAGCTAATTGTCTCTGTGAGACAAAACTTTGGAGGATGTGACCATCTCGGCATCTCCAGTCCACTTAGAGAGTGGATGATGCATATTCAAGAGAGCTTTCGTTGTGAAACAATAGAAATTGCACAAAAAAGTGAAGTGTATAATGTTATAGGCCCATTTGGCCTAAGTGTCAGCAGAATGGCTTGGCTATCCATGCCTCATTTAACTTTCCAAGAACTCACTATTTCATACTGCAATGTTAATAGACGCTGTGCCAGTATTTCCCAAAGGCTATAAATTGCTGCGGGAGGACATTTAAAATCATTATGAAAGCAACTGCAACTGGCCAGTAGCCCTTCAAATAACCCCCAAAAAGCACATTTTGGCAAAACAAAAGCTAATGTTGTGTTTAACAGTAACATAGGATGTAGACATAGATTATAGGCCACACATACAAGATAGGAATGGAGCAAATGGAGAGAAAAAAATAGAACTTGGAAAAATGGTGAGAAGATGTCACAGAGAGGTGGGTACAACAGTGTGAGAGAGAGGTCCTTCCCAAGCACAGAACTCTTCACTGATGAGGAAGCCACTCACCCAAGCCCGGTCACATTAGGTCCACTCTAGGATGAGACAGCAAGTCTGTGGAATGTCAAAAGTCTCGGCACTAACACATGGTCAAGGACTCCCCTCACAGCATGGCCACAGGCCTGGGATCACAGGAAGTGTCCCCTTGCTAAAGAGACTGGGGCTATAGTGCTCCTTCGCATAATTCCTCCCAAGAACCCTTTCCTTTTGTCCCACACTCCTTTTTCTGTGGAACCTATTCTGTTCTTTCTAGCAACAAAGCAAGGCTTGGTATGACCACGGTTCTTACTTGAAAAATGAGCAGGCGTTCAGACAAGGCAGTCACCGTAGTGGGTGGGCCTCCTGGATGCCTTTTTGTCATAGTAATAGGGACCCTCATGAGAGAGAAGTCCCTCTAAAGGAAGTCCAACCCCGACACCTGGAGCTGTACAGAGTAGTCTGGGACCAATGATTCCGAAGACAGAATGGTGTCTTTTACCTAGAATTGTCAGCCGGCTGGATTCCCCATTGGAATCACTGTGTCTTGGGGTTAGGAGCAGGGGGTGGGGTTTCAGCAAAAGCAGAGCTAATGGGGGGAGGGAATGTTTGTGACCTCACTGGCGACCCTCTCCAAGAACCCCCCATAAGAACTATCACAGGACCGTGGGGAATATTTAAGGGGTGCTGAACACCTGTGAAAATTCAATTAAACAAAAGCCAAGAGCAGATAGAACTTGAATTATTGTTGTTATGTCCTCCCATTTGTCCTCCAGGGTAAGACCTGGGGAAATCAAATCAGATGCTTCCCCGGATGCACCAGTGCACATGGTTTAAATCCAATGTCATTGCCACCATGTGGCCTCAGGGATGGCAGCATCAAGACCACCTAGAAACTTGCGCAGAATCTCAGACTCCACTCTAGACCTACTGGATCAGAACCAGCATTTCACGAGACTCCATGCACAGTGACATTGGAGAAGCACTTCCCCAGAGTGGTTTGGGCCGCATACCCGAGTCGTCTAGGTGGAAAAAAGCTAATGATGCCTGGGTCCTATTCCTAGAGATTCTGACGGTGGGATCCGGGCACTGGAATTTTCTTTAAAAACTCCCTATATTATTTTAATGTGCAGCCAGGAAGGAGAACTTAAAGGAAGACCTTTTCAGAATCCATGCCAATGGCTTTTGGCCAAGTGACCCATAGTAGGAGTCTTTCAGCCAATGGAGTTTGTTGAGTATTTTCATATTAACATGTTTGCACTTACCAAATATTGGTCGTGATTTGTGACCACTATTACAGGTACAGTTTGGCTTATGCTACAGAAATATGACAAAAGTAGTATGCGATAACATGTTTGTAGCTTGAACCATATTTTTACAGAGATACATTAACATTTCAAAAGTCTTTTATCAAAATCCATGTCCTCTGTTAGTTAATATTATAACATAAGATACACTTGTTATTTAAAGAATCTTTTTTGTAAAGCAAAGCACCTATTTATAATGTAACCGCCCCACCTGATTTTTCCAGATTAAAGTTTCATACATTAGGCTTCTTGGACGTGAGGAGTTAACAGACACATCACACACATTAGAGTCTCATATTTCATGAACTTGTCTCGTGCTTAAGCATTTGAAGGTTCCATATTTGAACCTCAGACTCAGCCAGAATTAATTCTTCCCTTCTTCCTACATCCCTGCTAATGTCCTTCTGTTAGAGTACCCTCTTTATTCACTGACACAGATTGCTTCTGTGGTCTTTCCCTCCCACTAGACTCTTCGTTCCTTGAGGAGGAGAGAAATACTAAGTGTGGAATTTGTGAGGAACATAGTCCCCTGGTTCTACTGACGTAGTCGAGCTTCTGCACAGCCCCTGGCATGGGCTGCAGGATAAGCTGAGGGAGAAGGGAGGAGCTGTGAGGTGACAGAGGAACCCTTGGAGCTTCTACCATTGGCATAAAAAATTCATCCATCCAAGTTAGCTCAGGTGAATCCCGGAACCATGTTTGTATGGTAGAGAATGTTCTTTATTTCTAAGGCCAAGGATAAAGAGCTGCTTGCAGGAGATGAGAAGAAGAGGAAAGAAGAGAGGTAATTGGGGGCGTCTGGGTGGCTCAGTCGGTTAAGCACCCATCCGACTTTGGCCCAGGTCATGATCTCATGCTTCATGAGTTTGTGCCCCACATCAGGCTCACTGCCAACAATACAGAGCTTGCTTGGGATCCTCTGTCTCCCTCTCTCTTTGCCCCTCCCCCTTTCATTCTCTCTCTCTCTCTTTCTGGCTCGCTCGCTCACTCTTGCTCTCGCTCTCTCTCTCGCTCTCAAAAATTAATAAATATTTTTTAAAAATAGAAATACCTGAAGAGACACCTGACTTTAAGAATGAATATCATAAACAAAACAGATCTATTTGACTGAGAGGCCAGCCATGGCATAAATGTTAAAAGGCCATTTGTTTTTCGATATGACAAAATGCAAATCTCTAACTTTGCAATATGAAAGCTTTATTGTACTTTAAAAATTCTGAATTCTTTAGGATGTTCTTTTTCTGGTCCAAAAAAGCTATTTTAAAAGCTCACATTAGAATATTTTATAACTCTTTTATCCTTCCTGAACATCTGTGAACTGGAAAGAATATAGTATATTACAGAAACAATCCATTTAAAGAAAAACAATTAAAATGAAAACTACTTCCATTTCTGTGGCATAAAACTCTAATTCTCTCCCCTTTGCAATTTTATTACCACCCTGACATGATATAGTCACAGCTTCACTTACACACAATGTTAATTTCACTCATACTCCACTTAATCTTCAAAACATTGCAGAATAACATTTTTCTTCAGTAATTTATCATTTGCTATGATAAGGCAATGTGTTTAGAGGATGTTAGAATTTTTTTTTAAGTTTGCATTTATCTCAGTGCTGAAATGTGCTCTGAATGCTATTAAAATATATCATTTATACACTTTCACATTTAACTATATTAACTATACCTTAACTAGACATTTATTAAGAGCAGCATATTTATTTCCCATTCAGGACTTTTTAAATCTGTGGAGTCAGCTCTATGGAAATGAGCAATTTTTGCCAGCCTTACACTGTGTTATAGGTTAAACTGAGCAGAAACCCCAGGGCTCCTTTGCGGTGGGGTACACAATTACACATCTTTTCTGGGCTTCCTTAAGTCATTTCCCAGTGCAGGACCTCTCATCATTCCACCTGCTGCCAGTGATATGTTCTGAACTCTAAATAAGCTCATGGCAGTTCTCTCTCCTTCATTTATCATTCAGCAAATACCCTCTATGTTTGGGTATTCCAGACGAAGATGTCTTATTTCAAGATCTTTCCCTTGAGATTAGTAACAAAGCATAAGTTTGTCTTGTTAATTTAATTCTTGCTTATATCAAAATATAACATATGCACATAGCTTAGAAAGCTTCCTGACCTACCTCTTCCCAACCCATAATCTTGCTTTTTTTCAGAGGTCACTACTTCTAATTTTTAGCCATTTCTCCTGGGCTTTTATCTCCATACATCTTAATAATATGTTCTTACTGCTATTTTCTTATTTTTCCCTTTTAGCTAATATCTACCGACTTCCAACTATGAAAGACACTGAGTTTTTTCCTTCTAATACTATCACCTCCCCACACACATCAGCCACTTGCCCTCTCTTTCAGCCTCTCAACATCATATATTGATGAATAAGTATTAATCACCATTGAATCATAGTAGTAATTTATAATTCTAGTTCCATTTTTTTTTTATAACTGTTTACCCTGGAGTTAATCATTGCTTTTCTCCTTTGTTTGCATTCTATGTTCCTATAACTAATCGAACTCTAAATCCTCTGCTAGAACTGTAAAATCCCCTTTTTGTGTGTTCAAATATACCAGGTTGTCTATCAGTTTCTTCTTCTTTTTTTCTAAGACATCAATCTTGGAGCCTTTTGTCCTTCTGCAGCCTTGACTGGTTACTCCCTATGCTCACTAACCGTCTATTGGGCTGGGACCTCCCTTTGCTGTCATCCTGGAAATGTTCTTTGTGTGTCTCCTGCATTGGATTCTTATTTCCTCAATCCTAGGTCTTGGAATTTCTTAGTTTTTGCTCTGTTTTGCTGGGGTATATCCTCTAGTAGCTTCCTGAGAAAGATGCATGGGAGGTGCAAGATGTCCTCAAATCCCTGAGCCTTTCAAGGATCCATGGGGCAAAGAGCTTGTTTCTAATGGGCTTCTCCCCACACGTTTACATTTCACCTTTCTCCCGCCTGGCAAAATAGCTAAGACTAGGGATGCCTGGGTGGCTCAGTTGGTTAAGCATCTGACTTCGGCTCAGATCTCATGGGTTTGAGCCCCATGTTGGGCTCTGTGCTGACAGCTCAGAGCCTGGAGTCTGCTTTGGATTCTGTGATTCCCTCTCTCTCTGCCCCTCCCTCACTCCAGCTGTCTCTCTCTGTCTCAAAAATAAAATAAACATTAAGTAAATAAATAAATAAACAATAAAGAAAATTTTAAAAAGTAGCTAAGACTGTCAGCCATTAGAATTTTGTTGAAACCTGTTTTCTGCTGTTGTCTTTCCTTTTCCTTAGCCTTTGTGAGTTTGTGCTTTTAGGTTCTTTTAGAGAGCCTTCTGGAGGGGACAGAGATTAACACATGTATTCCATGTACTGGATTGAGGCTAAAGTATAATAATTTCCTTTTATAATATGAAGGATTTAGTATGCAACTATGACTATTGATTTATTCTTTCATTTACTTAACAAATAAAGAAAGAACACCTACTATGGGCCAGGCAGTATCCCAGGCCTTGGAGATACAGCACTAAACCAAGCTGACAAAATTTCCTACCCTCATTAAACCTACGTCTTAGTGGAAGGAGGGCTGGACAATAAACAATTAATAAAACGTATGTCAGGAAAGATGATGATATTCTACAAGAAAAAAGAAAGTTAGGGTGAGCGCAAGGCATTCACACTTAAATAGGATGGCCAAAGAAGACCTCCATGAGAAGGTAATATTTGACCAAAGACCCAAAGGAAGTGAGAGAACAGTGAGAGAACAGGATATGGGACTCTTTGGAAGAAGAGCATTCCAGACAGAGGAACAGCATGGAGAGTGGCCCTGAGGTGGGAGTATACCTGGAATGTTCAAGGAAAAGTAAAGAGGTCCATGTGGCTGAATAGAAGAAGCAGGGAGGACAGAACAGGGAGGTTAAGTGGGGGTCAGACTTCATCATCTTTGGCTTTACAAGCTCTCACTGTAAGGACTTATATTCTCTCAGCTAGAGCTCGCTTTATAAATTCGTCTCCTGACTGTCCATTTCTCTCCTTATCTTCTGAAAGCCCTTTCAAGAAAACACGTTCATGGAGTGGAAGTTCATTTTCCCTCTAAAGAACATTAATATTTCCATCTCAGAACACTCTTCGATCAAATATGTGTATCATTATCTCCTTCTCATCATTAGGCTTGCTCTCCAGTGCCATCTCCTCAGATGCTGGTACCCTATAGTGTGCCCTAGGCATTCTTCACTACCTCCCCCTCCACCATTTTTCATAGAACTTACTACATTTTGAAATTATTATGTTTATTTATTTGTTTGCTTAGTTTTTGTTTCATTTTTGGTCTGTGCCCATTAGAATGAAAGCTCCATAGAAAGGACAGCATTCAGTGTGTTATCTATGCTTCATATCCCTGCCCTCGAGTGCTCAGTTGTTGAGTGAAAAGATAGATAGATAGATGGACATGACTCTGAGCAAATCTGGGAATGTCTGATAATTACGTTAAGTTGAGTTTAAAAGAAATTCCTTTATTCTATTCTCTCTTTTCATTTAGTTTGGGCACAGAGCACGAGTTGGGGAGGGACAGAGAGAGATAAAGAGAGAGAATCCCAAGCAGTGTCTGCACTGGCAGTGCAGAGCCTGATGTGACGCTTGATCCCACAAAACCGTGAGATCAGGACCTGAGCCAAAACCAAGAGTCGGATGCTTAACCGACTGAGCCACCCAGGCGCCCCTGCTTCTGCTTTTAATTATAAAGAAGCTAATTAAAAAATTGAAATGCCTTGAACTAACACTTCTAATATATTCTCAAGTTGCATTTACTTCTTCAGTATGTTTTATAATCTTTAGTTCATCTGCCAATTATAACAAAATAAACCATAGACTGTGTATGTGAGCCTAGCTTACATTCAGCTTCAGTAAATGTAATGTTTTCAAAAGAAAAATTCAAATCCATTCTGATTTGAAACTCCACTTTAATAAGCAAAATCCCAATTTTCTTAGCATAATAGTGTCCTACTGCATTACCACTTTGTTGATTTTTGAAAGTTGAGATGGGGGGTCAGAGTTAAGGATGGATGAGCTAGGCCTCTAAATGCTAATTTCACCTATAAAGAGCTAGAGCCAAAGAAGGAAGGAGGTAGACCGAGCAGCAAGAGTTATAGAAATTTTGGTCAGATGCCTATGGGCCCTCTACTATAACAATGATATGCTAATAGCCACACGAGAATTTGATGGATGATGCAAGGGGTCAAATAAAAGTAAATTAACACAGGCAGTACCCAATATGGAGGAACTATCAGGTAGTGGGAGAAGAAAAAAAAAATCTACATGGAAAACTTAGCTGCCACAGACCAGAAGTAACCAGAAAAAGAAGAGACTCCGTAGGCTCTTGGGACTCTCCCACAATGACTCCTAAATGTTGAGCTAAAACTGGTTTCTTGGATGAAACTATCATTTCCAGTCCAGTGTCTATCTTTTTATTTTTTTATTTTTTATTTATTTTTTTAAGTTTATTTATTTTTTTAACATTTATTCATTTTTGAGAGAGAGAGAGAGACAGAGTGTAAACAGGGGAGGGGCAGAGAAAGAGGGAGACACAGAATCTGGAGCAGGCTCCAGTCTCTGAGCTATGAGCACAGAGCCTGACTCGGAGCTTGAACCCAGGGACCACGAGATCATGACCTGAGCCAAAGTCAGACACTTAACTGACTGAACCACCCAGGCACCCCAGGGTGTGCTTTTCAAGAACTAAGGGTAAAGTTTCATAAAAATATAAATCAGAGAAGTACAATGGATCTTGGGGAATTACCTGGCCCAGGCCTCCTTTTTCTATACATTAGGAAACTGAAGTTCAAATTAACTTGGTCTTCATTAACACAACAGTCTTATCTAGTTATTTGCAGCTCAACACTGGACGGGTTGGGTCTGACTGACGTATGGTATCTCTCCCATCTAGTATTCACAGAGTCCAGTCCTCTGTAAGTGCTCCATAATATTTCTTGAGTGAGAAATGACAACTCCCCGTCTCTATGTGGGCTTATTCCTCATGGACCTGTCATCTGAAAAGCTGCCTTATTCCCTCTAACTCATTTCTAGCACACAAAGTAATAATGGCTATGGATAGTGAAACAAACGTCTGTAGCATGAAACTCAGAATTTAAAGAAATCTGTCATATCGGTCAGAAACGGAGAGAGCGTTCCAGAGTGCCAAGGCTCTGGGGATCCTTGGCATACCCTTCACACTCGCAGAGGTAGCCCCCAGGTGGCCCGTGTGAAAGCTACTCACCCACAGAGGTGACTAATGACATGTGTAGCTTTAGGTTTATAACTTGACTTCTTGATGGCTCTGCTTGTCTTTTTGTTATGTGGAAATCCGTTTTTCCAAGTTCTAAGGAGTTATTTCTATAAGGAAGTTATTAATATAAAGTTTTGAGAACTGACAGAGAAACTGGCATAATTTCTAATTGATCACAAATGATGAATAACATTAGTTGGTTCTCACCATGTGGTCCAGACCTCCATGCTGATCTTTGACAACCAGTAAGGAGTTGTGGCCAAGTGAAGTACATACCAAGCAGCAGGTTCCTGCATATAAACCATCCTGAAGTATCATATCAACCCTCTAACACAGGATTATTTCACTCTGTCCACATCTAGAGAAATCAAAGCTTAGCGAAGTTAAAGATCTTTCTCAAGGCCATGTGAAAGCCCAGGCTCCAACCAGAGACTATCTGACTACAGCACCCTTTCTACACTCCATTCATGTCTACTAGTGAGATTTCAGTCCGATTGAAACTAATCAGGGCCAAGCAGGTGGCTTTGGGGTCAGGGGAAAGATTTACTGGCCTGTTGTAAAGGCGGGTCTTTAGAATTGTGAGATCTACACTGAGCTTTTCTTGGATGTCTCTCTGACCACATACATCACTATGTAATCTATACAGTGGTGTTTTAACGGACAGAGCTCTTACCTGTAATAATTTTCTTTGAACTCATATGCTCTAGGAAATGTCAATAAACTCAGTTGGGGTAATTTCTTACCCATAGCACATGCATTTGCGCAGAAAGACCCTAGACCTTGTGAACAAGAGAAGAACACCCCATAAAGTCTGCACAGAGCAGCCATTACATGCAAAATGGACGTTTGAAAAAGAAAACATTTGACCCTTCCATTGATTGAACTTTTCCTTCAAAGTGCCCTTTAGGGAGTACTGAGCTGGTTGCCAGGAAACAGAGATTCTTTTCTGGAATCAATTCATGCCATTCTAAGTGTCATTGAGTGTGTCACTTAAATTTGGTTGATGCCCAATTTACAATGGGAGTACTCTTCCTCTTGGGCTTCCTCAATCTAAAAGTATCAAGAGTCAGAATGTATCTGTAAAGAGGTATGGGGTTATTGTGATCTGTGAAATAACAAACCCTTCAAATTGTACATTATAATAAAGCTGTTTTCAAACATGTCATTTAGAAGGCACTGAGTGGTAGTAATTGAAATAATGGAAAAAATATTTTCGACATTGGTCCTGCGGAAGTGTAAACCTTCCCTTGGGGTTAGGATGTAAGCATTGTGATGATGCCTTTTGAAGGGGGCTGGAGTTTTGGAATAGGCTTCAGTGAGCAGATCTGAGTTCTGGCCCAGCTCCTCCACCCACTAACTCTATGCTGTAGGACAAGTGTCTCCATCCCCTGGGGCTGAGTTTCTTCACTTATAAGGAAAGAGTTGGATAAAATAATCTCATAATGCTTGCTCTCATTCAGTAATTGTACCACCTTTTCCGGATCACCCAAAAGCGTATGACACTTTTGGCCTCAAGTATTTTATAGTCCACTGAGGGAGTTGAAGAACAAACAAATAAATGAGCAAATAACACACTGGCATAAGTGCCAAGGGGAAGTAAACTAATGGTAGTGACCAATTACAATGGTGGAGGGAGCTGATTCTGAAGGGCAGGAAAGTATGGGGGGCAAGAGGAAGACTTGCCTTTAATTTCTGCATTTTCTTACGGCAGGGTGTCAAAATATATTATTTGAAGTTGACAAATCAAGAAGAGTTTTCAACATGTTATTAAAAGTTACTGGGGTGTCATTAGAATAAAAATGTCAATCTTCAAAATTACTAGAAGACAAGTACTTTGCTCAGCATAGAGCACAAAGCAAGAACACCTGTGCCATAAAGCAAAGGACAAAAAAAGAGGATAAAATAATAAATCATGTAATAAGATGACAGAACTAAGATCAAAAAGAGTTCATCAGTAAATGTAAATGGGAAAACTTTTCTATTTAAAAGAAAAAGACTCAAATTGGACAAGAAATTAGAACGGCCATGTAACATATTCAAGAAATGCATCTGTAAAAAATTACTTGGAAAGGTTGATTATCAAAGGATAGGCAAAGACACGCAAATTAAGTGCATGGAAAAAATAGCAAGGATCATAAGATCGGCCAAAGGTAAATTCAAGACAGCAGTTTACAAAACAAAGATAGACACTTTGTAATGATAAACATATAATTCAGCAGATTTTCATGCAGCAAATAGAATGTCTTTGAAATGTATGAAAGAAAACTGCAGTAAATACAAAAAAAAAATAGACAAAAAGGTAATTGGGGGAAATTTTAGATCACTCTTCTCAGCGCATGGCAGATCAGGTAGATAAAAAGGTAAGTAAAGCTTTGAAAATCTAAATCCCATAGTGAGATGGAGCACGTGCATGAGTATCTCTGATCTATCTACATTTGTATCTACCTAGATCTCTAAACTCTGAATACAGACACTATGCCTATTATTCAGTGATTCTTGAAATATTGATAAAAATGACCATATTTACAAAATTTGAACCACAAAGAAAAATCTCAACATATTTTGGGGCGCCTGGGTGGCTTAGTCGGGTAGGCGTCCGACTTTCGCTTAGATCATGATCTCGCGGTTCGCGGGTTCAAGCCCCGCGTCGGGCTCTGTGCTGACTGCCAGCTCAGAGCCTGGAGCCTGTTTCAGAGTCTGTGACTCCCTCTCTCTCTGACCCTCCCCTGCTCACGCTGTCTCTCTCTCTCTCTCTCTCCTAGAAATAAATAAATTTAAAAAAATTAAAAAAAAGAAAAAGAAAAATCTCAACATATTTCAAAAAACAGAAATATTACATATTAGAATCTCTCATCTCAGTGCAATGAAACTGGAAATTTATTTATTTATTTATTTATTAGGGGGGTGGGTAGAGAAAAAGGGAAAGAGAGAGAATCCCAAGCAGGCTCCACCCTGTCAACGTGGAGCCCGGTGTGGGGCTTGAACTCACAAGCCGTGAGCCCTGAACTGAACAGAAATCATGAGTCAAACACTTAACCAACTGACCCACCCAGGCATGCCTGGAAATTAGTTTTGTAATCAAAGACAAAAAGATATTAATCACTTAGAAATTGAAAAGCTCTCTCTTAATTTTTGGTCCAGGAAATCTACATTATAAGTATCTAGAAAATATTGATAATGCATGAAGTATGTATCAGAACCTGGGAGACTGTGCCTTTCACAGCATAATTTGACTTACAGGTCTTACTGAAAAGGAAAGAATGAAAATAAAAGCACAGTAGGCAAGTTAGAAAATAATAATAAAATATACCCAATAAGGTAAGAGAAACTAATTAAATAATAGTGGAGCTAATAAATAGGTCTAAGTGATGGCTCTTGAGAGAGAGAAAAGTAAAGCAAAGCAAACAATAAAAGAGAAAAATAAATCATTAGCCAACCTACTCAATTTATTAAAAAGGTGGAATGAAAACATACAAAATTAGAAGTAGCCACACATAAAACAGAGAATGGTATAATAAAATGGAGAAACAATAAATAAATCCAAGAGCTGGTTCTCTGAAAATAAAAGAAAACAATAAATTTACTACTCAATTCAATTAACAAAAAAGTGAACAAACAATACAAAATGAAAACAGTAAGTGGGGAACTAATAAAAACATATAAAAACAAAAAGGATTCTGAGATAACTCTTTGCTCAGCTCTACTAAAATGGAGCTGAAAAGCTGGGTGAAATGGATGGTTTTCTAGAAAGATATAATTGACTAAAAGTTGTAGAAAATCTAAGTGACTAATTTTTATAGAGAAATAGAATAAGTTATCAAAAATTCACCCCTCCTGGAGCACCAGAATCAGACACCTTCACAGGTTTGAAGAGTATCTTCGACCAAATCTTTACAGAAAATATAATTCTGAGGCTGCCTAAAAAATTCAAGATAATTGATGAGCATGACCGTTGAAAGCAGAGATTCCAGAACCAAACTGTCTATGTTCCGTTCCCAGCTCTGTCACTCACCAGGTATAGGACCTTGGACACATAATTATTTAATTTCTCTATGCCTCAGCTTTCTCATTTATAAAATGAAGTTAATAATTGGGTATTGAGAGGATTCAGTGAATTAATGCATGTAAAGTGCTTAGAATAGAATAGTGCCTGGCATATAGTAAACACTGAATAAATATTAGCTATTTTTTATTCAATATTGGACAAACCTATTGCTACCATTCTCTACATTAATAGATCAAAAGAGAAAAATCATAATCACTTCCATTAATGCTAAAAAGTCATGAAGCCGTCTTATATCCATTTTTTACTTTTATATGACTTTTGGCAAAATATTAAAGATGCATACTTCCCTGATATCTTAACTCAATAAAATAACACGATCGTTAACTAAAGCCTGAATCAGGTTGAATGGGGAAACTGTAGAAGCCTTCCCAGTCAAGTCAGAAGCCCAAGGTCTCTACTGGCCCCACTGATGTTTGACAATGCTCTAGATGTACTACTACCATTGCAAATAGAATAGAAGAAAGAGGGGCGTCTGGGTGGCTCAGTCAGTTAAGCGTCTGACTTCGGCTCAGGTCATGATCTCACGGTTCGTGGGTTCAAGCCCTGCATCGGGCTGTGTGCTGACAGCTAGCTCAGAGCCTGGAGTCTGTTTCAGATTCTGTATTTCCCTCTCTCTCTGACCCTCCCCAGCTCTCGCTCTCTCTCTCGGAAATAAATAAGACATTTTAAAAAATGGGAGAAAGAAATAAAAAGTCAAAATACAGGAAAAGAGTAGGTAAAATTACTACTTGCAGATTACACAAAGGGACGCTCAACTGAAAATTATTATAAATCAAAATAATTTAGAAAATTGATGGATATGAAAATAGGATACAAAAATATATACAAGATAGAAAACAAAATGGGAAAAATAGCCATTTGCCATAAACGACCAAAAAATACCTAGGAATGAACTTAACAAAACGTGTTCAAGTTTTATGTGAAGAGAACTTTTAAATGCCACTAAGGGACACAAAAGGAAACTTGAATAAATGGAAATGTTATCCTTTATTGGATCCAGGAAGACAATAACCATAAAGAAGTTCAATTCTCCTTAAATTAATCTATAAATTTAACACAGTCTCAGTAGAAATACCAACAGGATAATTTTCAATTCCAGACAGACTAATTTTCAAGTTTCTATGGAAAAGTTAATATGCAAGTATATCTAGAAAGTTCCGAAAAAGAAGAGTAATGGAGGATACTAGTCTTACCAGATATTAAAATACATTATAAAGTTGCACTGTATCTTATAATGAGATCCTGGCAAATGAATATACTGGTCAATGGAATGAATATAGATCACACAAATAACCTACTCAAGTTCAAATGGGAATTTAGGGTATTATAGTGACATTGCCTATCCATATCGGAGAAAAATGGGTTATTCAGTTAAGTATTGTCAGAACAAGTGGGGAGTCATTGGTAAGCAAAATGAAATTGGATCAGTACTGCTCTCCTTATACCAAAATAAATATTTTTAACACCCCACAAAACCATAAACCACAAAATTACTAGAAGAAAACAAAGAAGAAGTTAAAAAAAATCCTGGATTGAGGAAGCCTTTTCTTTTTTTCGCACGACATAAAGCCCAAAAGTCCTTAATAAAAAACGTGATTACATTTAGCTACAAAAAAATTAAAAATTCCTCCATGATGTAAAATACATTAAACTAAACCAAAATCAAACTTAAACTAAATCAAAAGAGAAATGACAAATTGGGGGATAATACTTAAAATTTACAACATATGTAACAGACAAAGGCTAATTTGTGATATATTAAAAAGCATATAAAACTACAGAAAAGGTCAACAGCTTATAGGAAAATAGATAAAAGGTTATACACAAACTTCAAAGAAAAATACAAATACATGTATGAAAAGTTGTTCAGTGAGGGACCCCTGGCTGACTCAGTCAGAGGAGCATGCAACTCTTGATTTGGGTGTTGTAAGTTCGAGCCCCACATTGGGTGTAGAGATTACTTTAAAAAATAACATAAAATAATTTTTTAAAAAGTTGTTCAATGATACTCATAATAAGAGAGGTGTGAGTCACAGCTTTAAAATAGCATACATTTGAGGCGCCTGGGTGGCTCAGTCAGTTGAGCGTCCAACTTCAGCTCAGGTCATGATCTCACTTACGGGTTCAAGCCCCACATCGGGCTCTATGCTGGCAGCTCAGAGCCTGGAGCCTGCTTTGGATCCTGTGTCTCCCTCTGTCTCTGGTCCTTCCCTGCTCACGCTCTGTCTCTCTCTCTCAAAATAAATAAATGTAAAATTTTTTTAAAAAATAAAATAAAATAAAACAAAACAGCATATGTTTTGCTTACCAGTCAAAAATTTTTAAGTTGTCAACAGAATATAGCATATGGCAAAACACTGGCAGTTTTGAATATTGTTGAAGGGAATGGAAATTGGTGTGACCACCACTGAATATAATCTGCCAAAATTAAAAATCCATAAAACTTTAAGTTTATTTCTTTATGTAATTAGAGAGAGAGAGAGTGTGTGTGTGCTCACCATCAGAGCCCCATGCGGGGCTCAAACTCACAAACTGTGAGATCTTAACCTAAGCCGAGATCAAGAGTTGGATGCTTAACCCACTGAGCCACCCAGATGCCCCTAAAAACACACACAACTTTGACCCAGCAATTCTGTTTTAGGAAACCTTATACTTGCCACTGTAATCCAAGGTCCATCTACAGCATTGTCTGGAACAAATGGTGGAAAACTGGAAACAGCCAAAAGATCATAAATAGAGAACTGATTTTAAAATTTATGGTAAATTCTTACAAAGAAGTGTATGTACTATTGTGAAGAGACTGCAAGATGTGTCATTAAGTTAGAAAAAATGTGTGTGTCTGTGTACGTGTGTACACAAATATATGCTCAGAAACTTCTTTTTTTTTTAATGTTTCATTTATTTTTGATAGAGAGAGAGAGAGACAGCGTGAGCAGGGGAGGGTCAGAGAGAGAGGGAGACACAGACTCTGAAACAGGCTCCAGGCTCTGAGCTAGCTGTCAGCACAGAGCCCGACACATGGCTCAAACCCGCAAACCGTGAGATCATGACCTGAGCCGAAGTCGGACGTTCAACTGACTGAGCCACTCAGGCTCCCCTGTGCTTGGACAACTTCTAGTGGGTACATATGACACTGTTGTTGGAGGTTAAGTTTAGGGAATCAGCCCAGGAGTCAAGGGTGGAAAGGAAACTCACTTTCCATTGCACATCATTTTGTGCCATATAAAAAATGTTTTTGCCACATGCAAGTGTTATTTAAGTAATAATAACTCAAATTATTTTTAACTCTTCTCATGTTGAAACAAGACAATATTAAGATTCAGGAGTGATTTTATAAGGGACTTTAATGTAAACTGGCTTTACCACCGACGGTGGCTAGCCATTCTCCACCTCCGCAGAAGAGATCTTCTCCAAGAAAAGAAAATAGCAGATTTAAAAGGAATATATATTTTGGTTTGGACAAAAAGAAAAATTTCCTGATGGAGTTGGAGGAGAGCTATAAAGTCCTCTGAAGGGCTGTGGAAAGAGGGTTTGAGCCTTGGCGTGGGTGGTGAGTGACTGGGGGAGGGGAGGACCCTGTTGGGCTGGGGAGGCTTCTTTCCACCCCAGGATGCTATGACCCTCTTCCCAGGACCAACACCTCTCGACTAGCTGACAGTTTAATGAGCATTTTACCCAAGGCATTCACACGGATAGGAAATCCTGTTAGATTTACAAGTGCCCATTAGTTAAAACTTCTCCAGAGCCACCGTCTAAGGTTTCTGCTTGGGACTTCCTTGTGCTTCCCAGAGTTGAATATCCAGTGCAGACTGGATATGCGGTTCTTCTCTCATACATTATAAACAGCCAGGGTGGCAAAACCCTGAGGCTCCTCACAGTTGACAAACCACAAACCCTACCTCTCTCCCACAAGAAGCTCTAGCCTACAGGGTGAAAATGAGCTTCCTGCCATGAATGACTGACCCAGGACACTTCACTAAATGGAGGAAACGAGACTGTAGAGAAAGCTAACTGAGTGCTATTATTTTCTCTTTGCTGCAAAATATATCCCATCATTTATCTCCTAGGTTAGTGGTTCTCAAAGTGTGGTCCCTGCATCGGGAGCGTCCACATCCCCCAGAAGCATCTTTGAGATGCAAGTTATCTCAGACTTCCTGGACCAGAAACTCCCAGGGTGTGGCCAGGCCCTCAGGAATTTTGATGTGCTGAAGTTGGAGAACCACTGCCCTAGGCTTCTGGAAGACCACCCACGAGCAGGAGTGAAAACTGGCTTGCTCGGCCTCCTTCCTCCCAAAGGAACCCAAGGTGACATAACTTGATGCCTCTGGACAGGGTTTTAAATCACAGTCTCAAGGTGCCTCTCCAGCTCTGGGTACTGACTGAGCTCACGGGTACTGCCTCCCCTAAGAAGAACATCATCTGATGATGCTGGTTATCCCACAGAAGGCCTGCACTTTCCAGCCCCAATGCCCTGGTGCAGACACATTCCCGAATGGCAAGGGAGGTAAGGCTGGCGCTATGTTCTTACGCAAGCATGATAGCCAAATATTGGAAGTGCCCCTCATGCCCCAGATAAATACATGCCAGTGACTGTAGGGCGCTAAATCTCACCTTTAAAGACTGGAGCCTTTGTAGGTCAAAATCTTCTGTTAGGATGATGATGCCTTAAACAAAATCATCCAAAGCATGGCAGGATTAAGTTTGTCACTGTCCCTTACTTTAGTTTAATGTTTTCCATTAATGCTTCCAAAGTATGTTTTTATCCTTTTTATCCTTTTGATTTTGGGCCTCAGACAATCCAGAGAAGCCCATGAAGTGGACAATGTCAGATGTCACTCCAGTGTTCTTTACCCCCTCCTCTTTCTTTTTTTTTTAATTTTTAAAAATGTTTATTTTTGAAAGACAGAGCATGAGCAGGGGAGAGGGAGAGAGGGAGAGACACAGAATCCAAAGCAGGCTCCAGGCTCTGAGCTGTCAGCACAAAGCCTGACCTGGGGCTTGAACCCATAAACTGTGAGATCATGACCTGAGCTGAAATTGGATGCCCAACAGGCTGAGCCAGCCAGGTGCCTGTCCCCCCTCCTCTTTCTATCAGGAGTGTGGTTTTTGTCCCAGCATCCTCCTCTTCCCCTTGAAGCCCCTCCCCTCTGCCCGACCTCCCCCAGCTCCAGAGGTGAGTCTAGTCACCTGAGAGTGACCTCACCCCTCTGCCACTCAGTTCAGGCTACTGAGGGGCGCCTGGGNATCTTTTCTTGCTCATCTTACTCTTCTAGGAAAGTGTCCAGAGACAATCCAGTCTGTCTCCCCTCGGCACTCTATGCCCCCATGTCAGATTGAGAACTGCTGCCCCTGATTCTCTATTAGCCCGAAGCTGCAGCTGATCCAGGAGATGCTGGGAAAGGAAACCAGAGCTCCTGTGTCAGCTCCTTGCCACCACGGCAGATCCCGCTCCAGGACTCAGGAAGTATCCTGATGGTTGTGGATAATTGACTCGGATTTCCTATTACTTATTGCTGAAAACATCCAACTGATAGAATGAGGATTATTATCCATTTGCATATATGGGGAAACTGAGGCACGAGGAGGTTTTTAGTGTGTGCGTGTGTGTGTGTGTGTGTGTGTGTGTGACTTTGCAGTAAATGAATGGAAAGTTCATGCTCTGCAGCCCACTAAGGACCAAATCACTTGGTTGGGAGGATGTTTCCTCGGCCACAGGGGTGGGGAGCAGAGAGAAGGGTACAGGAGCTGCCACGGGCTAACTTTGTCTACGCTGCAGTTTCATCTAGGGGTGCCCAGATGTGGGGACCAGAGGTGGGAATGCAAGAAAGAAGAAATGTTGGAGAAATGATAGTTATTACAGAAACATGATGGCAATTAAAAAAATGCAATGTGGTTTTTAGCACTAGGGCAAGATTCCAGCCTCTGTGAAAAAGTTAACAAGTCTCTGACTTGCCTCTTTAAAGGCGTTCTGTTAGCTCACTGGTGGGTACAGGGAGAAACAGTCTGTGTTCTGCCCGGAAGCACCGGAGGCCAGTCTGTCCAGCTTTGTCGCCCAGTGACTCAACAAGGCTGCCTCAGAGCCCAGCGAGTGTTAACACCCAGCTCTGCAGAGCAGACCCAGCCTTTTTGCATCAGAAATGTGCTGTGTGGGAACAACAGAATAATTCACCCCAGTAGGAACTAGGAACATCAACCGCAATAGCCGTGACCTTGAGTGGCACCCAGCAAAACCCCACGCAGAGGTCCCCTCTTTCCAGCCCCCGCCCCAGGAGGAAAACAGGGTAGATTGGAGCCTGCAAACCCCTCCTCTGCCATCCCACCTAGCCGAGTTGCAAATCAGTATTGCTTGGTGGATAGCAAATCAAGTTTCAAGGTTACAGACAACAGGGAAAGGAAGAAGGTACATGGGAAATCGTTTATCAAGATCATATTTAAAAGAAAAAAAAAATCTCCGTTCAAAGATGAAACACAGTCTCTTAGCTTTATTCCCCATTGCTGTTGGCTGAATGTCCGGTTGCTGTGAAATTTAAATGCTGTTTTCAGTGGGTTTTGCAGTGTGGGGGTAAATGCATCATGCATGTTCTCGGTCACAGAGTTCAATGCATTTTTTTTTCTCTTCTGCTGAAAGGGACCACTTGGCTTGTCTTCCAATGAGAAAACACTAACAACTTTAGGGGCTGCTGGGTGGGCCGTGCTCCTCAATCCACACACTTAACTTTTCAATGGATCACCTTTTAAATTAGATACACATGTCTAGTTTAATAAGGAGTTCAGTGCTTGGAGAAGTCAGCAGATCGAGGGAAAATTGCCCGGATTAAACAGCTTGTTTCTCATTCCTATGTGACTAAATGTAGAAATGGCCAAGGCTGTATCATAGACAAAAGGGACATGTGGGAAGGACTCTTCCTTCATCTCCCACCACTTTGGCCGCTGATAAATCCGGACGTGGCCATGAGCCTGTAGGCATTGGTGCAGAGCTCACTGGACCACGCCAACTTGACCTGGTGCCATGTGCAAAGCAGGGACAGCTGGACCCCAGATCCACTGCTACCATAACCCAAGCTAGGGGCCCCACATAAGTGGCTGACCAACTTTGGCTCACATGCCACCAGCCCATCAGCAACACACAGAGACTTTTGCTTTCTAATGTAACACAGAGATGTTTGTGGTGATTTTCTTTAAGGGACTTACACCATTTCTCCCCATCTCCTGCACCTCATACCCCAGAGCCTAGGCTCAGATTCTCTGACGGGCTCTAAAACTTTTCCACGGAGCACTCAGTCTTTGACGTCATAGACTTTATTTTTTCTTTACTTCTACCAAGTCACTTATTGGCCACTGCTGCGCCCATGACCCAGAGGAAGGTGACACAGGGACGATGGTACCTATGGCCTTAGTTGGGGAAGCGTCTCCTGCTTTCACAAGCCCCTTCATTTCCCAAATCAAGTACTTCCTTTTTAATTTTTTAAATGTTTATTTATTTTTGAGAGAGAGAGTGGGGGAGGGGCAGAGAGAGAGGGAGACAGAATCCGAAGCAGGCTTCAGGCTCTGAGCTGTCAGTGCAGAGCTAGACGTGGGGCTCAAACTCACAAACCATGAGATCATGACCTGAGCTGAAGTTGGACACTCAACCAGCTGAGCCCCTCTAGGTCCCCTCCCTCAAGTCAAGTATCTTTCTATCTGAGCAAACAGACTCTTCCCATAGAGAGCCTGAAGTTCTTTGTGTGAGGTGTGAAATGTGCTCAGTAGGGCTATTTTAGGCTACTAGATCACAATCTTTTTTTCCATCAGAGAAACAAAACACACTGCTTAACATTAAAATACCATGATTGGGGGTGCCTGGGTGGCCCAGTTGGTTAAGCATCTGACTCAATTTCAGCTCAGACCATGATCTCATGGTTGGTGAGTTCAAGTCTTGTGTTGGGCTTTGCGCCGACAGCGGAAGCCTGCTTGGGATTCTCTCTCTCTCCCTCATTCTCTGCCCATCCCCCATGCCTTCTCTCTCTTACTCTCAAAATAAATCAATAAACTTAAAAAACAAAAAAACACCACACCGTGACTGGAAACGATTATCTCTGTAACAGTAAATGGAGCTAGTCCTGTTTTATATTATTGCAGATTTCATCCTGCCACTTAATATTTTTCTTTCAGTTTTGGAATCAGAAGATACTTCTGGAAGTTGTGTGTTCACACTTTCATTTGAGCTGAAGGACTGATGACACACAGAGTGGAAGCCTGTTACAGCTTCAGTTATGGTTGTTTATCTTCTTCATTTGAATTTCCCTTAATAAAGTTTCTGTTATTTTATCACTTTCTTGGATCCTAGTTGAGGAAATCCAACATGTCTCATGCTTTTCTGTTAGCATATATTGGTTTATATCTGACTTTGCACCGTTCTTAATATTGAGTGAATAATTGCATTCTCCACAAAGATCTGCAAAAGAAACTTTCCCCTCATTTAATAAATGTCCACTGTGCAGAAATTAAAAAAAAAAAAAAAGCAACAGAGTCATTCCATCTGGGTGGACACATCAGCATGGGGAGGAAGGCCTTNTTCCTTAAACTATTTCTATTATTCCTGGGTTTAGTTCTCTAACATCTCTGGCCAAAGAGAAACCCAGATAGACTCACATAAGGACTCAAAGCTGTAAAACTGAGATGCAAGTAAAAAATGTCTACAAGGCCATTAAACTCTTTGTGCTTGCAGCCCGAGTTTTGGGATCCTAAGCACTAATTTAAAATCCATTTGTCCTTCATGTTTGGACTACGAGTCTCCAGGGGCTTAATCAGAATGAAAGAGAATCAAGTACCCCCCCATCAAAGGCAGGGCCTCTGCTACCCGGCTCTTGCCAGTCGACCAGCAGGAGACTTAGATTTCCACGTATTCCCTAAAATCATCTCAGAGGCAGAAAAGGACATCATCAAATTCAGCTGCAGCTATTGAATGGAGGAAAAGCCATAGCGGGGCAGTGAACTATGTACAGTCCCCAAAAACACCCAATGGAGACAGTACTCTTCGGCTGCCTGCGTCGGGGTGTCAGAGCAAGTGGGCGGCGGGCGGACGTCGGGAGGGGGCTTCACGCCACTATAAAGTGAAACACGATATGCAAGATATCCCGTTGCAGGTAAGAGAGCAAAAGAGTTAAGGGCTCTTGTCATAGAGGATCTATCTGCCCAAATCAAGTGTGGACAGGGATGCAAGGCTGCTTTTTTACGGGCTGCATGAAACAAAAGACATCAAAACCGTTGCTTTATTCCTTGTCTGTCTAGCCCAGAGCCGCAGTAACATTCTCATAATAAGGAACCGAAGGCAGAGACGTTTCCAACTGCTCCTGGAATGTGTGACTCCAGCCCTCTCAATTTAAGGGAAGCCTTAAGCTACTGAACGCGCAGCTGTTAATCTGCATGATTACTGAAGAATAGTAAAACCATCAACCCCCCGGTCCAGCTTAGCAGGGGGGCAGGAAGCAGTCACCGGCTTGATCTCTGGGAAAGTGTAGAAGAAAAAGGCCTGGCTCGGAAGCTGGGTCGAAAAATCCGCCCGACAGCCCATCCCTTTTTTCGCCTCTCGGCCCAGGCTCTCTGGAAACATCAGTGAGGAGAGGGGAAGCACCACGAAAACACTTTGTAGAATCCTTGAGAGCTGCTCATAATTGGGACGGATGTTCCGAACCACTTCGGTTCAAATCGTACTTTGTAATTTTTCATGGTCCACCTAATTAAAGGACAGAAGTCGGGAGAAAAAACACTCTAATTATGTGAACCATCATAGGAAGGTCAGGGTGTCTCTTTTACAGAAATGAAAAAGTAAATTTAAAAAATGGCTTCGCTAATAAGGTCTCACTCAATTCACTTACTGCATATTTATTGTACGTCTATGAATGAGTCCCTTTACTAGGTAAGACTAGGATCCACTGAAGGACAAGCCTAGGTCATTGTCCACAAGGACCAGCAGCCCACAGGAGACTGCAGGCCATGTCCTTTAGCAGGATGGGCAAGCCAGAGAGACTGCGAGGGGTGTGAGGGGGACACTTAACCCAATCTGGGGGCATCAGGGAAGACCCCCCAGTGAGGAGACATGGATGTCGGAGGTGGACATCTGACGATGACAAATTAGGAAGAAGCCATTGTGTTGGAAGGGCTAATCCCTATCTCTGCTCTCTAGTCTTTGTGCCCAGAACTGCTCTAGATATTTAGGAATAATGATGAAAGCATTTTTTCTTAGCCTTTATAGCCTGGACTTTTTCCCATTCATTTCCCTGTCCACAAATTCCAAGCTTTTAAATGAGGTTCAGTTGACCATTTTGACTTTAGTTATCTTTTTTTTTTAACATTTATTTATTTTTGAGAGTGAAAGAGACAGTGCGAATGGGGGAGGGGCAGAGGGAGAGACACATAGCAACCGAAGCAGGCTCCAGGCTTCCAGCTGTCTGCACAGAGCCCAACATGGGGCTCGAACTCAGAAACCGTGAGATCATCACCTGAGCCAAAACCTGACGCTTCACCGACTGAGCCACGCAGGCACCCCTTTAGTTATCTTATTTTGATTACTCCATTAAATCAACCTGAAAATTATTCAAAATAATAGAAAATCTTTTGTTCTCATTATATTGGGGAATTTGATAGCAGCCTCAAGAATAATGTTTGGCTGAGTCTATGTAAATATGAATGTCTGAGGAGAATTGTGTTGCCTGGAGGGAGAGGAGCCGAGGATAGGAGGGAAATTCTTGTTGATCTTAAAAAGGCAGGACCTGGTAATACTTACTGGGGAGGTCTATGCTCAAATTAGGTATAAGAGCTTTGCCACCATGGAATTAATGACCCAGGAGTCAAACGATGCAGAAACAGGTTGCTGAATCTGTTTGTGCAGCTCACACACACACACACACACACACACACACAAAAGAGAGAGAGAGTGGGAGAGAAAGAGATGAACTGAATGGTATGATCTTGGAAAAACTACAAAATCATCTGGATTTACTTGGAGAGAATAAAGGAATTATACCAAGTACAAAAAGAAGGTGTATTATCAGGAATCTCTTTCCTTAAGATCAACATGGTACTGGACTTAGCCACATAGATTAGGAGTCCAACCACATGGGCCGAAATCCCTGCTTAACAACTTATTAGTCATTGGGCCAGTTTACTTAATACCTTGTGCCTCAATTTCTCTTTTCTATAAAACGGGGCTATATGAGGATTAACCTCATGAAGGGTGAGGATTTAATAATGCAGACAAGTAAGCATGCTTGGAACATAGTAATGCTTAATAAATTTAGTTCTTGTTATTCCTACCCACCCCCCCCAAACACACACACACACACACACACACACACACTTTTTATCAGAAAAGAACAAGGAAAAACATGGGCTTAATTACAAGGAAAGAATGTTAGTCTAAATGAGAAATTTTCCCAAGATCAAGGCTGTTTTATCAATATCACAATAGTTTTCTTAGAGTAAGTCTCGTAAGTTCTGTCATTAGACTGTAGGAATGAGATTGACCCTGACCAGCTAAGGATGATAATGTGAAGGACACAGAGGTCATGTGTGAGGATCTGAAGACGACAGTGTTTAGAGCCAGAATACTTGAGGTCAGTTCTCAGCTTCATCATGTTTAGAACAAGACCCCACAGGGCCAAGATGGAGTTGTTAGCATGATAAGCCCCACATTGCTAACCCAAGACTTAAGAGTTTAGCTCTCCCAGAAATTGAATATGAGATGAATCTGGGAGGAATACCAGTCAATCATGAGACAACTGATCAGTATTAGGTAATCTGCTTCATAAACCCCTGATATCCCCTATAAGAAAGTAACCTTGAAGTAACCAATCTTTTTTTACCCAGTGTGACCTGCGTGTTCCTGTGCCTTTCTGCCTATATCATCTATTGCCTTGAAGACCCCTTAGATACTCCTTCTTATCTGCTAGATTGAACGCTGCCTGATTCACGAATCACTGAATAAAGCCAATAAGATCTTGAAAATGTATTCAGTGGAGGGATGCTTGAGTGAAGCGTGCAACTCTTGATTTAGGCTCAGGTCATGATTTCACAGTTCATGGTATCAAACCTCCCATCCGGGTCTGGACTGACAGCATGGAACCTGCTTGAGATTCTCTCTCCTTCCCTGTTCTCTCTGCCCTTCTTCCCTCAAAATAAATAAATAAACTTTAAAATGTACCCAGTTGGATTCTGTTTTTAACAACCACAAATCAAACCTGTACTGTTTTTCCATAATGGCTGTACCATCCGTGTACAAGTGGGGACCATTTTCTTCACACACCCCCACACACCTCTATCTGTCTGCAGCTACGGTGCCCTCTTAGCTGCTCCTAGGCTAGGCTCTGACATCTGTTCTCATACTGAATGTGCACTTGAGACCTTTGTCGTTATTTTGAAAGACTTGCCGTGAAAATGTTCAAATGAATTTGAAACTCAATCACAGTAATACAAGAAATTTCAGAATTATATTTGTCCGTGAAAGAAAAGGAAGACCTATTACATTTTTTAGTAGATTTGCAACCGTAGAAAATTTCCGGACGGTTGTAAAAATGGTTTTAAATTTCTTTTATCACCTCCTTTGAGAATAAAGTTTTTCTCTGGGGACTAGAAGGAGTTTGACGAGGTCATCATTAAAAGAAAAGTCTGGAATAGGAGTTGAATAGAGCCATTTCAAACATAAAATCTGAAATAGAAAAGAAATGTCTATCAAAGCGAGCTCAAGTTTCTTAACACTTGAAAAGGTTTTATTTGGAAGTTTTATACAAATTAAACGTTTAATATCTTTCTTAGTACTTTTTATTTTATCTTTCTTATTCTAATTATAGAGAAAAAGTATGGTTATTTTCACCAAGCCCCATAACGGCTCCCTAGTCCCCTCCAATTGACTCCAGTGTGCCTTATAAATATTATAATTTTCTGTGTGTTACATAGTAAAAATCACGGGAAAGTACTGCCTTAGAGAAGATGGCAGACCCCACTGATGCCTGGACAGCAAGATTTTGCAAACTTTTCCCTTGTTAATCGAAGTCACATCTGATTTAGATATTTAGAGGGTCTGAGCTTCAGAGGAAGACAAATATCCTCCTAGCCCCAAGTCAGTCACATAATTTCATTCTCCTTGCCAATGATAGATTTGGAATAGGAATGTAATATGATTCTAGCCAATGATCCATGTGAGAAAAAAATTTGAGTTTTTTTTCTCTTAAGTAAAGACACTAGAAAGGGACATTTTTAAAAAAAATGTTTATTTACTTTTGAGAGAGAGCAAGCTGGGGAGGGGCAGAGAGAGAGGGAGACAGGATCCAAAACAGTCTCCACACAATCAGCGCAAAGCCCAATTGGGGGCTCAAACTCACAAACCGTAAGATCACTACCTGAGCTGAAGTTGGACCCTTAACTGACGGAGGCACCCAGGACTCCTACTCTTTGTACTTTGTTGATTGAGTCTGTGATGCTTGGAGCTGCTGCAGCCATCCTGCAACCATGAGGAATTAATCATGAGGACAACCCCCACATGTCTGGGGAAGACAGAAAAGACACAAAAGGCACAGGGCCCTGATGACCTTGAGCCACTCAACCATCCCTGGAACTCTCTCTTCTCTGGACATCTTGTTATGTAAGATAATAAATTTTCTTCTTATTGAAGTCATTTTGGTTTAGGTGTTCTATTACTTGCATCTAAAAGTATCTTCACTGATGATATACAGTGGGTTCCATGCCCTCTAGATGACAGTCTCAATTTATACTGCACTGGTAGAATGAGAGAATGCTTGTTTCCCCTCACCAGCATTACACTTGTGATTCTTGGCCCATGAGATAGGCAGCATTTAGTTTAAGAGCGATAGGGCCTGCCCTGCTACATGGGAGAAAGAGCTGTTTGGAGGACTTCTGCTTCCTCCTGCAGCCGCAGCCTGTGCCTTTATCCCAGGGCAACTGTCTGTAGATTCAAGCCGGCCCAGCAGGATCTCGGCTTTCTGATGCTTAATTCCAGCCATAACATATGCCGATAAGTCATGTATTTGCATTTAAAAGGCACATGTTCTATAATTTAAGCTTTTCATTGATTGCCACGAATCTTCTTCCAATTAGTTGTTTTAACCATAGTTGTGGTTACAACCATGTGTTGTAAAATGAAAATCACTTGAAAGGAATAAACTAATGTATCCTTCCATCATGCTGACCTTGTTGAGATTAAAGAATATGCGGGGCGCCTGGGTGGCTCAGTCGGTTGAGCAACCGACTTCAGCTCAGGTCATGATCTTGCGGTCTGTGGGTTCAAGCCCCCGCATCAGGCTCTGTGATGACAGCTCGGGGCCTGGAGCCTGCTTCAGATCCTGTGTCTCCCTTTCTCTCTGCTCCTTCCCTACTCATGCTCTGTCTCTCAAAAATAAATAAACGTTAAAAATTAAAAAAAAAAATAAGAATATGGAAGAGTGTTCCATGTGAGAGAGACCTAGACAGAGAGAGGATACGGGGGAGAAACTTAGGCAGAGGGCGGGGAGAGAGAGAGAGAGATATACAGGTACACAGCCCCATCAGACCTCTCTCCTCAAGATCCCATTAGGCAGGGAGGTGTGATCACAGTGAACTTTGTCCCCTGACATCACTCACTCAGGATGAAGGCAGAAGAGGCATAAAATAGGGCTCTGTAGACATGGCTTTCAGAGTGGTAGCTGAATCCGATATATTCATTCAGGTAGGCTTGGCACCATTTCTACTGCCTACTTTACTTCTCACAACAGCCTTATTAGAAAGATATTATTGTCTCTGTATAAGAGACACAAAATTGAGTCACAAAAACATTGATGTCCAGGATCATGCAACCAGCATGAAGCCACATGGATTTGACCTCAGTTCTAGGTAACACAAAACTTTGTGCGGTGACATTGCACTCCCCCCTTGGAGTGCTTTGCTAGAGGACATGACCTGAGTAGATAAACACTAAAAAGGCAATTTGCCTACAAAGCTCATTTGCAATTGGTCAAAGACTTACTTGACACGAAATTTCAGTTCTAATAAATCATATGGAGTAAAAATATTATAGGTGTCTCTGATTATCACTATGTCTTTGGATTTGTTTTTATCATTTATTTTTACTATAAGAGAGATAATAAAAAGCAGTGTGTTCAGAATAGAAATTTTGGAAAGTACAGAAGTAAAATAAAATAAAATAAGCACTATTACCTCAACACACAGAAAAAAATTATTATTAACATTTTGATGATCATCTCTTGGCTTCTCAAAATCATGTAAAATATGGAATAATTGCTCTCTATTAGTATTGTTGTAATTTTCTAAAAAGATGAGTTTCAACTAACATAACTATGATGGTCAATTTGCTGTCTGTGGTTCCTTCTGTCAGTTACCTTACTGTCTTATCATTACTGCTTCCTACTCTGCTCTGTCCTATATGTTTTTGGAAGTAAAAATACATTGCTACAGAAAACTACCTGATGCATATGAGATGCATTGTTAGGGGAAGATGCAAGAATTCGGGGTACATTTAAAAAATGTTTTTAATGTTTTTTTATTTTTGAAAGAGAGAGAGAGAGAGAGAGCGCGCGCGAGCAGGAGTGGGGGAGGGGCAGAGAGAGAGGGAAACACAGAATCCAAAGCAGGTTCCAGGCTCTGAGCTGTCAGCACAGAGCCCGATGCAGGGTTTAAACTCACAAACCGTGAGATCATGACCTGAGCGGAAGTCAGACGCTTAACTGACTAAGCCACCCAGGTGCTCCTGCAGGTATATTTTTAAAAATAATATGGGACATAACTCTAACTCCCCAGTAGAAAAATTGGCAAAGCCATGAACTTAAAATTTACAAAAAGTAATATAAAGACTTCATAAAACATATCCAACCTCCCTATTGATCAAAGCAAACAAATTATCATAAGCACGATAATTTTTTGTCTAGCAAATGGTCAAGAATACTTGACACTGGTAAAGGCTTCAGGAGATAGACCCCCTCCCCCATTCATACCCGATGAGAGAGAAATTGGCACCATCTGCTTGGAAGTACATACCAAGAGGCTTACGTTTGCTCCTCCTCCTTACCTTTCTCTAAAGGAGAAGTTTTCTCTAAGAATATCAGAGACGTGAGCAGGGATATCTGTACATAGTCACTCATAGAAGTGTAATTTATAATTGTAAAGAATTGGAAACCACTGAAAAGTCCAAGAGATAAGCAGACTAATTATGGAACATTTGCCCAATATCAAATTAAGCTGTCATAGGAGAGGTGCTTGGGTGGCTCAGTCAGTTGAGCGTCAGACTTCAGCTCAGATCATGATTTCACAGTTCGTGAGTTCGAGCCTTGGGCCAGGCTCTATGCTGATAGCTCAGAGCGTGGAGCCTGCTTCGGATTCTGTGTCTCTCTCTCTCTCTGCCCCTCCCCAGCTTGCACCCAATGTCTCTCTCTCTCTCTCTCAAAAAAAAATAAACATTAAAAAAATTTTTTTAAAAAACGAAATTTTTGAAGACCACTTGACAACATGAGGGGATATTCAGAGTGAGTGAGAGTGAAAAGCAGGATAGAGAATTGTAGCTACCATAGAATTCAATTTTGATACCTATATATGCAATAGAAAATATGTAAAATAAAGATTCACATCCCTGAGTGCTCAATCCATGAGTAAACGTCATTTAAAAAATAGTTTCTAAAACTTTATACAATTAAAGAGCATATTATCAGGAAAAAAAAGGCACTCAAGTAATTTCTTTCTTTTTTTTTTTTTTTTGCTACATAGAAGGGAATCATTTTATTTTTTNAGTAATTTCTAATGGTAACGAGGCTCAGGCGAAGAGTACACAGGTTGAGCTTCTAACCCCAAGACATCCCTTGGAGCATTCCCAGTCCTCGGCCATCCCTTCTCCTTGGGAAGTGGGATAATTATGGCAACCGCTAATATTTATTGAGCAATTACTGAGCCAGGCAATATGCTAATCGCTTTACATTCAATATCGCATTTAATCCCTATATCGCATTTAATCCCTATAGCAGCCCAATCAGGTAGGGACCAGAATTCTCCCCGTTTTACAGTAAGACTGAGACTCTGAGGTGTAGGTGACCCACCCAAGCCCACTCAGGGATTAAAGCAGTATCACACCGGGTTTGACTCTACCAAAGCAAGACGGACTCCAGAGCAAAAACAACAATTTTATTTATGCAATCGCAGCTTCTCTTAAATCTCCTTCTAAGCTCGGTCTCTTCAATTAAAACAATTCTTAATACCCAAACAATTTGTTTTTCCATATTCTGAGCTCGTCGGAAGAAAATCACTATACTCAAGAAATATGGACAGTAAATAATGATAGAAAATGTGTTCTGTCACTTTAAAGAGTATAGTCACCGGGCCGCTCCATGGGTCTGAGACCTGCAAATTCACGTAGAGCCCCACGCTTAAGAGGGCCCCATGCTTGATTTAATGTTCTGCTGGCGGTGTCTTATAATTCTTACTAATTTTTCAGTGAAAGTCCCACGCTTTCTTTTTGCACCGGGCCCTGCAAATTATCTCACCAGCCCTGCTAGTCACACTAGTAATGAAGCCTCAAGACTCATTTTGAAAAAAACGCAGCATTTAGTGGCTCCTGGGTGGCTCAGTTGGTTAAGCGTCTGGCTTCGGCTCAGGTCATGATCTCACAATCCGTGAGTTCGAGTCCCGCATCCGGCTCTGTGCTGACGGCTCAGAGCCTGGAGCCTGCTTTGGATTCTGTGTCTCCCTCTCTCTGCCCTTCCCCTGCTCATGCTCTGTGTGTGTGTGTCTCTCTCTCTCTTTCTCTCAAAAATAAACATTAAAAATAGATAAATAAATAAAAACACAGCGTTTGGGGCTTAGAATTGTGTTCTTTGCTTTTCATTACCCACCTGGGCCCAAAGCCTTTAGAGAAAGCACTTTCCGTTGCTTCAGTGAATCCTCTACTGGAAACACGTGATATTATCGAAGCCTACCTAGCTTTCTCGGCCTCATCACCTCCAGGGAGCACAGTTTTAAACATTGTGCATTCCCTGTATGTCAGGGTCTGGTCCTTTGGGCCCCGGTGTGTGTGGCCCAACCTGGTTTTGCAACTAAGCTATGTTACCCGGCTTCACAGTGAGAGGCAGGCACCTGCTACAAAGAGGGCTTTACATATTTGGAACACCTGAGATTCTTCCAGACAAGAAAATAAAAGCCTCACACAGGGTGGGTACGGTTAAATAAGGTCGTTGTCCGGGAGGAGAGATAAGACCGGGTTAGCATTCGGGCCCTACTCTTGAATGGAATAGTACTTGGGACAGTAGTTGGGTATAAGGAATCGCATTGCTGATAAACTACCTCTGAGCCCATGTGTGACTATTCTAGACTGCCAAGCCTCCCTTCAGGAAAAACAGTGAATCTGCTTTCCTTCTTAGAACTGCATAGGATTCTATCTGACTACCTTCCCTGTGTGTTTTCCCTTTTACTACAGCATAGAGTTAAGTTAGGGCCCCTGGGGGAGTGAATGCTTCTGCCAAGCCACTGGGTTCCCAAGGGTGATACCCAGTCACTGTGCCTGTGAAGAGCCCCAAGCCCTGCCATGGGTACACGGAAGCCACATGAGAGAACAGGAGTGTTGCTATGGAAATAAACTAAAGAAATAGATAAAAGACCGTGAAACAACAGAATTTAATTTTTGGTGAATCCCTCTGACCAAACAAAATCGTAGGGTTTTTTTGTTGCTGTTGTTGCTTTGTTCCATTGCAAACACATGGATTTTTTCAAATTGGTTGGCTGCCAAAATCACAGGATTCTGTTGAACCATTTCCACATCTTCCTTCCTACAAAAATCCTGATTTTGTTCAGGTACGTTCCCTTCCCCTGAATATTCCATGTGACTCAGGATTGGCTTTGATTAGCTCAAGCCAATCATAGTAATACCATGGCCTTTCCCCCATCATTGTCATGTGTTCCACATGTCACATGCTCCACATGTCATTGGATGTCATGTGCTCCGCCTCCGGAGAAGGAGAAAAGGTCTCTGGAAGTTGTCTAGGAAAGTCCTACCTTACGTTTAAGAAATAACACTGGGGAAATCAGACTCTCTTTCTTGCTAGGGGTGAACTCGAAAGCATACTGCCGTGATTGCTACTGACTGCCATTTTGCGGCCATGAGGAAGGCTCACTGGAAATCAAAGTCAGCACTCTGAAGAGCACAGAGGAGAAAGAGTGCATTGGAACAGAGTTAAAACTTGAGTGGGACCAAGCCTGAAGCCCACCCTCTCTGATCTTCCCATTCTATGAGCCAATGCCACTCTTTCCTGTTTAAGCTTGTTTTAGTTGGCTCTTCTATTGCTTACACCTGAAAGCACAAAATGTTCATCCCGGAGCCAATCTGGGATTTGGGAGAATTGGTCTCTAGGTTCTAGCCTAACTGTTTGCTGTACAAATTCCTTTGTGCAAGTCCCAACTTCCCCAAACCTGTTTTCTGATCTAGTAAACCTGAGTATTGTAATACCCGTCCTGTTCACTTCGGAGGAATATCACTAGAGTTGAAGAGATAAAACATAGAAAAACCCTTTGAAACAGGTCATTGTGCTCATAGAAAGTGTGATTACCTTAGTGTAAATAAGTTTGTAGTATGTCCAAGAAACCTGCTTGTTTTTCTGGGTGCATGTATGTATAAATAACAATGCCTTAGTTTGAGGTTCCCTCTTCTCTTTCTCCTTTTCCCCAACTGTACTTAGTATCTCATCGATGTATGGAAGGTAGTGGCAGAGTTTTCCAACATCATTCAGCTCCCTATTCCACGGAGTCCCCAAATACCAAACAAAAGGATACAGCAAATACTTTAAAGCATCTCATTGAACCCCCTCCTATTTTGTGCTCGGAACAGTAATCTGAGATGTGGTACTAAAGCAGCTTTTGGGGCCAGAAAGAAATATGTCTAATCCCAGAACAGACAGAGTACATGGTACATTTATCCTCTTAAAAGGTAAATGAAATTGTCAAAGGCATGTAATAGATTGGCAGAATTTTAAATGGAAACTGGTGTGTGTTTTCAGAAACGCACCAACTTGTGATCATTTACTGCAGAGGGAAATTAAACTGAAGGAAGGAAAAGAAAAATCTAGCTTGTGAGAAACACAAATGCAAAGCAAGGAGCCATCGAGAATCTGGGAGACCAACTGGTCAATTAAATGCCATGTAAAGATTTCCAATTTTCTCGTAGTAAATTATTTATTTAGCTCTTACATACCATCAATATATTTTACAAGTTTAATACCCAAATTATAGCTGGCCCACCCATTTATGGCCCCATAAATGAGTCCTGACTTACCAATGTGAATTCTTGTTCCTGGCAGTGTCAGATTTAGATTGGATTTGGATGTATTGCTTTTATCCTTATCAGACATTTCGAGGCTGATATTTTATTGCTATATTTAAAATGGAAAGTGCTTTAAAATAGACTTGAAGGGTAGAACAACTGATTCCTGCCCCGATATGTCATTTCCTGACTTAACATCCTACCATAATGTAGGTTAAAGGGCTGGAGGTCCACACAGACTCCTTCTCCACTGAAGATTTCCCCCCACACAGAGAATTTTCTTAGAGGAAAGTGAGCGATTATAAAAAGAACGACTTTAATCTTAAGTAAGAGTAGCTAGAGCTTTCAGTAGTAAAACTGACAGGCAATTTCCATGCCTATATACTTTGTAAGTCAAATGAACAATGAAGGATATAAATGAAATGCATCAGCTATTTCTTAAGTTTTAAAGTATATATGGAGCTAAATTGCCTACGCTTGTTTTTCAAGGGTTGGGCTTTGTAAAATATGTAGAGCAAACCAATAAATTAACAGCAGGATAGAAGACTAAAAATCAGACCCAGGGAGCAGCCTCCACTTTCAGTTATACAAAGCATTATGGCTCTGAGATTAGTAAACCTCGCAGTTACAAACATGAAAACAAATACAAGAGATGATGAACGATGCCCACAATTATAATAAAATCTGATTACGGTTTGAAGCCTTTGGGAAAAAATCGCCAATGTGATTTTTTTGACCTTTTTATATTACCTTCTTAGAAAATTTACATTGTTATCATTCTTTTGAAGATTTTTACTTAAAGTGTTTTAACGGATCATAAAGTGACAAATTGGAACTTGAGGATCATAGGAACGAGCCAGGCTTAGTGGGAAGAGTGCAGAGGTATGAGCTCTCAGCCCTTGAAGGGCTCTAGCCCTGGGAGGAGACCTCAAGGACAAACCACTCCTTAGAGCTTAACTCTTCTCTCTGCCTTTTTTTTTTTTTTAATATTTATTTAGTTTTGAGAGAGAGAGAGAGTGAGAACAAGTAGGGAAGAGGCAGAGAGAGATGACAGAGGATCCAAAGCGGGCTACAGTCTCCCAGCAAAGAGCCCGATGTGGTGCTTAAACTCACAAACATGAGATCATGACCTGAGCCTAAGTCTGTCTGAGCCCCCAGGCACCCCTAACTGTTCTCATTTTTAAAATGGGCTTATCTCGTGGAAATGGGGAAGGGACAAAGTGCTTTGGAAGAGAAACATGCTATTTAGTATTAAGAGAAATTATTAAGAAATAGGAAAGAATCTTAATCAAGAAACTCAGAGCCGCGTCACCCACTGCAACATGAAACTGTGGGGCCCCCTGTTCAAAAGGCAGGGAGAACTGAAGGTACTAAATTATAAAGCTTTTCCCTTTCTCGACCTCTCCACTTGGTATGTTCTTATTTGCCATATGCTCTCCTAAATCAAGAAAAATTAAAAATGTAAATGATTCGCAGGCGGTCTACTTTTCTTTATACAGTGCAATGCCAGCTTGCAATTGAACTTGTATGTGAAATCACCAAAATTCCACGATTCATATTTCGTACTTCTTCCATGCACAGGTGTTTTGTTCTTCCTAGAACAGTGAAAACATGGCACAAAATGACTTCCACTGTTGTTTTTGGGTTTTTTTTCACTTCTTGATAAGCACATATTCTACCGGCACTCTACCTTGGCCTTGGCTGACAGGTG
>NW_027532002.1:8895525-9046150 GCF_008692635.1 Crocuta crocuta
GGAACTATGGCTGCCTCTTCTCTCCTCTTGCTTTTACATCGCCATTTCTGTGTCAGGGGAAGGGGACCGATAAGAAAAGCACAATAGGACTCTTGGGCCTCTGTGTGTCCTAGAACCCCCTTCTTTCTGCATTCGAAGCAAATTCTGGAAGGCAGCTTTTCAAACGGAAAGACTGGCCTCTTGGGTATTTACCCAGTAGAGGCATAAAACGCTTGCCTCTGTACTAACTTTGAGTCATGTTGAAGCCCATTCATTAGGGCGCCCACCAGAATTCTGTGCTCAGGAGGCGTCATGAGACTATACGAGGACTACGTGTAAAGAACACAAGCACTCAGGAAGGCTCATGCACATGTTCCATGGTCCATCAGTCTTTATATCCAAAACACAAATTCAAAAACAAAATTAGATTTTGGGATGTAAAAAAAAAAAAAAAAACTTACTAAAGAGACTGCTGCAGGTTCACTCAAGCAGTATTTATTAATGCTAAATACCTACCAGATACTAGATGCCAGATACAGAGTGGTAAATAAAATTGAAAGCAAAATAATTTTTTTAAAGATGCTATTTTCTTCTTTTCTTTTTTTATTTTTTTAAAATTTATTTCTGGGAGAGAGAGAGAGAGAGACAGCATGNAGGAATATCATTCCCTATGTTGGGAAAACAACATTTGATACACAGCCATAAGATAAATGTTATTAAAGTTGTTTCTGTCCTCTATATTCTAACTTATTTTTGTATCCACTTTATTTCTCTTTCAACTGAGAAGTATTCGTTAAAATCTATGACTAGTGTTTTGACGTCTGTAGGGCTTTGCATGTATGGTAGTTTCTGCTTTATTAAGGGTGTGCTGTGCTGGTTGGAATATAGGTACACACAATTGCATCTAATTCTTGTGAATAGTTTAAAAACAAAAAGAGCAAGAGAGAGAGGAATCGTGTCAAAATGTTGACAGCAGAGCTTTAAGCCAAGCGTAAACCCTTGAGCACCAGACGTGTGCCATTACCCAAGTTAGGCACCTGTGAAGCCAGCTCTGCCTTCCACCCCCTACCTGGGGTTTTCTGGGATTCCCAGGGGGAGAGAGATAGTCACAGCCACCAATAAGCTCCCCTCAGTTCAGATGCTCATCACCTCCCCTGCCCTAGCCTGGCTCCAGGAAATCCCTGTAGACAGCCTCCCTCTGCTCCTCTGCCTTCTCATCTTCCTCACCCTCTTGCCTGGCACATACCCATCCCAACCTGCCCCACTTGTTTCTTGGCTTTGAAGATATGCAAAATCACTGCTCTTCCAATTCAAAGGTAGGGAAACAAACTCCATTTCCATTTGCTTGCACCTTTCCCTTTTCTCTTAAATCAGTGTTTAGACCCTGTGCAATACAGCAAATTTTGGGGAATGCTCCCTGTGATCAACATGGAAAAGCTAGATGGCCAAGAATAGAATTTTCATGTATTGAATTGCCTGGGCAGAAATTTAGGGGGGAAGGTAAATCACTACTAAAACACCATGGGTTGGAAATTAAAAATAATTTTTTTAATGTTTATTTTTGAGGGAAAGAGGGCGAGAGACATGGAGTATGGCAGAGAGAGACACAGAATCCGAGGCAGGCTGCAGGCTCTGAGCTGTCAGCACAGAACCCAACGTAGGGCTCGAACTCATGGAGTACGGGATCATGACCTGAGCTGAAGTCAGATGCCTGACCAACTGAGTCATCCAGGTGCCCCATGGAAATTTAAAAATGTTTATGGACAATGCTACTTTATGTGAGTAAAGAAAGAGCTCACCTAAGAAAAATCACAGGTTTCGAATGAAATCCACATATTTCCATATGCAATGCAACTTGGTACTCAACTCTAGAGGGGGAAAAATTACTAAGCAGTAGAATAATAAGGAAATTAAGAGTTTATTAAGATTCCTTAAATAATCCCCAAACACAGGCAGATGTTCAGAAACTTTTTTCACTCTCTGAAGGATGATACCTGGAGGGGGTGGGGGGGCAAAAGACCTTTTTCCATTTGTTGATCATTTTCTCCATTTTCCCATTCTCTTCCCAGCTTAGTGTCCCTCGAGTTCCCAGGTCTGTAAAATACTTAAAGAAGAAACAAGACCACGGAGCTGCTTCCATTAATCCACAGATTTGTTTTTTCTCTCATCGCACCTGTACAGAAGAAGCTTCCATTCAACGGTAGCAAGCGGTAACCGTCTGAGAAAGGAGAAGGAAAAGGTAAATGGTCTCTTCGTTCGCTTTCTGAAGCTTCAGAGCAGCGTCCCAACAGAGCCTTCCAACCAAACCACTTCCTTCGAGATTTAAGATCAAAAGAGTCAAGTACCCAGGTTCCCACAGATTGAAGCACCAAGCTCGCAGCAAATGAATAAAAGACTACACAGCTTTTTCCAAGAGTCCCATTCCTTCAGCACTTACCAGATGCAATATGTTGGACGGAGCACAAGACAGCCCTTCTCCAGGGCTTAGGCAGCTCACAGGCCATACTTTACATTGATAACTCCACGGCAGCCAGGAGCACACTCCTCGCTCTGTTCACCGTCCCCATTAATTAGCCCTCAACTGTGGCCAAATTCCAACTAAAATTATTCGATTCGGTCCCACGTACGCCTTTCCTGGAACTCTAAATGGACATCATTCTTCCCTCCTGGCTGGTCGGCAGCCTGTGGTGCTCCAAAGGCGGTTGTAATTCAGGAGGAAGGAAGCAGGAGGCCCTGACAGGTAAATATTTAATAATCCCAGGAACCCTTTCTCTTCTGATCCAGGCTCTTTTCCTTCATGTCCTTTGGGGCTGAGTACTTCGAAATTAAAGTAGCTCTCCAAAACTTAAGACACGTTTCAGAATAGGCAAATCCATAAAGACAGGAGGTAGCTTTGAGGTTGTCAGGAGATGGGGGAGTAGGAAATGAGGGGTTACTACTTAATGGGTATAGGGTGTTCTTTTGGGGTGTTGGAAAAGTTTTGAAACCAGAGAGAGGGGCTGGTATATGACATTGCGAGTGCTAAATGCCACCGAATGGCACACTTTAAAATGGTTAGTTGTATGTTATATGAATCTCACCTCTATTTCTTAAAAAAGGACAACACTCTTCTCACACATTTCCCTCTTTGCATTCTATCTTCAATTCTCTTATGAAACAGAGTCTCAGCGGGTGTGCGCGTGGGTGGCTTAGTCGTAAAGTGTCCAACTGCAGCTCAGGGCATGATCTCGCAGTCTGTGAGTTCAACCCCCGCATTGGGCTCTGTCTTGACAGCTCAGAGCCTGGAGCCTGCTTCAGATTCTGTGTCTCCCTCTCTCTCTACCTCCCCCTCCCTCTCTCTCTCTATCTCAAAAATAAATATACATTAGGGGCACCTGGGTGGCTTGGTCAGTTAAGTGTCCGACTTCGGCTCAGGTCATAATCTCACAGTTCATGGATTCAAACCCCGCATCAGGCTCTGTGCTGACAGCTCAGAGCCTGGAGCCTGTTTCAGATTCTGTGTCTCCCTCTCTCTCTCTCTCTGCCTCTCCCCCGCTCACTCTCTGACTTGGTCTCTCAAAATAAAATAAAGACATAAAAAAGTTTTTGAAAAATAAATACACATTAAAAAATAAAAAAATAAAAAGAAACCGAGTCTCAGGGACACATTTTGGGAGAAAATTCACAGCAGCAAATGCATCTATAAGAAGAGAGTTGAACAATTAGCCAATGAGTCTGTTTAATAGGTACTATTTGAAACAAAAGTTTTTCTCAGTTTACCTAAAACAATTTCATCTCATCTTTCCTGAGCGAAGACTGATAATATGTCTCACTCTAGATGGGGTTGTTTTCTCACTCGGCAAGAATCTCTTAAAGTAGGATGGAGATGCCAGATGGAGTAGCCCTGTGCTATGCTGTGAGTCTCCCTGCTCAAAGCTCGTGTGTAAATTGGCTTTGGTTGTTGAAGAAACACCTCTGTTGGCTAGGATGACAGGGTCCTGTACGCTGCCCAGTGTGCCAGCCCCCAATCACCGAGCCACTTGCTCTGCCCAACTTGAAAGGATCAGCAACAGGTATGAGTGATTCCCGCCATCCCTTCGGTGGGAGGTAGGCTCACTAGACCCACAGAGCTTGCCTTGTAGTGCAGGTGCTGCATGAAGCAGTAATTAGGGAAATGTAGAAGCCACCCATACCAGACCATTACACAATCCAGCCCTGACGGGGGCTTACATATATACCTACTTATGAAGGTTCCACCCTGTCAAAATCACGCAAAGCAGAACGGCTAAGGTATGAGCTAATTGATTTGATCAATGTTTCTGGTTCTCTCCAAAACTTTATTTTTAAAAAAATAGCCAAAGTGGGTCTATGTTTTAAAAGTATACATTGAGTTTGAATCTTTCGTCACTTGCAACAGATGTATCACCCCAACTAGCTCAGTGCCCTAATTGCATGAGCTTCTAGGTGTCCATAAACCCTTACTTACAAACTCACGACTGCCCACCTGCTAAGTCCACTCAAAGTTTTAGACCTGCCTGGCATATAATTAGTGCTGAATTGTTGGGTTGTTTTTCCACTAAAAACACATAGCATACGATAAAACTTGGAAAACCTGTCGGTACTTTTTGTAATATCATAGGAACATAGAAAGGAAGAGACTATGGAGAGTTTACATTCCAAATGTTCTCATTTTTGAAATGAAGCACAGAGAGGTTGAGTGACTTCACTGGAGGCCCACAGTGGCTTAGTGATGGTGTCAGATGAGAAGCCAGGTCTCTAATCCCTCTTCATTGGTTGTGATCCACCACTCTGTCCTTTACTTAAGAAGTGATGGAGCCAAGGGGTGATGCGATTCCAGAAATATACCATGATATCATCTTTCAAATTATTTTTCCATACAGAGTATAATGGAAAAAAGGAAAACATACAACAGTGCCTTAGAAATCAGCATCATGTCTCACACATGTCTCTCCTTTGGCATTAGGCAAACACAGCAGGCCGGGGCCTTGCTGAAACCTTAAAACAAACCAGGCCAATTCTGAGGTCTAGACAGGCCCCAGACAGGCTTTCCCAAAGCTTTGAAATGTGATTTTAGAACTGGTAATTTAGAGGCAACTTAACCCCGAAATCAAACTGACATCAGAACATTTATTTTGAAAACATTTTTAAAGCATCTACTCACCCCTTTAAAATACGATTTTGTGTTTCACTTGGGGCAGACCTGCTGGAATTGCCATGATTAAGGTTCAGATTCACTAACTCTTAGTAAGTTCTAAACACAGCGAGTCCAGCCTCCTTCCTAATGCGCTCACCCAGGATCCAAGGGAAACTTTGGAAATATTCCAAAAATTATGTTCAATTTTTACATCACTTTTGTGGCAGGAGAGGGCTATACTTCTAGGTGATATTTGCATATTCAAAAGTCCTGGGAACAAGTTCGACTATAACTTTTGTTCAAGGCAGCTGAATGCAAAATGCATCTATACAGAAGTATCTTTGGTGCAGAGCTCAGTCTTACAAGTTAGTAGGTACTTACAATTTTTCCTTTTAGTGAAAAAGCGAGAACCTCTGCTCCGGAAGGCATAGACTGGGCCATAATCTTCTTTTCTACAAAGCAACCGGGAGCCACAGTTAGGCCAAAGATCCTATCACACTCTAAGAACTGCATGTTAAATGGCATTCCCAGTATGTGGAGAGCAACTGTTTCTATTTGAGACTCATTTGCCTTTGTGGATCCTGCTCGACATCAGGATAATTTTATTTTTCAAATAAAGGACAGCGTTGGAAGGGCACGTTGGCCAAAGATCTCTGAGAGAGTCTGAACATGCTTTGCCACGAATGAGAGTGAATACGTTGTTCTTAGAGTTTCGATCTTGAGAAAGCACAGTTGCTCTCTCACAAATGTGTGCCTATTGTTAAGTACATTAAAATATAACCCCAGGAAGTGGTTTCGGGCTGTGATGTCTCTGCAATCTCTGGGTTCCTTCTTTTAATCCTTATTAGTCATTTTAAATTCAGCTTTTTAAAAGTCTTAGTCCAATTGCCCTTCGGGAACAATAAAGTGGCAATTAGGTATGACAAAGGCATAGAATAGACACAATTACTTATTGCCATAGTAAAAGAAAAAAGATGGGTCCATGAACCTATCAAGAAAATCTGCAAAATGGAATAGGCTGCTGGACCTTATGAAAAATGTATCCAAATATTTGCAAAATGTATTTTTGGCCACCTCCCTATAGAGATATTAAACCATCTTCTTTTATCGGAGAATTTACTACCATTACATTTTATATTAATTTAATGACTTTGATCAGGCAATCATCATTTATTTGCCTAAATTACCAGTCCCTGAGTACTTCATCGGCAAAAGGAAATATTTCATAGAACATGAGGCAAAGCCTCTAATTACTATTAGAGCATAATTTAAAGTAACTTCAACAGGTATTATAATTTTGACCAATTGAGTCACTAATTTGGAGAATCAATTATCTCCTGGACCCCTTCAATTTGCTGCCTTGCTTAATTGGCAACGGCTGGCCAATTACACATCTGGTGTAGCGGTAATATTTGCATCTGTAAATCTTCAGCCAATCAGCCAACTGAGCCTGGTTGTCAGGTAATAATTGTGTGAGGTTGAAGACTTTGATATGTGTGTGTATTTATTTTTACAATTTGTATCAAATTATTCACAAATTTTTCTCCCAATGTATCTTTTCTCCTCCATTCATCTTAACACTTAAAAAAATTAAAGTAATTTTATTCACATGATTCATTTGGTTTCTCTCTTTTCCTCTGGCCCTAATTTCTTTTTATTTTTTTAATGTTTATTTAAATTTTGAGGGAGGGAGGGGCAGAGAGAGAGGAACACATAGAATCACAAGCAGGCTCCAGGCTCTGAGCTGTCAGCACACACCCCAACGTGGAGCTCGAACTCATGAGACGTGAGATCATGACCTGAGCCGAAGTCACATGCTTAACCAGCTAAGCCACCCAAGCACCCCTGGCCCCAACTTCAAAAAATACTCAACCTCAAAAACAAAACAAAACAAAAAAATCAAAGGGAACAACCTACTAGTAGCAAAACCAGAAAATTAAATAGTATCATTATATTAAATACAAGCACGCCTGGGTGGCTCAGTCGGTTAGGCATCGACTTCGGCTCAGGTCATGATCTCATGGTTCGTGGGTTCAAGCCCCACGTCGGGCTCTGTGCTGACAGCTAGCTCAGAGCCTGGAGCCTGCTTCAGATTCTGTGTCTCCCTCTCTCTCTCTGACCCTCCCCTACTCTCTCTCTCTCTCAGAAATAAATAAAAAAATTTAAAAATTTTTTTAAATAATGTCATCCAATGGGGCAAGGTGAAACTAGTACAGTCCTGTACTACTAATTTCAATGTATATTATGCAAATCTTTAAAAAGCAATAAGGCCTTAAGAGTCATAAAAAACCTTTGCACCTTGAATCTGTAACCATTTCCAGAGTTTCATTCTGAGGAAATCATTCCACAGAGGAAAGAAATCTGTACTCCAGAGATGTTCTTTCCAAAGCTGACTTTAACACTAACAAAGAGCGGCAAGTAAAATTACAAGCAAAAGCTGAAACAAAAAATGTCTAAATATAAAGAAATATTTAAATAAGCTATGAAAAAAAAGTAAGATACGTAGCCATTCAACATGGAAATTAAGACTATACTGAAATATGGAAACTGTCCGTGACATTAATGAAATAAGCAAACTATAAAATGAGATAATACAACAGTGTACGAGGAGTGCCCATATTCCTTATATAAGAGAACGTCGAGGAAGTGCTATAATCTCTTACAGCAAAACAAAAGTGCTTTGGTAGCTGATAAGAAAGAGCTTTTGCACCCATGTGGGAGACTGTGGAGATGGTATATGAAATTAGTATTCTAGACTTCCAGAAAGTCAAGAAGGGGTTATTGTGGAGAGACAGGCTCCATGCCAAGCAGATGTGTCACATATATTTGGGGACCACCAAGAGTTCACTTTGGCTATGTCGTAGGGCATAGCCATGGGAAAGTTGACATTTGCCTGGAAGTATAAGGCCAGCATCTTACGGAGGAGGGCCAGCGGGTGAAGTTTCTTTCTGTGAGTGGTGAGAGAAGCTGAGGATTTTATTTATTTTCTTTGAAGTGTATTTATTTGTTTTTGAGGGAAGGGGGGAGGCAGAGGGAGAATCGCAAGCAGACTGCCAGCCCCATGAGGGGCTTGAACTCATGAACCGTGGGATCACAACCTGAGCCGAAATCAGGAGTTAGACACTGAACCCAGGCACCCCGAGAAGCTGAGAAAGGAGGAAGACCACATGCTTTAGGCAGACAGAGAATTGGAGGCACCGGTTCTTCATCTTGCCTCTGTCCTGTGGTAACTCTGTGGCCTTGGGCACGTTTTACTTAAGTATCTTGAACCCTGGTTTCCCCCTCTCAGCAATGGCACCATACCTACATCTTAGGGCGACTGTGGGAATGAAAGGCAATATAAATAAAGTACCTGGTACCCAAGAGGCACTACATAAATTGTACTTTTATTGCTCTTAATAAGAGTAATCTGATATCAGGAAGCAGCATAGATTAAAGAGACTAAGAAGGCGCAATGAGTTCCCCTTGAGACACTTCCTCTGGCGATGACACACAACAAGAAATGAAGCCTGAAATACAAATGGAAAGATGTCACCGAGTCAAGAAACACCACCGGGGAAGAAAGCACAGGGCTGGGCCAGGCTGAATTCAGATTTGGGAGGGCATGAAGCTTATATAATCTGGAGTTCTTTTTAAAGAAAAAGAATCAAATATTACGTAAGAAGTGCATATGTATTTAGAACTAGAAAAGAAATCATAAAAGCTCACAAAATTGAGAAACCTGACAAATATCACAAGTGTCACACACACACAAAACTATTATCTTTAAAAACGAACTGCCGGGGCTCCTGGGTGGCTCAAGTCAGTTAAGTATACAGCTTCAGCTCAGGTCACGATCTCACAGCTTGTGAGTTTGAGCCCCGTGTCAGGCTCTGTGCTGACAGCTCAGAGCCTGGACCCTGCTTTGGACTGTGTGTGTGTGTGTGTGTGTGTGTGTGTGTGTGTGTGTGTGTGTCTTTCTCTCTGCCTTTGCCCTGCTTGCGCTTTGTCTCTCTATCTCTCCCAAAAAATAAATAAAACGTTAAAAAATAAAAAATAAATAATGAATAAAAAATAAAAATGGACTCCCTGGGGATGCCTGGTTGGCATCCCTCTCAATGGGATGCATAGTTTCCGTGCAACTCTCAATCTTCAGGTCATGAGTTTGAGCCCCACCGTTGGGTGTAGAGATTATTTAAATAAACAAATATTTTTTTTAATAAAAAATAAACTGCCGGAGCGCCTGGGTGGCTTAGTCGGTTAAGCGTCCAACTTTCGCTTGGGTCATGATCTCGCGGTTCGNATAAATAATAAACTGCCTGACACACCTCTATAAATCTTGGTTTTGTACATTTTTGGCTATAGACTGCTTGACTACCGGTTCATATGGCCAATAATTTATAATACCACTTTCCATAGAGAGACTAGAAAGATAATTCAGTCCCTCCTCTAGCATGGCTGACTGAAAAAGTTTTTTTTCTATTCCCAGGTTAGCAAAGTTTCTTTTGACTCATAACTCATTATTGATGAAGTCATGTAAATTTTTAGGATTGATTTCAAATTGAGAAACATATTTTCTTTTTTTAATTCAATTTTTTTATATTTTTTAATGTCTTTATTTTATTTTGAGAGAGAGAGAGAGAGAGAGAGAGACAGAGCATTAGCGGGGGAGGGGCAGAAAGAGAGGGAGACACAGAATCCGAAGCAGGCTCCAGGCTCTGAGCTGTCAGCGCAGAGCCTGACGAGGGGCTCGAACCCACAGACTGTGAGATCATGACCTGAGCCAAAGATGGATGCTTAACCGACAGAGCTACCCAGGTGCCCCTAATTTTATTTTTATGGGGCTCCTGGGTGGCTCAGTCAGTTGAGCGCCTGACTTCAGTTCAGGTCATGATCTCGCAGTTCCTGAGTTCAAGCCTCACATTGGTCTCTGTGCTGATAGCTCAGACCCTGGCTGGAGCCTAATCAAACTTATAACCCCGATATCAAGAGCCACATGCTCTACTGACTGAGCCAGCCAGACTCCCCAAGAAACATTTCTAAGTTTCTTTAGTACATGAGTTATAGCAGACACACTTACTATGTATAGTCCTGCTACAGGTTTGTGCCATGCAAACAAAGGCTGGTAAATTCTAATTTCCATTATTCCCATTATAAAAGAAAAAACTGTATGGTGAATTCATAACTGTATACACTGCATTTGAGAGCACATTCCTGACTGGAGAGAACTGGTATGTCGAGCAGGTGTTAATGAGAAGCGAATTCTGCTTACAGTTTTACCTATCAGGGAGACTGAAGAAATTTCCACAGACCAGCTTCTGGCCCCACGCATTCACATCGTGTTTCTCTTCACACCTGCACAGCATGATACACTCTGACCTTGCTTCTCTGTCCTATGAACCAGGAGATTCAGCTCAGTGGGCAGTAGGAGTATACTGAAAGTCATTGCTACCTTGGGACAAGTAGCGATAACTAACTATAAACAGGACTATCTCCAAAACACAAAATTACATCCTACTGAGCCCAAATAAATGTATCTTCAAACTCAGCTCAATAACCCTTTGGCCCAGTCTGCAAACTGGCACCTAATAAGGAAAATTGTAGCTGAGAAATTCATAGGGAAAGAAACCTCAGCTGAAATATCTTAGTTTTCCAAATTTTACAAAAACATATGACTTTTACAAAAACACATTGCCGGGGCCCCAACCAGACCCCTGGAGGAGACCTGTGTACAAGAGGGGCCCTGGCCTTGAGCTTCATCTGCTTCTTGCTAAGTGTTTCTTTTAACGATGACTGAATATAGCAGGTACATAGAGAGACAGCGGGTAGGTTCCCAGTAAGGGGGGAAATCATGGTACCTTTAGGGCAACAAAGAAATCAAGATGAAAAGGAAGAGGATTCGTTTCATTGTATTACAAAATAGGGACGAATATCATCGTAAGTCGTATCTTCAATACGGGAAGTTTAAGATGCCTGTGGAAGCCCCAAGGAGAGGCGTTAAACAGGTAAAATTACTTAAACAGGGTTTAAAATCAGAGGTTCTCTGACTAACTGAAAATATTCCTCTGATTTCTCCACCTGCCCCTGGAATGGTTGTTTCCATTCCCTATACTTTCATTAATTCCTGACCTGGCCCTTTCTACCTTTTCCTGAAAGTAAACATTCTTGTACTGATAGTTTTTGAACAACAACAAAAGAGAAAGCCGAATTCATAGCCTGAGATTTCTGTGGTTGGAGTACGGGTAAGCAACTTGACATAAAGCTTCAGCAAAATTGCAAAGTCCTACTTTCTAGACTCTGTCTTAAATAATTCACAGTGCCTCCAGTGTTTTAAAAGAATCCTATGACACAGAACCAGCAGGAATCTCCATTTACTGTTCTCTTTCTGCCAATTCTACTAGCTTGGAATGAAAATGAAAGAGATGATGGATAGTTCACTTATTATCTTGGTCTTCATTTAGACCATTTTGTCTACAGTGCAAACAGAGTAATCAGAGGAAGAATCAACAATGAGAACCATTGTGGCTACTGTACACGACTGTAAATTCATGCTCATTGAGGCTGACGTCGCTCGACAGACTATTTTTCATGTATATTACCTTTGCTATCTATTTGTGTCCTCGTCTATTGAGAGTTAATGCATCTTCCGTTATTGTTCCATGTAGCGATTGTGGTTATCCTGTAACAATACAATGATATAAGAAATTAAATATTAATAGGCAATTTATAAAAGGGCTGAAATTTTACATTCCAATAGATAAAATTGAAAAATGGAACATGTAAAAGGCTATAAGAATTGGAAGGCTATTTCTCACCGACTGTGTAAATCAGAAGCTCTGAATCCTTTTAGTATTGTCTAAGGATTAAAAGAAGTGAAAACCTAAATGTCTCCAACAGAAACTGGGAAGCATCACCTGGATGAAAAGAAAACCATAAAGCAATCTTTGTTTTGCCTTGTTGGAAAAATAAGATTAAGTCATTGGGCTAATTTCTACTTATAAGACAACAGAAAGACTACATTTTGAAGGACGAATCTCTATACGATCTGAAGAAATCATTCTCTGAGGACTCGATAATGCTTATTCTTCTTACCATTTGTCTTCCCTTTCTTTGTTTCATTTATGAAAGAGGCATGCATCTCATCCTAGTTCTCGGATTCATCAGGGTCATAGATCGATAGTTTTGCAATGTAAGGAGAAATCCATTGTCACAAAATTCTGGCCTAACTACTTTTAAGATCCTAATCCTGCCCCCAAACCTGTGCTCATAGAGTTGGCTTTTATTCGACCAGAAATGCTGGCTGGACCTCCTGTGTGCCAGTCGCTGGGCCAGGCACGGTGACAAGGGACTGATCTAGGGTGCTAGTAGCAGCGAAGGAGAGAGAGATGGATGGTATGCATTCCAGCTTCTGCCCCTATGTTCAGTTTACCCCCGAAGTCAGTGGCTAAAAACAGCAGTAACCATTTTGTGACCTCTCATGGTTTCTGTGGGTGAGAATTTGGGAGAGCTCAGCTAGGCAGTCTATCTAGGTAGGGGCTATCACAGCTGTAGTCAGGTGGTGGTGGAAATCTGAAAAGCAGAGGGGTGGAGCTGCTGGGAGCTAGCCAAGCATCTGTCTCTTTCTGTAAACTTAAGGCCTCTCTATACGGTTCCTCCACATGTGCTAGGTTGGGCTTCCCCAGAACATGAAGGTCGTTTGCTGGTATGTTCCAAGGAGCAAGATGGAAGCTGAATCATGAGTCATTCTATTGGTCAAAATAGTCACAGAAATCTATTTTCAAAGGAAAGAGATATAAACCCACCCCTCAGTGGAAGGAATGTCAAAGAATATGTGGCTGTACTTTAAAACCACCATGGCAAGAAATTAGAACTGATGGGGTTTAGTGATTGCGGGGATGTGGGGAAGGGATATGGAGTGGAAATGGACTCCAAAATTAATCATCTGGTATCGTAGTCTATTCTGGTGGCTATCACAAAAACACCATAGGCTCGGTGGTTTAAACAACAAGCATTTACGTCTCACAGTTTTGGAGTCTGGGAAACCCAAGATCAAGTATGGGCAATTCAATGTCTGAAGAGGCCTGTTTTCCTGGTTCATAGATGGCTGTCTTCTCACTGTGTCCTTGCGTGGCAGAAGGAAGGAGAAAGCTCTCTCAAATTTCTTTTAGAAGGACACTAATCCCCTCCCCCCAAAATAGGACACCAATCCCAATCATGAGGACTCCACTCTCATGACCTAATCACCTCCAAAAGGCTCCCACCTCCTAATATCATCACATTGTGGGGTAGGATTTCAGCATAAGAATTTGGGAGAGGGGACACAAACATTCAACCCATAACAATGGGAATATTAATGGGAATGTTACCAACCAGGGTATGGAATTGAGAAAAAAGAGCAGGTTTAAGGAGACAAAGGTAGATTTAGGGTAGACATAACTAAGCAACGATGACCAGCAAGGCAGTTAGAAAGTTTTTTCTGGACCCCTGGAACAAGTTGGAGCTAGAGACAGAAATCTGGAAGTGACTGGTGTATAGGAAGGTCAGAGACTTGAATGGAATTTTCCAGAGAGAGTGTATAGATCTAGAATAAAAGTCTATAGGGGCACCTACCTGTGGAACGTGCAACTCTTGATGTTGGGGTTGTGGGCTCAAGCCCCAAGTTGGGTGTAGAGATTACTTTAAAAAAAAAAGAATAAAAGCCTATAGACAAAGGAATTTAAATTTTGAGGCCATTTGAGTGTCCCCAACCACTAAGTAGACTATGTCTATCCCAAATAGATGTAAATAGGATGGGCTTCACAGGAGTTTCTTGGTGAGTGGGTGTTGAGTAGGGCTGGCAACTGGGGAGCTTATCGTGATGATGGTGGAGTGGAAGTGCCCAGGCCTGTCTGATCCCAAAGCCCATGTTCTTCTCCCCACTAGATCACCTCCCTCCTTGCTACATGTTCCCTTTTCACTGGAACCTTCAATAGTCTTGTCAGCTGCCCACCTCCCCCACCCTTGGCTTCTTTCTCTTTTGCTAAGGTCTAGACTGAGGCTGATTCTCAGCTCTGCCCATCCGACAGATGGAGACAGACTACTCCTACATATTTATGTTTCTTAAGCCATTCCCACTGGCTTGCCCTATCCTTTTTAATTCAGGCGTCTACGTCTCCTCCCTCCAGAAAAAGAAAGAGAAGCGTTTCTGGATTCCTCTTGACTTTCATTGTTCTGTTTTCAAATGATTGGGGCCAAATCACTTACACTCAGTTTGAATTAAATTCCTCCAGATCTTCATTAAATCTCTTGATATTTCCTACCTGTTACTGAACCCCGTATAAAAGCCAGGTCAACTACCCCTTGATTGCAGTAGAGATTTAAGGATTAACTTGAAAACAGAGTTTCTTAAGCACAAATGATGGGCTCATTTGATTCTCTTAGCAACCTTGTGAAAGAGATAAGCAAAACAGGTATTAATGTCATCCCTATGTCTATTCAGGAAGACATGGAGGCTAGGATAGTTCAAGGTGCTTGCCCCAGAAAATACTGCCCCCCAAGGAGGCGTCTCGAGTGTAAACCCAGGTCTCCTGCTATGACACGATGACACGCCACTTCTCCTAGGCCCATTATATATGACTTCTATTATCGTGAAACATCTGGAATAATTTTTAGGTGACAAAATTGTTTATAACGGAAATAGACATCCCGAAGAATCAATATTAAATCAAGAGGATACCAGTTGGACGGCGTTATGATCCTGGCCCCACTGAAGGCATTCATTGGCAGGACTCTTTTTGTGTGTTTTTTAGGAACAGCACCGACACCTTTGTTAAAATAATACTCTCAGGATGGCGATATCTTGGGGGCATTTCTCTGGAATAGCACCTTATGAATCACTAACAGCGTCCTGGCTTTCATTTTAATCATGTGTCCAGACATCGAGGGGAAAGCTGCGAATTTAACCTTCCAGATTCTTCCAACTTTATACCCTGTTATTAAAATAACTCCTTTCTGGGGAGGCACCATGAAAGCAGAAAGAGGACTCTACTGGCTACAAAATAAAGCGGAGGGACCTCTGCCACTTTTGCCTGAGGCTTTTCCTGGCCCTACCTTATTTAAACACACATGCTCTCTTACAACCTCCTTTGATTTACACGGCTGGCGCTCAACTGTTTTGAAAAGCTGATGTTGTGGAATCCTTAAGTCATCTGTGACCTAGGTCACTAAAGACAGGACCAATTTAGTAAAAGTATTAATTGAAACTCTCCTGACAAGCCCTGCTCCTCCAGATAAAGTTACACATCAAACCCACACAGGCCGCTGGGCTATTCTGAGCAGCCTGAGATTTTCAATATCTCATAAACAGGCCCCTCAATCACTACAATCTAATAAGGCTATAATCATCATTGACACTATAATGATTAAAATGAATAAAACCCATTAAGAAAAGTCATGTTGAGTTATTAAAAGTTTCGCTCTGCGTGATATGTAATCTTTTATCCATTTTTTATGATGAAATCTGTAACCATCTATCCACAAAAGACCATTAATTTACTGCTCTGTGGATGTTACCATGCTCTTTAGTTTAACAGCTTATCATTGATTTCTTGAGGGAGATATTATATTTGGAGAAATACACATGGAACAAAAGCCCGAATGTTGCTGTAAATTTCCCACTGACAGGATGATCAAAGTATTTTGGCCTGGTGTGCAGCCCGGGGGCCAGCAAACAAGTTTTCTAGAGCAGAGCGAGCCCTCCAGCTACCAGGCAGCCGATACATGTTTCCAGGCACCGCAGATGCTTCTAAGGAAAGGTCATGTGCGCAGAGAGGGGGAGAAACAATAAAATGTCCATTAACTGGAGCCTAGTTAACTGGCTTATTGGCATCTATTAGAAACAAATTGCAAACAAAACTGATCCTATTATAAACTTCTCCTCATCATTCCATCAAGGGCAGTCTCCGATTGGCTCAAAAGGAACCCAACAGCTACAACACCACAGATGACTCCTTTATTTGCAGGGAGAAGATTGGGTCTTGGCCAGCAACAGCCTACAACTCTGATCAGCAGAGAGCTACAAAGTTGGGAGGGGTATGGGGCCCAGCAGAGCAGAAAGAGCGCTGGAGAGGCAACCAATGTATTCCTGTCCGCATTCTTTCACCCAGGACTTTTTTTCTCTAAGCAAACAGCAATAAAAAAAATCTGAATGAAAGGATGTGTACCGAGTACCGAGCTAAGTGGTGAGGGAGACTGATCCTTAATGTATGCTTTCCCTCACAATAAACCCTGCTCCAATATCTTTACTGCCCATCTCTTATTTAATCTTATTTACAGTCAAACCTAAAAAAGATTCTGCGAAGCCAACGAGAGGGTATTGTCTTTGAAGGTGTCCTTCATTTTTCCAGAGATGATTAAGAAATCTGTGTGCCAGCCTCTGTCTGAACAGACTTGCCTGGCTTCCCCAGCAGGTAATGACAAGGTCCCACAAAACAAGAGGAAAATGAATGGTCGCTTTATGTTTTATCAAATTTCCTCATTTTCCTGATTTGCTTCCCTCACTGAAATCCTGCAGGGTTGTTGTTGGGGTTTTTTTTTTCTTCACTTTATCTAAATTAGGTTATAAAAGTCATTCCCTAACATACCATCTCTTTTACTAAGGGAAGCCTGACTTTACTAAAATAATCAAGTATTCTTTATGATCCTCCCTTTTAAAAGAAAACAGCAAATTCCATTTATAAGGTTGAAGGATAGTTCAAAGCATGGCGAACAGACATCGATTTTTATCAATCTTGGGAGAGTTAATTTACATCTACACCACTCTATCATGTAAGACAAAAATGGCTGCTAAATGAAATTAAAAGGCAAATTCACCGAGAATAAAAGGGAAATCATTCTTTATATAACACATCATTAACCTGTGGAAATAACTGCTTCGGGGCATGATTGAGGCTAACAGCTTAGTAAAAATTTTTAAATGATGTAAAACTTCTACAGATCAAAATGGCATTAGCAACTGCTAACTCTATCAATCCTCACATTTCTGTCTTCACCCTCATCTCAACTGAAGTCAGGAAGACAATCCACTTGTCCTCAACATGCTAACAATAAGTCGGTGAGCTATAAACGCAGAAGTATCCAGTGCACAATTAGCATTCTCTGCTGTTCTCAAACCTTCCTCTCATGTCAAAGTTCAAAGTGCATATGGGACCATTTGTCTATTTCTGTGTGGCAAATCTTTCTTCCCCTTCCTTTTTGGGGTCGATCAAGATATATAATGCAGTGTAAATGTTGTTTGATTATGTCTAAAGGCCTTAAGAGAAATACAAAATCATTTAAACTTTCCAATAAAAAGGGACTGTCATTTAGAAGAAAATTGTGTGTGTGTGTGCATGCGCGTATGTGTATGACATAAAGTAAAATAAATAAACCAGAGTAAGGGATGAGGAAATAAGGAAGAAATCACTTCAATACATCAAAGAAGACTTCTTTTAGTGCATCTTCAGAGAAAGTGAAATTGACTGTTAAAATACCTATAAAATTTTTAAAGACATTCATGAATTTTAATTTATCATCATGATATTAGAAATAGAGCCCTTTCTAACCATGGAAGCCCTGAGAATTTTGTGACATGAAACTTTTCCTGGTGTTAATTTGAGCCTTTAATTAATTACAACCTTTTAGCGGGGGGTTGTTTAACTGCAAAAAAAAAGGTTACACCGAAATGATGAAAAAACAAAACTCGTTGCAGATTTTAGTGAAGCTGCATCTCCGAAAGCAGTGGTTCTAGAATGATGAGTCAGCACTTCTATGATTACAGGTGGAGAGAGCAATAAAATCTTGCTGAGTTCAGTTATTGAAATTATATGGTTTCATAAATAGTATAATGTTGTTCTCAGCGGGTAAATGTTGTATTTTAATGCCATCCATATTACAACACATACAAATTTTCCAGCTCAAGGTCAACAGGGCCTCCTTCAACATGAGCAGCTGGAGTCCAGCTCTAAAGTTGGAGAGGAATGATTCAGGCTCTCAAGTGATGAAGGTGTGGAGAGAGAGCTGAAGTCACAAAAACTTTATCAGTTAGGAGAAAAAACTATTTTTCTGATAGGCCATTTGGAAATGTGTACAGGTTTGAGCTAGTGAGAACTTGTATGATGACCTTTGGCTTCCAGCCTTACCTCTGTTAAAACACAGGTCACTGTGCTCCTTAGTCCATTTCAGATCCATATACCCTGTTTCAGCCCAGATGTTGGAGGGCAGGTGACACATCTGTACATCTAAACCCCCTCCTGAACTTATTAACTTAATAAAAAACAGAGTTTATGGGGCGCCTGGGTGGCTTAGTCGGTTAAGCGTCCGACTTTCGCTTAGGTCATGATCTCGCGGTTCCTGGGTTCGAGNAAAATAAAGTAAAATAAAATAAAATAAAATAAAATAAAGAGTTTGATGAGACTACTTTTGTTTGGGTTGCTCAGAAATCAGCTTCGCTTCATTGAGAAACCTATCCACTCACAGCAGTCCTTCCAAATGTTTTCCCTTAAGTCTCCTCGGGTCTACTGCCAAGACTGCTGTGGATGTTTTCGCTTCTTTAAATGGCATTTGTGGCTCCTCTTTAAAAATCTCTCTCATGTATAGGCCACTTATTAGTTTACAAAGCCCTCTCCCCTGCATCAGATTTTATTTAGTCCTCACTGCAGACTTTGAGGTACTGGGAGGTAGACAATATCTCTGTATCACAGATGATAAGGCTAAGAAGAGCCAACTGATTACCTAAGGGCAAACTAGTCATTGTTGAAGTCAGAGAACAAATTTCGATCATCTGTCTCCAAATCCATTCCACTCCCTACCACACCAAACTTTATATGGGGAATTTTGAACACTGCATAGTAGTCAGTAGCCATCTTTAAGTCACAACGTGATAGTTTATCTTTGTTAATTCTTTTATAGATTATGTTCTTTACCCATAAAACATCACAGAAGAAGGCGTTTTAGAATGGCTGCTTTTGGGGCACCTGGGTGGCTCAGTAGGTTAAGCAGCCAACTCTTGATTTCAGCTCAGGTCATGATCTCAGAGTCATGGGATCGAGCCTTGAGTTGGGCTCTGGGCTGAGCACGGAGCCTGTTTAAGATTCTTTCTCTCCTCTGCCCCTCTCCCCCACTCTCGTGCTCTCTCTCTTTCTAAAATAAAAATAAAAACAAACAAACAAATAAATAAACAATTTTTAAAATAAAAATAAAAGCATTGCTACTCTTACTCTGGTCAACCCAAGACAAACAGTATTGAAAGATGGTAACAGACTTGACTGGTGGTTCACCCCACAATTATCTTCTCTGCCTTTCCTGGCTGAAAGAGCTTTGGTTTTTGTCTGGGGACCACCCCTCCTCTATACATTGCACAGGGAAAGCCTAATTAGACAAAGTCAATCAAGGTAATACCATCTTTTTCCAGTGATTGGTTTAAGAAAGGTCATGGCTGGGGCGCCTGGGTGGCTTAGTCGGTTAAGCGTCCGACTTTTGCTCAGGTCATGATCTCGCAGTTCGTGGGTTCAAGCCCCGCGTCGGGCTCTGTGCTGACTGCCAGCTCAGAGCCTGGAGCCTGTTTCGAGTCTGTGTCTCCCTCTCTCTCTGACCCTCCCCTGCTCACGCTGTCTCTCTCTCTCTCCTAGAAATAAATAAAAATATTTAAATAAATAAATAAATAAAAAGAAAGGTCGTGGCCAATGAAACTCATGAAAAAGTCTACCAGAGGTCTCCTGGGAAGGCTTGATTAAAAAGAAGAAGCACAGGGACGCCTGGGTGGCTTAGTCGGTTAAGCGTCCGACTTTCGCTTAGGTCATGATCTCGCGGTTCATGGGTTCGGGCCCCGCGTCGGGCTCTGTGCTGACTGCCAGCTCAGAGCCTGGAGCCTGTTTCAGTCTGTGACTCCCTCTCTCTCTCTGACCCTCCCCTGCTCACGCTGTCTCTCTCTCTCTCTCCTAGAAATAAATAAAACATTTAAAAAAAAAAAAGAAGAAGAAGCACTAAGAAATACTCCTCTTCTTTTACCTTGTCACATGACCATGAAGTGAGCTAGCCTAAGGAAAAAAGCCAGACTACTGGGAATGACAGATGATAGGAAGCTGGGACCTTGATAATGAGTTGATGCTTTCATCAGCTCTAGAGACTCCATACCTCAGGACTTTTTGTTAAATCAGAAAATGAAATGCCCTTATTGTTCAAGACAGTTGACTTGGAGTTTTTCCATTACTTGCACCCAAACATCTAACAAAATTTGTACAGTCAATATGTAGAATGGATTTCCTAATTCAAGGGCATTTAAAGTTGTACTACAACTAGTTGAATGCATCTTATATTGTCTAACATGTATATGGTACTACTATGTTTCGAGGTACTCCAGCTTTCCTGAAAATATACTTTATTTTCCCAAATGAGAATCCTCTTCTATCTAGATCAGAAATCACCTGATGGGCCCAATATAAAATCATCTCAATATTTTAATAGTAACATGTGATTAAGATTTTGAAGATTAGAATGATGAATACATTAGAAATGTATTAGTTAAAAGCTTTGTATAAGGTATGTAGTCTTGAAAATCCATTATGATTCTAAATCTTACAATGGAAAGAATTCTCATATCAACAGGCCAAATTGTATCACTGCCTCTGTTAACATCACAAAGACGTTCATGGTAACTCACAAGAGTCCCCAAAATAATACCTAAAATGAGCCAGGCTCAAAAACAGAATGAGGATTTATAGTCATGCTGAGAAAAATGCTCTACTATGTCTTCCTTGCGAGCTGTAGCAATATAAAATAATACAATGTAAACCATTCTTCAGGGAGAGAGTAACCAAGAAATAAAATAAAAATGAAATGGTTTCACATCTAAGACCTAAGTATCCCCAAATACCTTAAATTACTCCCAATGAAGAACACCTTAGATCAAAATTTCTTGAGCCATTCATTTTACTATCAACAAATCACAGGAAATTCAATTCATTTAAGATAAAGGTCATTTTCCCTAGCTCTTGTGGACCCCAGATCAATATTTCTCAGGGCCTATTAGATATTAATCAATGTGTTACCCTTCCCTCTCCAAGAAGGTGGGTCTTGGTTTGGGTTCCTTCGGAAATGGGAACTGAGTCAAAGATTAAAAGACAAATAATTTACTTAGGAGGTGGTTCCAGGAAACACCAGAAGCGGGTGGGCAAGGGAAGGAAGTCAATATGGAGTGCTTTGTCATGTCAGTTACCACTCCCAGCAACCAGAACTCAGCCTTCCTGGGGAACTCTGGGAGTATTGTGGATCATGCCTCAGTTTCCTAAATGAGTAGCGTATCTGCCAACTCCCCATCCATCTTTGGTAGAGCACTACTTTGGAAGACATTGATTCTCTTGTTCTTTCAGCTTGCCTGTTCAAAGAAGAAAAAAAGCCTTCAGGCAAAGAATTACAGACCCAACTCATATTTTTATTTCAGGCTCTGCTGTAAATCATTGGCTAGCCAATGAATTGTCCACTCTGAGTCAGGTGGCGGCCCTTGATCTGGGTGTGGGAGAGATGGGCTGGAACAGCACCTTGGGGATTTTATTTGAGAAACATGGAGAAATGTAGGCAATTAACAACAGAGGAGACTTAAAGGGTGTGTAAGGAAAGAGGAGCCATGAAGTAGTGTTGGGATTATGACAGGGAGGCAGAATAGGGGCGGCATGGGATTTTGGCAAGCTGAAGTGGTAGTTAAGCCAAAGCCGTGAGAAAGCAAAAACTTGCATTTTTTTAAAGGATAAAGTAGATGAAAAGAGTCAGTGCTTTGAAGCTAGTTGTAATCAGAGACAAAGTGGAACGGATACCCAGACTGCAGAGGCACGTAGCTGGTGCAACACCAGAGTAAGGCTCCATAGACTCCTGGCCTTTGGGCCATCAGGGGCACCTTGGATCCAGAAGAGTTCTCAAGTTCAGAACTTTATCAGGTCTGGCCCTGTTTTAGCTTCATTCTTGGAATTCCATGAAGAGCTATGCTAATCCTTAAATAAACTGCTTCTTTCTCTTTTTTTTTTAATTCTTTTTAATGTTCATTTATTTTTGAAGGGGAGAGAGACGGAACATGAGCGGGAGATTCTGTGGAGACATAGAATCAAAGCAGGCTCCAGGCTCTGTGGTTTCAGCTCAGAGCCCACCGTGGGGCTTGAACTCATGAGCAGTGAGATCATGATCTGAGCCGAAGTCGGACACTCAAATGACCGAGCCACTGAGGCGCCCCTGGATGAACAAATTACTTAACAATGGGCCCCAGTTCCCTCATTTGTAAAGTGAAAGTAGTTAATACCTAGTCAGTATTATTATTTTAATGGTGAAATAATATACCTGAAACACAATAGGTTATAAATATTTATTCTCCTTCCCCTGAGAAAAGGAAAGGAAGTCCCTGGGAAGTCTGCATTGTCTATGTCTCTCTAAATCTGGCTCATAAACTTATAATCAGGATCAAGATGGAATAGAATTCAGCAAATTTATTTATTCCATTTCCTTGTGTAGTAGACATAAGTGCATCAAGCTACCTAGACTCAGAATCCCTGGATGGTACAATCAGAGGAACTTCAGATATCAACCCCCACTCCTTATTTTTTGGGTGAAGAATCCAGGACTTAGAGAGACTATGTGATGTGTCCAGGTCAAACAGCCAGTTAGCAGCACAGCCAGGAGGTCAACCTGGGTTGGCTTCCAGACTTCCCATCCAATGTTTTTCCCACCACAGCTTTTGGTTTTACCCTTAGATTAAGTTCTCCATTCAAAGCAAAATTCTGCCAGAGTTTATTGTTTTCCTTTTTGGTTTTCTCCATTGTAAATCAAAAAACACTTTTCCCTGTAGATTCACAGGCATGACTCTTGGGCATGACATGCTCTCCCCATTCCTTGAAGTGCTCTTCTCAACTCCCATCTTTCTCCACCCCTCCTCAAGTCTGGGTTGGGGTCCCTTCGTCACTGTCTTCTGTTATCACACTTTTTACACGGTGTTATGATTGTTGTGTCCTCCTCTTGACTATTCAGTCCCTGAAGGCAGGCCTTAAATCTGGTTCATCAAGTACATTTCAAATATTAAATGTATGTTATGGACACTGAAAGAGACACTGTTGGAATAGGTTAGAATCACCTCAAATGTGGAGGTAGATGACCCTCAGATGTCAGTCATTTCCTTGCCGAGGATATGTGAACTAGAGGTCAATACACTGATGACTTCTGAAGAACAATGGTCCAATCTACCTAAGGCCCCTAGAGAAGGGACAGTGTGCAAAGCCCCAGATCTATCAATGGAGGGTGATGTGGAGAGTCATTTCCCAGTTCTCTGTGTCGGCTTTCCCCATCTGTATGGGGCGATGGGGGGTTATCTTAGATCATTCTGAAGGTCATTTTTAGCTCTAAAATGGTAAGAAACTATATTCCAAGTACATTTAATTAAATATAACCCTGCTAAAGGCTATGAAGCTTCATTGTTGCTCTCAGATCAGATCACAAAGAATTGACACATAACATGCTTCATGATAGCCTCTACTCGGAAGTAGAAGCACAAGTCATGAAAACAAATCTTTTGGAGCAAAATATGTATCATTTACCCTTCTTTTCTTAGAATCATTATTTAGACTTAAAAACATATCACATCAAATGCCTTCATATCAGTTCATTCATTTACTGTATTAAAGATTCCTCTGTTAACAGTGCAGCATTGGATTCTCCAAGAAAGCCAAGAAGGAGTTTGTATGTGGTCGGGGATACTAACAGGTCCCTGTATTAAGAAAATTTTTAAAAAATAAGAAGATTTTCTAGAGTGCAGAACCCAGGTTTCATTTGTCTTTCTAACATGAGTTTTTGTGAGTGCTTTTAAGAATGGAAAGAGAAAGCTAATTACAATCAACCACCATTTTGTTTTCAAGAATTTGAAACAAAATCATAACAAATCAAACCAAAAGCATGGTGACTTATAGCCAGAGGATTCTTGCTCCAAGGAGGAATAGAGAATTCTTTTTCTAAAGTGATTAGCAAATAATTCCACCAACAATGGAGCTGTAGGTACATAGACCTTGGAAGCTGCCCTTTCACCATATACATAAGTACATGTACTCAATTATGAAAAATGCCTTTAAATTTCCCTTTATTATTTTCTTTTTTTTTAATGTTTTATTGATTTATAGGAGAGAGAGAGAGAGAGACAGCGTGAGCAGGGGAGGGTCAGAGAGAGAGGGAGTCACAGACTGAAACAGGCTCCAGGCTCTGAGCTGGCAGTCAGCACAGAGCCCGACGCAGGGCTTGAACCCACAAACCGTGAGATCATGACCTAAGCGAAAGTCGGACGCTTAACCGACTAAGCCACCCAGGCGCCCCTCCCTTTATTATTTTCAAGAATGATCCTAAATTGGGTAGGGAGTAAGAATCAAAAGGTGGGGAAATTCTTTAAACATATATATTTAAGAGGTGAAGTCTTAGAATATCAAGCAACTTGAGAAATAGGAGACTTTCTAGAAGCTATTGAACCATGAGGCAGTTAATGAGTGAAGAAATGTCTCTGGAATTGAGCAAAAAATATTGTGTAATAAGATCCCCATTTCTCTAGGGCAGAGCTAATGAATTAATTAAACTAAAAGTCAGGAAGTATCTGCTTAACACAGGTATAGCTGTTGATAGTCCATTGGTAGTTTTTGAAAACCAGGAACTGTCCTCCATAATAATATTAAAAGGTGATCTAAGTCTGATGACTCAGATCTGGTGGAAGCTAAACCAGAAAACTTGTGTGAGATGAATAAAGACATTGACAATTCCAGCATGTATGCATTTTGCCAATTTATATATTGAACATCCTATGTAATCTTTACTACTATTTCATATATACCTTATGTCAAATTGAAAACTGAACTGAAGGGGCCCCTGGGTGGCTCAGTCTGCTGAGCATCCAACTTCAGCTCAGGTCATGAGCTCACAGGTCGTGAGTTTCAGCCCCGTGGCAGGCTTGGTGCTGGCAGCTCAGAGCCTGGAGCCTGCTTCACATTCTGTGTCTCGCGCTCTCTCTGCCCCTCCCCTCCTCATGCTCTGACTCTCTCTCACTTTCTCTCTCTCTCTCAAAGATAAATAAACATTAAAAATTGTTTTTAAGTTTTTATTTTAATTACCTGGTGCTTATCAGGACAAGAGCCCTCCTTAATCCCCATCACCTATTTCACCCATCCCCTTACCCACCTCCCTTCTGGGAATGGTCAGTTGAAATGATTCTTTCTTAAAAGGTGTTTAGTGTTAAGAGATGGATTGTGGATATACATTAACTATTAAAAATGTGATATGTAAATATGTTATTATATTTCAATAAAAAGGCTTTTCAAAAAAAGAATGTACCATCCACTCTAGGTATTCTCAATGTCTAATCACACAGAATCCCAGTGTCACGCAAGTTAAATCGAAGTGCTCCACTCATGAAAAATCCCAAGGTTATGACTTTTTCCACTTTCACAGAACAAAACTAACACATCCATTCTGCTTATTTCTATGTTTTTTAAATCTCAAATCTTTCCTAAATCTTTGACACATACCACTTCATGTCTGTGCAAGAATCCAAATAAGATCACATCTGATTTAGAACAAAATTCTACATTTCAGTAGTTCATGAGATTTAATAAAGAGACATCTAGGTATCCCACCATAAGCTCAAAGACCAACACAATGATTTGGAAACAATGGATGCTATCCCTATAAGGAACCCACAAGGCACCAATACCTTAATTACTGGCCACTGGGGAACAAATGATCCAACCTCAAAGGTCACAAGCAGTCATAGTGCTGTGTCATGTCTCCTCATGTGTCCTGGACACTGTGTTGTGATCCCTCACCTTACAGAACTTGGAGAGTAAGTTCTTTCCTTATTCCCTTTAGCTTAGTTTGAATTGTATCTGCATGCTTAGTCTCTGGTTCTTCCCACAGAGGCGTCATCAGCCTGCCTATATGGGTACCAGAGACACCCCAGGCCTAGAACTTAATTGCGGTTTCTGTATTCCAGCACACACACACACACACACACACACACACACACACCTTTCCAATTATCTTTTCTGTACCTTCCCTCTCATAACCTGTTACCCTCACATCATGCTCTCTGCCTAACCCAACCTGGCCTGTTACCCAGATCAGATGCCTCTAGGCTTGTCCTGTCTTGTAGCCACTCTAGTGCTAGAATATGTTAGGTATGAGAGCAGTTTTAGAGGTTCGGAATCAAAGCTATGTGTGTGTAGCAGGGCACATTTATACAAATTCTTCTGATGATAGGATGGAATAGCAATCATCTAAGAATCCTATCATTAGAAATACTTTCAAGTACAGTGAAAAGTATTAGTGGTCATTACCTGTGAGTTCATTGTATCAGAAGCCCGTAAGATTTCAGTGCTAAAGAACTCCAATAAACATCTTCATAAATGCTTAATAGCAGGAGACATTTATTATTGTGGCTCTACAGAGTGCATCTCCTTCGTTTGGGTAGAGTAACTCTGTTTCCTTTTTGGAGCCTTACCTTCCTGTCACAGTTGGCAGCTTTCTGTTTGTTGGTCAGTTTTATTTTAGAATAAGAGAGAGCATGACAGCATGCGTAGGACTGGGGGAAGGGCAGAGGGAGAGAAAGAGAGGAAGATTCTCAAGCAGGCTCCATCCTCAGCACGGAGCCTGACGTGTGAGCCTCGAGCCCATGACCCTGGGATCAGGACCTGAGCTGAAATCAAGAGTCAGACGCTCAACTGACTGAGCCACCCAGGTGCCCCAGTAGGCAGCTTTAACAGGACGGTCAACCGAGGCCTCCACTGCTCCCCAGCCAAGAGAAGAACATGTGGTACAAGCTGGACCAATCAGGATCTAGGACTTTCCAGCTTTAGCTTAAGGACACAAGGATAGGAAAATAAAACAGCCAGAGATCTCTGTTACAGAATGGTCTCCTGGCAAAACGGTCAAACAGTAACAACATATTTGCCGTCAGGAGCTACTGTGCTCCCCTGATCTAGTTTTTTTAAGGAAAAGAACAACCTTCAGTGAAAACATTTTAAAGAACTCCATCCCTGGACAGGAATAGGAAGAGAACTAACTGTAAGGAAATGGTCTCCACTATGATCAGGCACAGAGTTAATTTATTTATCCAACAAATATTTATTAAATTTACTGAGACGTATCCTCTGGCGGTGAAACCAGGATAATTTACCCTCTGTCTGAAACAAACAAAAATGTAAAATACAGTCTTCAAGCCCTTGAACATGAGACAGTGAAGAGCAGCGATCCCCGGAAGAAGGGAAACATACAAGGTGAGCGTGCAAGTGGCTGCGGTCTCCCTACCTGGAGAGTTTCCAGGCCGGGGCGTAGGGAAGGGGGAAAAACCAGAAGAGCCCTGTGCTGGTAGAGCACACAGCACAGAGCATCAGGGAAGAGAAAGCTGCACAGGAGATGTCACAGATTTGCAGGGTAGTCGTCCTGAGTCCTCAGCTAAGTGCCGATGGTGTCTGTAGGTGAGGAAGCCTCCTGAGCCTGGGAAAAGAAACACGTAGCAGGACTAGAGGAAACAGTCTCTGGAAATTGTCCAGGGTCAGGAAGAGTCCCTCCCCCCACCAGCCAGAGTAAAGCCTCACTACTCATGGGGCATTTGGCAGAGGAGTCCCTGAAGGAAGGAGTGGGGCAGAAAACAATATTTGAAGAAACGGTGGATGAAACATTTCTAAATTCCATTACAAATATATCAAAGATGCTCAACACCAAGTTTAAGAAACTCAAAAATGATTCCAAAGCATGTCATAATCAAATTGTTTTAAAACAGTGATGAAGAGAAAAATCTCAAATCGTTCAGAGAATGTGGTAAATACAAAAGATTTTTCTTAACAACACACCATGTTCCAGTGCTTAAGGCATCCGTCCTTCCTTCCTTTCTTCTTTCCTTCCTTTCTTTCTATCTTCTGTCTTTCCTTCCTTCCTTCCTGCCTCCCCGCCTTCCTTTCCTCCCCACCCACCATTTCTTTCTTTCTTCTTTTGAGAATATAAGTCTAAGAAAAGTTACCTACGTTTTCACTTTGAACCTCTGATTCTTTGGATTCCAAGGACACATGATAGAGATTTTTTTTCATAAATCAGACGCTTTCTTTACCTTGACAGAACTTATGGTCTAGAAATTTGTATAAGAGATTCCTTCTTCAAGCTTTCAGACTTCCACTTTATTTTTCATGAGGATGCCTATTGCGAAGTACTCCTAAATAAAAGACAAAGATGAGCACTTAAGGTCATGTACAGATAAAATGTCACAAATGAAAAATAAATTTCCCATCATTGCAGACATGATCTGAAAGGAAAGAAACTCTGAGGCTGACTCTATTCGGGGATTATACTCACAGAGAGAAGGAGAAGGGAGGAGTGAGAGTGAGGAGAAGGAAGATTTCCAGCTTCAAGGCTTTTGACATTTTTAAAAGTATAAAATCAAACAGTTGTGAGTGACAGCGTGGGGGTGGCAGGCAGAATTTAGAGGTGAATCTTCTGTTATCATCCACCCCACAAAATATACCCCAAGATTTCTTTATGCCGAATATACTTATTTGTTTATGAACAAAATGGTAACGATGTCAGAAATGCTCCATTTGGACATTCAGCATAGAATGTGCTGCATATAGTAGAGGATTTTTAGACGCTACTCGGTATGGGTTTGGATTACATCAGCACAACTGAGGTAGACTCCATCTTTTCCCTTAGCCTCTCCATCTCTCTTTCCTCTTTACCTGTTCCTTTCCTTTGCAATGACTATGGCCATCCCTTGAAAAAGAAAGAACAAAAAGTGTGAGCCTAAGGAGATTTTTTGTTCTCTTTGGTTGTTCTACAACTCATCTCCTTCAATTGACCACTGGAGACGCGGCTGCCATTTATTTAAATCACCTAGGCGTTAGCTGCGGATGGATTTATCATGGAACTTTTATAACAAAGAGGACCACAAGGAACAGAGTGCTTTTAAGTGTCTCCTCCCCTGCAGGCAGGTGACAGTTTCACTCCTTGGTGAGTCCCTGTTGCTTTACTATCACACTCAGATATTTTTATTTTAAGAGGAAAATATTATGGATGAACATAAAGTTTTAGTATTTGGGATGGTTGAATTGCACATCAGGTAGGTGGATCTTTTTTTTCTACCTTTAATGTATTGTAAGATTAGTTATATTCATGTTTCTGATTCTAGCTGGCTCCCAGGCCAAGTGAAAAAGAGACTTGTAGAAACCTGGATAGTTTGAGTGTGAAGGAAATTGTGTAGCCCAAACTTCCCTCCAGAATATGTCCATTCCTAATAACACCCACCTTCTCAAGGATGGGGATAGTATTTGGGACTTATGTAAAAAGATAATTCAGAATCTGTTGAGAGTCAAGGGCTCTCCCAAGGAACAAAATAAGAAGATCACAACATAATGACTGGCAAGCATATGACCACAGCAAACAGTTGTACAGGCTGTGCACTGCACTGCATAAATAACAAACTACAATGTCTGGTGTCCCCGAGAATGCACAGTATACAACCTGAACAAATTACTGACAGCCCTAAGCAAGAGCGAAACAAATTTACAACACAGCAATGAGACTGCACATAGGATTAGGAATTCAAGCAAAGAACCTGTATAAAGGAATCAAAGCCAAGAATAAATTTTGGATTTGGATGATGGATGCAAACATCCACAACAGGAGCAAAAGCCTTTGCCTCATTCTGGCCTGTCACGGCTTTACGTGTATTTACCTTGGTATAGTTTCCATGACCCTCATTACCCAACCCAGGTCTGTGGTCCTCCACGACCATACTATTTTCCTCTTGTTCCCTCTCAGGTCTTCTCTTCTTTCAACTCCCCACTGTGCTGACTCTATAATAGAACCCCATCTTTGGGCACTCCCAAATAAATATAAAACCTTAAAGATGGGCATGCAAAAATAAAAGTCAAATAATTCTGCTTCTAGGAATTTTATTAAAGGAAATAGTCATTAGTATTATTAATAGTGATGACAATCTAACACAACATAAATGTCCAACTGCAGCAAATAATTTAAGTAAATTGTTATTGTTGTACGATGGAGTACTAGGCAGTCATTTAAAATTATTTTAAGGACACCTGGGTGGCTCAGTTGGTTAAGTGTCTGACTTCAGCTCAGGTCATCACCTCACAGTTTATGGGTTCGAATTCCATGTCAGGCTGTGTGCTGACAGCCAGCTCAGAGCCTGGAGCCTGTTTCAGATTCTGTGTCTCCCTCTCTCTCTGACCCTCCCCTGCTCATGCTGTCTCTCTCTCTCAGAAATAAATTTAAAAACATTAAAAAATAAATAAATAAATAAATAAATAAATAAATAAAATTATTTTGTAAGGGACACCTGACTGGCTCAAGTGAAAGAGTGTGCAGCTTTGATCTCAGGGTTGCAAGTTTGAGCCTTACGCTGAGTGTAGAGACTACTTAAAAATAAATCTTTAAAATAAAGTAAAGTGATTTTGTGGAAAAAATCTTAATGATGTAGAAAGATGCTTACGATGTAAGAGTGAGTTTAAAAATAAGACGACACTACAGTGTGACTGTAACCATTTTTTTAAAACTCTATCTAAGCTTAAGAAAAAAGGCTTGAACAATATACACAAAAATGTAAGCACGTTCTAAGTGGTACAATTACTTTTAATAACATTTATTGTGAAACTCTTTTTTCCCATTACAAAAGTAACATAGTTCTCATTGTACAAAAATAGGAAGAAAAGAGAAGCCCAAAGAAAAATATTTTATTTACTTATAATCCTAAAATCAAAAAAAAACTATTCATATTTTGGAGCATATTTTTCTGAGCTCTTTTAAAATTGAAAATTCCTGGAGCACGTAGGTGGCTCAGTCAGTTGAGCATCCGACTTTAGCTCAGGTCATGATTTCACACTCCTGAGTTTGAGTCCCACGTCGGGCTCTGTGCTGACAGCTCAGAGCCTGGAGCCTGCTTTGGATTCTGTCTCCCTCTCTCTCTCTGCCCCTCCCCAACTTGCACTCTGCATCTCTCTGTCTCTCTCTCAAAAATAAATAAACATAAAAAAATTTTTTAATTGAAAATTCCTTTTTTCTTACGATAAAATAATATAGGAGCACCTGGATGGCTCAGTTGGTTAAGTGTCCAACTTTGGCTCAGGTCATGATCTCACTGTTCCCAGGTTCAAGCCCTGCATGAGGCTCTGTACTGACAGCTCAGAGCCTAGAGACTGTTTCTGTGTCTCCTTCTCTCTCTCTGCTCTTTCCCAACTCACTCTCTCTCTCTCTCTCAAGAATAAATAAACATAATAAAATAAAATAATAAAATATAAAATGAAATAAAATAAAACAATATTCTCTTTTTTTGTAGCACCTTGGAAGAGGTCAGCTGCTTCAGGATGAAACTGAACATCTCCTTCCCAACTACTGGCTGCCAGGAACTCACTGAAGTAGACAATAACCATAAACTTCATATCTTTCATGAGAAGCATATACCACAGAAGCGGCTGCTGATGCTCTGGGTGAAGAATGGAAAGGTTAGATGGTCCAAATCACCAGAAAGAATGACAACCAAGGCTTCCCCGTGAAACAGGTGTCTTGACCCATGGCCATGTCCACCTACTGCTGAGTAAAGGGCATTCCTCTTACAGACTAATGAGGACTTGAAAAAACAACAGATCTGTTTGGGTTTACACTGGGGATGTCAATCTGAGTGTTCTCAGCTTGGTCATTGTGAAAAAAAGGAAATAAAGATATTCCTGGACTCTTTGGTATTACTGTACCATGTTGCCTGTGGTCCAAAATCCACATATTTTCAGTCTTTCTAAAGAAGATGAGGTCTGCCAGTATGTTGCAAGAAAGCAAACAAGGAGAGTAAGAAATCCAGAACAAAGAACCCAAGATTCAGTATCTTGTTACTCCATATGCCTCGCAACATAAACATGAGTGTACTGCTCTGGAGAAACAGCGTACTAAGAAAAATAAGGAAAAGGTTGCAGAATATGTTAACTTTTTGGCCAAGAGAAGGAAGGAGGCCAAAGAAAAAAGTCAGGAACAGATTGCCAAGAAACAGGGGCTGTCCTCTCTGAAAGCTTCTACTTCTAAGTTGAGTCCATTCAAAAACGAGATTTTCTAAGAGTAACAAATAAATAAGAATCAGACATGTAAAAAAAAACATATTCAGTGATGCAATATTCAGAAAATACAGATGAGCAGAAAGGGAAACATTTATTGAATGATTTTTAGTTTTTTCTTTTATCTTTATATTATAAATTTTAGATAATGAATATACATTGCTTCGTAATGAAAAAGAGTATTGATCGTGCCTCTCATCTTTCCTTGGCTTCACCTGAACCACAGGTTTTCAGGAAAGAAAATCATTTGGTGTTAATGGCTGAAAACAGCGTGGTATGAAAATCTCTCCCATTTCAGCTGAGGTTTTCTGTAACTTCTATTTCATCCTAAGATAGGCAATAGCATAAAGTCTACAGAGACACATAAGCCACGGTGGAGAAAGAGAACTCTGGGGTCAGGTAGGACCAAAGACCCCAGAAACCACACTGTTGCAGGCCAGTCTTGGAGCAGAGCTTACAAGGGGTGAATTAAGATGGGACTTGAACTCTCCGGTGCCAGAATGAATGCTGGTCATGTTTGCCAAAGATGTTATCCTCTACCACTGAAATAAACTAGGCAAAACCTCAAAGATGGCTGCCTCATCCAGGTTGGTGTGACAAGACTCCAGTCTCTGACTGGAGGACAGAATGAGCTCCATTTCCAGGGGATCTGGGGTTCCATACAAAGTAACCAAGTAGGGCAGAGCACAATGAATCAGAACCCCATCACACAGGTTGGAAAGGCATGGGAGGGGTGTGGGGGTTACTTTGGTACCCAGAGCTTGCCCTGGACCTCTGGACACAGGACTTGGTTGACTATGAAGACAATTATCCAATCATTAATTCATTCAATGAGTATTTATTGAGCTTCTAACAAGTATCAGGCTCTGTGCTAAGTGTCAAGGACCCACAGTGAAAATGCATAGGTATAAAAGAAGATAGATCTTACGCCAGTGTGGGAATCACACAAATAAACACAGCAATTGCTTCAAAGGTGAATCAGGATGCTCTAGAGTATAGCAAGGGTATAAATTTTAGATTGGGAAAGGGTCACCAAGAAAGACTTTCTTAGGAAGTGATATTTAAGCTAAGACTCAAAGACTGAGCAGGAGTTAGGCAGGTAAAGATTGAAAGGAAAGCATGCCAGACAGAAAAAGCAGTTTGGGTGAGAAATCTTAGGAGGACCTGCATGGTAAACAAGAACACACACAACAGCCCCCAAACCAGCTAAGGTTGGTTGTACCAGGCACCAAACCCTGGCTCACAGAAACCAGAGTTAGCTCCAAACCCCACTGGAGAGTAGAGGCTGTGACCTGAAGGGTAGGCTGCAGCTTGGTTACATTAATGGCCCCAGCCATGAGGAGCTGAGGTCAGAGGCACATTATGACTTTTCTGGACCCCATGTAATTTTGCTTTGTGGGCTGTCCTTCCATTAAAAATATATATTAAAATTATAGGGGCGCCTGGGTGGCTTAGTCGGTTGGGCGTCCGACTTTCGCTTAGGCCATGATCTCGCGGTTCGTGGGTTCGAGCCCCACGTCGGGCTCCGTGCTGACTGCCAGCTCAGAGCCTGGAGCCTGTTTCAGAGTCTATCTCCCTCTCTCTCTGACCCTCCTCTGCTCACACTGTCTCTCTCTCTCTCCTAGAAATAAATAAAACGTAAAAAAAAAACTTAAAAAAAATTATATTTTATGACTGAATTAGTATAAAGATGAATAGAATCCATGCTGGAATATATTCACTTTTTAATTCTGATTTAAAAAATTAAAAAACATTTTTGTGGGCCTCTAAAAGTACTGTGAGCCCTAGGCACTGTGCCTATTTTACTTACTGGATAAACTGGTCCTGGCTAAGGAAGGTGGAGGTAAAAGAAGCAAGACAGAGCTGACCCATCAACCCAAAAGAGTAAATATAAGGAAATTTCTAGAAGCCCTCCAAGGATGTTGGGAGATACTTGGAGGTTCTTAGAAGTCTTCCTTTGACCTTCATTTGACTGATAATAAATAATCTTATCACATATTAGTGATATCCACTTACACTTCTATAGTGCTTTTTGCACTTGTAAAGCGTGTCTTCACTCAACTTTCATTTCATAATCCAGGGTATGGATTATTCACCTACTCACTGGGCCAGATAAGGTTAAAGCATGTGGTCAGTTACGTACATCTCCCTGGAGGTCAAAGTGGTATCTGGCAAGACCATGGGCTTTGAAGTCAATATAGATCTGGCTTTAGTATTCCTCATCTACCAAGTCATAGTTGTATGACCTTGGGCAAGTTGTTTAGCCTTTCTGAGCCTCAATTTCCTCCACTTAAAGAAGAATATAACAATCACCTCAAAATATCATTGTAAGGCTTACATGAAATAAGAGACCTAAGGCAGCACTACAACTCAAAAATAGTTTAAGAATGTTTTATAACTGTTTTTTAAAGCTTCATGAAGAGGGCTAGAACTTGGGACACTATCAAAACCACAGTATCTCTTACTTACAGGGAGCACCTAGATAGGGTGCATGTGTGTGCACATGTGCACCTGCACCCATTTAAATTTTAGAGGAAAGACTGATGAAGAAGAGGAACAAAACTGGGATTGAAAGTATGTTTCAATCAATGTCCCTGTAAGACCTGAGATATAGACAGTTGGGGGCTGGCTGCATGAGCTAACCTCCTCAGGTGCTGGCCAGATTGGAAATGGGTTTGGATTTCCTATAGTCTTTGGAGACTTCCAATGGTTGCAGATGAAAAGGACTTCTGAACTTCTCCAAGTAGATTTCATGAACTATGTACGGTAAATTACCAATAAAACTTAACTGAGTTCGTCGCATGTACTTAAAGCTGCCATCATAAAATTCTCCTGATGAAAGAGTTTCTTATTGATTGCAATCATTATTGTCTCAGCCCACCCAGCAAAAAGCAAATATGCATTACACCCCTTGAGAAAACACATTTCAGAACCACACCAATTTTATGAGAATGGCCTAAGAGATGAAAGCATTTATTCAAAGTCCCATTGTGATTTTTCAGAAGGTCTATCTAAACCAGGAAGGTCTCTGGAATCCAGAAAATTCCAGAGCAGTATGCTGTGGTGACGCATGCCTGGCTCAAGCCATGTGGTCTGATTGGAAAGATATTCCCAAACTCACACAGCTTAATTTGCTATTTTATACTATATTAACATTTCACATCTATTAACTCAGCACAACTATTGATCTGAAAATAAAATCAGTTCTTGCTTTCAGATAACAAAGAAGAATTGCAGCTTATAATGAAAGAAATGCTCATACTTGATTGCATAATAGAAATCATTATGTTTCCATATTACAAAGGTACCTAATTAGCAAAGATTTTCATTTTCCCCTGCTGGGGGGCAGGGTTTGAGCAATCACTGTTCTAAGCACATAAGTTATCCCTTAGGTGCATCAAAATTTGCATCTTGTAAATTCCTTTTGAGACAAAGCCTTAGAATGAAATAGAATATAGATTTGGTATGAGGTTTTGAAGAAGAGGGGTACAGCAATCCATTAAGTGACAATTGTGTTCCTCAGAAATCAACCAGGGAATTCTTTAGTCTCCCTGGATCTTCTCCACAATTTTTTGCTCTGCCTGCATAAGAACATTCTTTAAAACTCTCTGCATATTAAATAAGATTTTTTTTATTTATAGTATATATAAATATATATATACAGTTTTTTATAGTTTTATATAGTATATATAAATATATATATGTATATATATATATACACACAGAACATCAAATATTTAAGATATACTAAATATTTTCCCAGNAGAAGTTATGGCAAGTTAAATTTTGAAATTAAATAATTTTTTAAATAAATAATAACATCCAAAGCTGACACAGGAGTGGAAAGATTGATACTCTCATGCACTGCTGGTTGCATGGTATCAACCCATATGGAAACAACACAATAATGTGTATAATTAACTGTACGAATGTTTAACACTCTTTGACTCAGTGATCTTCCTTCTGGAACTCAATTCTATTACATCAGTCCAAAACAAGGCATAGGTGAAGATGGCCTCTGAGATATGATTTATGGAGGTAAAAACTAAAAGTGGCCTAAGTGTGAATAATTAAGGCCCTGGGAAAAATTCAGATGGCTTACCTGGAAACACTTGAGAGTGATCAGAAAGACCCCTTACTTCATCAGCTAAAATGATCTAAAACATTACCAAATGAGATTAGAAGTGTTTTTTTATCTATGAGTTTCCTATTCAAATGCAGTTCTTTATAAAAACAAACAGAAAACAAATAGCAAGATAGAAACATAAATCCAGCTAAATCAATAATTACATTAAATGTTAATGAACTAAACATTCCAATTAAAAGATAGAGACTAGCAGACTTGATTTTTTAAAAAAATAACTCAATGACTCAACTATATACTGCTTACAGAAGACATAGTTTAAATATAAGGACCCGAAGAAGTTGAAAGTAAAAGGATGGGAAAAGATAGTATCATGCAAATGCTAACCAAAAGAGAGTGGTGTGGCTATAAAATCAGACAAAGTAGATTTCAAGACAAGGAATATTACTAGAGATGAAGAGAAACATTTCATAATGATAAGAGTCAATTCATTACAAAGATGTAGCATCCTAAATTTGTATGTGCTTATTAACATAAACTTCAAAATGCAGAAAGCAAAACTGATAGAATTAAAAGGAGAAATAAATAGATCCAAAATCATAAAGGAATAATTTTAGCCTTTGAGTCATAAATATATCACTGTTGAGCTCAGAATCATTTCTGAAATGGCTTATAACCTAGCCCTCAAGAAGTGAGACAGGGAAAGCCCCCTTTGATTCTGGAAGAAGGTAAAGAACAAACTTTAGATTGATATGGCAGGTGGGAAAGACAGGTGGGGAGTTGGAGCAACAGGATAGTTCTAGGGTCTATAGGATGGAAAGTAAAAAAGGTGAACAGATTATAAGGAAGGGGTGGTAGGAAAATATGACTGGAACCAGAAAAAAATATGATCTCAGTTTAAACACTACGTCAACACTTATTGAGTAACCCTGGACAAGTTTATAAATCTCTCTAATATTCTGGCACCTATAAAAATGAAGAAAATAATACCTGTCTATGCTTAATGTAGAAGTGAAACACACATGTGATAAGTGCTGCAAAACAGTATCTTTCCTTTCTCAGTTTCCTGATAGTGACTCTTATACTCAAGGTTTCTGCAAAGAACCAGGAAATGAACTGGAAAAGGATCCCAGAATCCAAATCATTACGGAAGAAAGAAAAATAACTCACCTAGTGCCAAGAAGGTACAGAAACCTTCAAAACAACCCAGCCTCTAGGAGTGTCTCTTGGGTGCTATTTCTTTCGACAAATGAAAATAGTTCCATGCTAGTCTTTAGTCTCTGTCATAAAAGATGTGCTAGTCATCTCCCTTCTGTCTACAGGCATATGCTATCTCAAGGAATTAAAAACTGTCTCAAAATATTTACTAACATTAAAAAAAATTTTTTAATGTTTTATTTATTTCAGAGAGAGAGAGACAGTGTGAACAGGGGAGGGTCAGAGAGAGAGGGAGACACAGAATCCGAAGCAGGCTCCAGGCTCTGAGCTAGCTGTCAGCCCAGAGCCCGACGCGGGGCTCGAATCCACAAACTGTGAGATCATGACCTGAGCCGAAGTCAGACGCCCAACTGACTGAGCCACCCAAGTGCCCCAAAATTTACTAATATTTTAATTACCTAGGCTTTCTGGCAAACACCAGTTCACTGAATGGCTTCCAGGCAGAACAGGACCGCACATAAAATTTCTCTGGAAGTTGTATCCTTTTCTTTAAAATCACCAGACAAGGCTAAATTTCCCCCTCATTTTTTGGAAGTGTCTTTTAGAGTCTCCTTTCTTATCATCAAGGAGTCTTTCCTGTCTTACCATATTCCTTAATATCTATGAAACACAAGACAGAGCTATAGTTACAACATGCTATATAGGGTCTCTGAGGAGGGAGAGCCTTTCTATGCTTTGGGACACCAGGAAAAACTTCAACAAATGTCATTTATTCTTGGCCTTAAAGAATGGGCAGGGTTTTGAACCACATTGGAAGGGTATTGGAGATGAATCAAAGGCTGGATAGGAAAATGTGGAGCCTGCTGGGGAAGAACAGACGATGGTCAGGGCAATGGGGAAACAGAGGGAGGAGAAAGAGATGAAAATGTGACACCACATTATGGAGAGCACATCACACCATAAAGAAGATTGATGGTTTTATTCGGAAGGTAATGAAAAGCAATCGAGGGTTTTGCTGATATATATAGTCAGAGCTAAACTTTAGGAAGATTAATCTAGCAGAGAGATTTGAGGGATTGGGTGAAAATAAGGATAAGAGGTGAAAGATGGGTTAGGAAGTCCTTTCAACCATTTGGGCAAGAGTTTCCCAAGAGTCCAAATGTCAATGAAAGCAATGGAAATGAAGATGAGGGGGGAGGTTGAAGCCTTGAAGGTAGAAAGCATTTAACTCATCTTTATGTTCAGGGCCTGGCTCTCAATAACTATTTCTTGAACCAGAGTTATTATTCACCTACAAGATTTAACAATAAAGAGGAGTGCCTGGATGGCTCAGTCAGTTAAGCATCTGACTTCAGCTCAGGTCATGATCTTGTGGTTGGTGGGTTCGAGCCCTGCCATCAGGCTCTGTGCTGACAGCTCAGAGCCTGGAGCCTGTTTCAGATTCTGTGTCTCCCTCTCTCTCTGACCCTCCCCTGCTCATGCTGTCTCTCTCTCAGAAATAAATAAAAACATCTAAAAAAAGATTTAACAAAAAAGAGATGAAATAGAAAGAGTAACCCAAAGATATCATGTAAAAAAGAGAAAAAGAGAGAGAAAGAGACAAAGAGTGAAAATGTAATGATAACAATTAAATATAGAGAGCTCTAGGTCAAGACTCAAAGTCTCTGACTCTAGCCTTTTAAAATCACGACTTGCTAAAAAACTCTAAACACATGTTCAGCTGATGGTAGATCAATCATACTGCTTTGTGTCTAAGGAATATCATATTTGCTTGATCCTGTTACCCCAAGAGAGATAGCATATGGATCAAATACAAGGAAATTCAAGGAAGTGGATTTGTCCCTATAGTCAAGGTTGTTGAGAATTTACTATGTACCAAGCACAGTAATACATGCTTTATATGAATTTTCAAATACTCTATGAAGTAGATGCTATGATTCTCTTTTAACAGACTAGGAGGTTGAGGTTTAGTTAAGACACATGGGCAATTTGATTCCAAAGTGTAGATTATCTTCTCAGCACACTGTGCCATCTTCTAGGGGGAAAAAAATGCATGACAATTGAAATCCGAAACACAGGTAGATGCTCAGTGAGGGATGTTCCAATGTAATTTAGTTTTTTTTTAAATGTCAAGTTGTCAGAGAAGTAACTCTATCTTTTCTAACACCGTTTTTCCAAGTCAGGGCTTTCCCTTCAGAAGTTCTGCTCTAAGAAGATATAACCATGATTTTCCTTCTTTTTTTTAATGTTTATTTATTTTTGAGAGAGAGAGATAGAGACAGAGCATGAACAGGAAAGGAGAAGAGAGAGAGGAGACACAGAATCCAAAGCAGGCTCCAGGCTCTGAGCTGTCAGCACAGAGCCTGACATGGGGATAGAACCCACAAACTGGGAGATCATGACCTGAGCTGACATAGGAGGCTTAACCAGCTGAGCCACCCAGGCGCCCCCATGACCTTTCCTTCTGAGCAGGGCTTTGGTGCACATGTGCACACACTGCCACCCCAGAAGCCTCTGGGACAGGGCAGCTGTATATCCATTTGGGCTTTTGTTGCAAGCAACAGAAGCAAATTGACAAAAGTAACATGGGGACAAGGGAATTTAATGGAAAAATCTAGAAAGGCTGAAAGAGTAGGACTGGAGCCTCCAACTAAGGCTAGTCTCCTCAGGGCACCTCTGATGGAAGGAATTAATAACCTCCATCTTTATCTTACAGGATCCACTGAAGATTCAGATTCCCAAGAAAGAAGAGCTGATTGACCAGGCTTAGGTCATGTGACCATCACTTAACCAGACGATGACAAGGTAGTCTCAGGAAACCGCACACAAGAGAGTGGGATCCCCAAAAGAGAAACTGGTTACAAAAAAAAAAAGAGAGGAATGAATATTGGGCAGACAAAAAGAGTAGGTGCCCATTACATACTGGGAAGCAAGAATTTCCTGAGCCGGAGATGTGCCCAGGTGTATGCACAAGTCTTATAGTACCACACAGGGAGTTGAAAAAATGACTCTCCCCACGGTTCCTCCAGCAACTCTAGATTTAGTTATCATCATATGTTACAGTATCATTAGGCAAGTAGCACATGAAATCAACTAGGAACATTTCCTTTTAAACTTTGCTGATTTTTCCAATTTGCTTTGCATTCTTGGTAATGATTTCTTGCTCTATTTTTATGCCTCTTCAGATAAAGTGCTATCATACATGATGTTAGCCCCATTAGACATGAAGTAAGCATTATTTATGGTTACAATCAGGGTTATGAAGCATTAAAATAGGACAGAAAATTATTTCAACAGGCCTCTTCAAAGCTTTGAAAGTTGGGGCTTAATTTGTCAGACTTTTGCTTTCTTCACACCCTGGGATAGTGAGGTATTGGAGCAACGCTGGCTAATGGTTCAGGAGTCTTTAGCTCACAGTATTACAGGAAAGTGCTTGCATGTTTCCCAGATTACCCATTGGAAAGATGGGACCCTGATGGAAATCAGCTTTCTTTCACAAGCTGAGTAGGAGTGAGGCTTTCCGTATCTGTATTTTAAACTTATGGGAAGGTTAGATGGGTCATCCATGGATTCAAGGATAACTCAGGGTGCAGACCGGATGGGGATGACTAAGACAAGACACAACTAGATATAAGGGCAGTACCGTATCAGCATGTGAAAGGTATGCTAATACTCATGGAAAGCTACTTTTGCAGAAGAAATGGTTTTTCTCTTCTTCCTCTTCTCTTTCTCCTAATCCTTGTCCTTCCTTTTCCTCTTTTTCTTCTTCAAATTGGCTAAACCTTCCCCTATTTTCATAAATACAGAACAAAGATACTTAGGGGAAGTTGCACTGAAATGGAGGCAGGGACACAGTTGAAAAGTTCAATAAATGGTGGGGGGGGGGGGGGGGGGAGGAAGGTCAGACACAGCCCCTGCCTGGCAGGGCTAATATCTGGGGAGCCNATGAAGTCACTGTAAGGTTTGCATAAATGAGATAAAACCCAAGGAAATAAAAGCTTTAAGGCTAAAAAAGGAGAATGTGTGATTCACTTCAGTTATGCTTCATATTTTTCAACTCAATAACCATCTGAAGTTATACTTAATTAATTATAGTATTCAGTTAGCACTTTTTCAAAAGTCTGGAAATAAGACTTTTCCCTGCCTTTAAGCAGATTGCATTGGACATTGTGAAGATGAGCACCTTAGATGCTGCTCCCATTGACATATATACTTCTTGTTGGTGGAGGGGCCAGAAGAAGATGGAAGGAATAGCACAAGCACAGCTGGGAAGACATCCTTGTCTAAAGTGTCCCCACTTTTTAACCTTGACTTGTGCCCAATGCTGACAACTAGAGGGCATTTCTCCAACTTCTACAGATATTTGTCTTAACCAACTCATTCAGTAGGTCTCCCTGCAGAACCTTAGGGCCTCCTTGGGCCAGAATACTTGGTACAAAGAAATGTTCCTTTATGCTTAATCTGAAGCTAGAAATCATAGCTAGCCAAATCATAGCTGGCCTAACTCATAGGTATGAGTTAGGAAGTAAATATTGTTATCATCTTCACTTTACAATTAGGAAATAGGATAAAAGAAGCTAAATAATTTTAATGAAGTCACGTAGCTGCAAATTCATAGTCAGAACTTGAACTCAGGCAGTCTGACTCTAGAACACTTTCTTACCTGCCATGATCTACTTCCTCCAGCTACTAAAATATTCCCTAATTAGGACAAGTAGATAGGTCATCCTCAAGGAACGAGAATGCCAAGCCTTTCTGAGAATAGAAGACAAATTATGTACTATCTTTGCCATAAAGAAATCCCGAGGCAAAAGGTTCAGAACTGGCAATTTCTATAGGGCCTTTGCAGAGAAAGCTATGAAACAACTCAGAAGCATACGTGTGACTTCCATGGAAAAAGAAATTGAAAAAAAGCTAGCCCACACACCTAAGAAATAGGAGAATTCATACCCAACAAATACCAGATAGTAATTTCATCTGAAAATTAATCAAGGACCTTCAAAAGAAATACTTTAAATGTTAGAAGGGATAAAGGAATATAGTTCATAAAAACAGAACACAAGAACAAGATGATTTGGGGAAAAAGCAAAAGGAAAATATAGATATCATGGAATAAAAATTATCACTGAAATTTAAGAAACACTCAATAGACAAACTAAACATAGCTAAAGAGAGAATTAGAGAATTAAAAAATAAATGCAGTAAGTCACTCAGAACATGAGACAAAGAGCTAAAGATATGGAATATATGAAAGAGGAGTTAAAAGACATGGAAAATAGATTTCTATTTTCTATTTCCAATAAATATAGAAAACATTTATTTTGAAGGAAATATATTTCCCCTGAAGGAAAGAACCAAGAATGGCAGAAAGGCAATATTAAAAAATATCCTTACTCAGAATTCTCCATATTATTAAAAAAAGGTTTCCTCAGATTAAAAAAGCACCTGAACTTCCAATCCAAATAAATAAAAAGAAATCTATAAAGAGATCAATGCAAGTGAAACTGCAGACCGTCAAAAACAAATGGAAAAATCGTAAATGATGCCAGAAAGAAAAGACAGAGTATCAATATAATCCCACAGACCATGGATTGCTCACTAGTGATAACAGATGCCGAAAAAAAAAAAAAAAGAAAATTAAAAATAAAAAAAAGTAAGCTTTAAAGTGCTGAGGAAAAATAACTGCCAACCAAGAATTCTATGTCCTAGTGTGACAGAAACAGTGCTGTGGATTCATTAAATCTTCTTCATTTCCTCCTGGGCACACAGGATGGCTGTATTTCCCACTCCCCTTGTGGTCATGCAGTTGGATATCTGGCTAACATGATGTAATAGAAATGTTGTGCATTACTCCTAGGTTTGTCTGAAAAAAACAAAAGACAAAAACAAATAACCATGCTCAAAAACCCATGCTCTCCCTGGAAAGGACTCAAGTATGGCTGAACCACAAAACAGACAGAGCAAGGATCCCTGATTGGAGAAGACCACTCAGGATGGTCATCCACCTGACCCATCATTAGACTGAGGAATGAATGAGAGTTTCATTTTAACTGTGCTAAGCCGCGGAGAGTTAACAATGAAGGTGGTGATGGAGAAGAGGCAGGGAAGCTGGACACGGCTGACCACTGTGCAAAACAATCTGAATTGTGAGATAGCAGCTAGCAAGTGTAATTCATCCTGCCTAACATAGCAGATAAGCAATCTTCATGGATACAGGTAAAATATGACCAGACCTTTTCTGAAAGAATTATTAATGAATATATTTCCGGAAAAAGAAAATGAACCCAAAAGAAAGGAATGAGAAGCCAGTAGCAATAGTGAGCAAAGATATCAGTTGTATATGTTGGTAAATCTAAATAAATAGTGACTTAAAATATAGAACAGGGAGAAATAAAATACTTGATTAAAATGTAGAAAATTGAAGACGGCAATGCAGAAGGAAGTTTAAGTATGCCTAGTTACTGGGATTGCTCAGGAGGTAGATAAAAATATTACTGATCTGGGGAGGCTGGGTGGCTCAGTCAGTTAACCATCCGACTCTTGATTTTGGCTCACGGTTCATGAGATCACGCCCTATGGCAGTCTCCATGCTGAATGTGGAACCTGCTTAAGATTCTCTTTCTTTCTCTTCCTCTGTCTTTTTTTCTCTCTTTCTTTCTCTCTCTCTCTCTCTCTCTCTCTCCCTCCCACTGCTCCTCTTCCCCACTTGTGCTCAAACTCTCACTCTCACTCTCAAAATAAATAAACATAAAAAAATATTACTAATGTTTAGACTTTGTTAGCAAAACAAAAGTAAGAATGTATGTTTAAAATTTCAGTTTTATCACCAAGAGAATATAGGTTGAGGCATTGCCCAATAAGGCCCAGTGTGTGTTTCTATGTTCCATGGTGCCCTATAACCATTTGTCTGGTTTTCTTCTTCTTCTTCTTCTTTTTTTTTTTGTAAGCTTATTTATTTATTGTGATAGAAAGAGAGAAGGAGAGTGAGAGAGAGCACTTGCATGTGTGAGCACACGTGGGGGAGGGGCAGAGGGAGAGAGAATCCCAAGCAGGCTCTACGCCATCAGTGTAGAGCCTGATGTGTGGCTCAGTCTCACAAATTGTGAGATCGTGACCTGAGTCGAGTTCAGCAGTCAAAGCCTTAAACAACTAATCCAGGCACCTCTGCTTTTCCTCTTATTGTAATGCTGCACTACTGGTAACCTGACTCAATAAACACTGATGAGAAAATAGAACAGTTGAGAATTGGGGCAAGGAAGAAAGGGAAGGTGGGGCAAAAGAAACTCTTGAACTGCAAGAGAACATTTTCCAGTTGCTTGAGAGGGCTTTTTGTTTTATACAAATACAACTGCAAAAAAAAAAAAAAAAAGCAGAGAATAGTCTATCAGTTCCCCCAAATGTTAAACCTAAAGTTATTATATGACCCAGCAATTCTACTCCCAGGTACACACCCAAAAGTAATGAAAACACACATCCATACTAAAATGTGTACATGATTGTATGGAACCACAAGAGACCCCAAATAGTCAATCTTGAGAAAGAAGAACAAATCTGGGGGTGTCTGTGTAGCTCAGTCAGTGAAGCCTCTGACTCTTGGTTTTGGCTCAGGTCATGATCTCACAGTTCGTGAGTTTGAGCCCTGTTTCAGGCTCCACGCTGACAGCAAGGAGCCAGCTTGGGATTCTCTCTCTGCCCCTCCACACCACATTCATTCTCTCTCTCTCTCTGTTTCTCAAAATAAATAAATAAATAAACTTTTTTAAAAAATCAGAATAAACCTGGAGGTATTACAATTCCACATTTCATGATATACTACAAAGTTGTAGTAATCAACTATTTTGTGCTGGCACAAAAATACACACATAGAGCAATAGAATAGGATAAAGAGCCCAGAAAAAAACCCACAGTTATATGGTCATTTCATATATAACAACAGAAGCAAGAATGTACAATGGGGAAAAGATAGTCTTCAGTAAACGGTGCTGGGAAAACTGGACAGCTACATGCAAAAGAATGAATCTGGACTATCTTACAGCAAATACACTCAAAATGGATTACAGACCCAAATGTGAGACCTGAAACATTAAACTTTTAAAAGAAAACATGGGCAGTAATCCTTTGGACACTAGCCTTGGCAACACATTTTATAGGTATGTCTCTTGAGACAAGGGAATCAGAAGCAAAAACAAACTATTGAGACTGCACCAAAATAAAGGCTTTGGCACAGTGAAGGAAACCATCAGCAAAACAAAAAGGTACCCTACTGAATGGGAGAAGATAGTTGCAAATGATATATCTGATAAGGAGTTAATATCCAAAACGTATAAAAACTTACACAACTCAACACCAAAAAACAACAAAAAATACCACAACAAAACAAAAACAAAATTTGAAAAATCTGCTTAAAGAATAAGCAAAGGACCTGAGTAGACATTTTTCCAGAGAAGACATACAGTGGTCAACAGACACATGAAAAGATGCTCAACATCATTCACTATCAGGGAAATGCAAACCAAAGCTATGATGAAACGGTAGAGAACAGACTACTGGTTACTATAGGGGAGATGGGGGGGAACGGGTGACATAGGTGATGGGGATTAAGGAAGGCACTTGTCATGATGAGCACTGGGTGATGTATGGAATTGTTGAATCATATTATACACCTGAGACTAATGTAACAGTGTATGTTAACTATACTGGAATTAAAATTAAATTAAATTTTAAAAAACACAATGAGAAGGATGCCTGGTGGCTCAGCCAGTTAAGCAGCCAACTTTGGCTCAGGTCATGATCTCACAGTTCGTGGATTCGAGCCCCACACCGGGCTCTGTGCCTGGAGCCTGCTTCAGATTCTGTGTCTCCCTCTGTCTCTGCCCCTCCCCTGCTCACGCCCCCTCTCTATCTCTCAAAAATAAACATTGAAAAAAAATTTTTTTGACACAATGAGATATCACCTCACACCAGTCAGAATGGCTAGTCAAGAAATGACTGGTGTTGGTGAGAATGCGGATAAACGGGAGCCTTCATGCACTGTTGGTGGAAATGTAAATTGGTGCCACCACTATGGAAAACAGTATGGAGTTTCCTCAAAAAATTAAAACCGGAAATGGCATATAATCCAGCATACTGGATATTTACCACTACTGTGTATTTACCCAAAGAAAATGAGAACACTAATTCAAAAATATATGCTCACCTCTATGATTATTGCAGCATTTACATTAGCCAAAATATAGAAGCAACCCAAGCATCCATCCATAGATGAATGGATAGAGAAGTTGTGGCATATATATATATATATATATATATATAAAATGGGATATTACATGGTCATAAAAAAGACTAAGTTCTTGCCATTTGCAACAACATGGGTGGACCTAGAGGATTAAATTAAATAAGTTGTACAAAGAGAGACAAATAGCATACTATTTCACTCATATGTGGACTCTAAAATACAAAACAAATGAACAAACAAACAAAAACAGAAACAGACTCAAACACAGAGACAAACTGATGATTGCCCGAGGGGAGAAAAGTAGGGGAATGGACAAAATAGGTGAAGGGGATTCAGAGGTACAAAATTCCAGTTGTAAAATAAGTAAGTCACAGGGATGAGGAGTACGGCATAAAGAATATAGTCAACAATATTTTAATAAGTGTTGTATGGTGACAAATGGTGACTACACGTGTCATGACGAGCATTAAGCAATGTCTAGAATTGTCAAAAACACTATATTCTACACCTGAAACTAATATAACATTGTAGGTCAACTATATTTCAATAATAATTTTTTTAATATTTTTATTTATTTCTAGGGGAGAGAGAGAGACAGCGTGAGCAGGGGAGGGTCAGAGAGAGAAGGAGTCACAGACTGAAACAGGCTCCAGGCTCTGAGCTGGCAGTCAGCACAGAGCCCGACGCGGGGCTCGAACCCACGAACCGCGAGATCATGACCTAAGCGAAAGTCGGACGCTTAACCGACTAAGCCACCCAGGCGCCCCTCAATAATAATTTTTTTAAAAGAAGAAAACTTATACACAAATGATTACTATGGCAGTATTCACTATAGTCAAAAACTGGAAATAACCCAAATGTCCATCAACTGATAAATGAATGGATAAAATGTAGTATATCTACACAATGGAATGTTCCTCAGTAATATAAGGGAAGCAGTACTAGGACATATTACAGCATGGATGGCCCACGGAAGCACTATGCCAAGTGAAAAGAGCCACATATCGAATGGTTTCATAGGCATATCCTCAGAGACAAAAGGTAGATTCATGGTTGTCAGGCACTGGGGGAGTAGAGAAAATGGGGAGTTATTGCTAATAGGCATGGATTTTCTTTCTGGAATGATGAAAATGTTGAAAAGTTACATTTTGGTGATGATCGCACAACTTTGTGAATATGCCAAAAACTACTGAATTGTACACTTTACATGTGCAGACTGTATGGCATATTTCTCAATAAAGCTGTTTTTTAAAAAAGAATACCTAGAAAAAAGAATACCTACATTCCTGCCTCCCAAAACACACTATAAATCAAGGATCTGAGATCATGTTACAAACAAGAAATAGAATATTCTTTTCAAGCTTGAGGTAAACTATATTGATATGTATATTAAACATTTTGAAGGGAGGGTGAAAAAAATAAAAAGTACAAAAAGACCTGAACTACTGGCTATCTCTCTTCCCAGCAAACCACAACTAAATACGGTTATTAGAGTTCTGACCGTGACTTTGTCTAGGAGTCAGTGACAGTGAATGTGGAAGGTAGGAGACGTCAGGGGCAATGACATATCTGGCCACTGTGCAGTCAGGAACTCCTCTGCGGGCTGGGTGCATGGGGTTTCAATCTTGAGACAAAAAAGGCACCTGTCTGCGGCTGCGGCGGGCCCATGGCCCACCACTTACCTTGTGAAATCCAATGAGGCCCGGCCCTGGCAGCATGTGCTATTATATACACCATCTATTTTAACTGTGAGGGCTCAAGTCAAGTCATAAACCTACATTTCCATGGATCCCAGACAAAAATAAACACAGACTGTTATTTCTAATCCTTCCCTTCTGCTTTTTGCAGAGCGCTGATTAGATTGCATTTCTATGAAAGCGCGGATGAGTTCAGTCTTCTCTAAAGCATTTCCTCATGGTTTCATCCATGACTCAGGGCACAAGTTTTCCCCATTTGCAAGATGCACGGTCCAGCTGTTCTTTTTGCCTGCTGCAACTCCTTACTAACCTTTCTGGAACGAAGGAGAGAAAAGCACTGTTTAATTATCATGACCTGAAAATGTCCCTCCAAATGAGAAGAGGAGCTTTTGTTTGTACACCCCAGATGATAGTTTCTTCTAACCAGTAGTGATCTGTCATTCTAATGTCATTCTAATTCTTTGTTTACAATTTCAAGGGCTGGTATGTATTTTATCTTTTAGGTCTTTAAAAATATAACCATTCTGGCTAACGTGAAATGTCATACATTGATGCCTGATAAGTTGAAAGTTAAATGTTTGAACGTAATAATAAATGTTTAACGTAATAACCACTAAGTGCTTAATTTCAAAACACACGCTATTCATTTGCTTCCACGGGATGAAGTGCCCGTCACAGAGTTGCACCATTGGCACCAGGCCAGATTGTTCTTTCTGGGCCGTTGGAACATTTAGATTCCTAGGCAGCTAGTTCTCTCTCTGGGCCTCCCAGCTTCTGCCTTTCAGAGTTGCTGAAGGCCCGTCATACGTGTAAAGGGGACAGAGGGACACATTCTCCCCCTGCACTGAAATCCAGAGGAGCCAGTTCTAAATGACCGCCCCGTTCCCCTCCTGCAGTCACTGCTGGAAACGCTGCCTGGGGAAACCCCAGGGAATTCTTGCCCAAAGGTCCAGATCAACACTGTCTGCACCCTGACTCACAGGCTGGCTAATTTCCAAGAAGTACCAGTGCTTGGCTCTGTCCTGTCCTAGAGGGAACCAATTTAATTTATTTAAAAAAAAAAAAAAAGCTTGTCACATATTTCAAAATAATCAAATGACATATGGACTTGAGTCAATGAATAGCTGTCTTGCAGGAAACAAGGAAGGCAGACCTCTGACTGGCTGAGACCTTGGTTGGGTCTGGTGGAAATCTGAATTCAAATTTAAAGGGCAAATCAAGTTTTTTGTTTGTTAAGGGACAGGGAATTCATGTTGGTATTTCCTAGGCAGTGGGTCTCAAGTTTCAAGCACAGAGAGGAACAGTTCAAACAAGGTGTCAAAAGTCTTCCTAGACCAAAAAACAAAACAAAACAAAACAAAACAAAAACAACTATTATCAAAATGCACATAAAAAAGAAAAAATGCATAAATGAAGAGAGAAGGTTCTGAACAGGAGCAAATGTATGACAATTTTTTTTAATGTTTTATTTATTTCTAGGAGAGAGAGAGAGCATGAGCAGGGGAGGGTCAGAGAGAGAGGGAGTCACAGACTGAAACAGGCTCCAGGCTCTGAGCTGGCAGTCAGCACAGAGCCCGACGCGGGGCTCGAACCCACGAACCGCCAGATCATGACCTAAGCGAAAGTCGGACGCTTAACCGACTAAGCCACCCAGGCGCCCCAAATGTATGACAATTTTTGATGCCCAAAAAGAAAATTCAATTAAAGCTTGGATGAGAAATATATATTCCTACTTGCTTGAGTTTGCGTAAAGAAATTCTAGAAGGATAAGCAAGTAACTGGAAAACGATGGTTATTTGCTTTGGGGAGTAGAGGACTGGAAGCAGGGTGGAAGGGGTGAGAGCCAGACTTTTCACTATATATCCTTGCATACGTTTTTGGTTTTGGTTTTGGTCTGGTTTGTTTGTTTTGCCATATGTGAGCATCCGGTCTAGGTGCTTGGGAAGAAACAGGGAAAAAACTGCTCCTTCAAAGAGCTTATACTTAGGGAGAGAAGACAAATATAAACACATTGTATGCTGCATTCGATGGTCATGAAAATTAAAAAATAGAGAAGGGTACCGGCTACTAGGGAGGTGGTTTGCACTGTTACATAAAGGTGATCAGAATTGGCTCAATGGGTAAGATCCGCACTAAGATTTGAAGAAGCTAGGCGGGGTAAAAAGATGAATTTGGGGGGAAGAGTGTGCCAGGCAGAGGGAACAGTTACAGCAGTGGTTTTCAACCAAGGGCCATTTTGCCCCCCAGGAAACATCTGGCAAAGTCTGGAGAGTGTTTGACTGTCATGATGTGGGTTGGCGTATGCTACTGGCATCCAGTGGGTAGAGCCCAGGGACGATGCTAAACATCTTAGGACAAACAGGACAGTGCCCCACAATAAAGAATTATGCCGCCCAACATGTCAGTAAGTGCCAAGGTTAAGAAACCTTGAGCTAGAGAATGCCAGGTTCATAGGCCAACACGGCTGTAAGAGAAGTAAGCTGTCCTGCTTCTGTCTTAAGATTGTTGGGCAAGCTGGGGCTCCTGGGTGGCTTAGTCAGTTAAGCGTCCGACTTTCGCTTAGGTCACGATCTCGCGGTTCGTGGGTTCGAGCCCCGCGTCGGGCCCTGTGCTGACTGCCAGCTCAGAGCCTTGAGCCTGTTTCGGTCTGTGACTTCCTCTCTCTCTGACCCTCCCCTGCTCACGCTGTCTCTCTTTCTATCTCCTAGAAATAAATAAAACATTAAAAAAATTAAAAAAAAAAAGATTGTTGGTCAAGCTGCAGTTAAATCCCACGCTCACACCGCTTCCCCATAGCAGACGTTGATTCTCACTATCGAAGTGCTTGCAAACCCTGAAGAATGAAGAGCTTGCTGTTTTCCTAACGGTCCGATAGGTCCAATATTCACGAGGTCCCCTCTTCGCTAGAGTGTTCTCACTTCATATTATCATGCAGAGCGGCATGAGGTCTTCCTTCATTCCCCAAATCCCCCTCTGCAAAACACAGCGCTCTACCCAAAGACTCCAGAAACTACAACTCCCTGGGCTCTATTCTGGTCTTAGTTTATAGGATGCAGAAAATTTCACAACAAGAATATTGCCTCGGGAGACGAGACTAATACCTTGGGTTAGCAAGGCGGAAGATAAAGGAGGGGCAGATGGAAGTTAATAAAAATAAACAGAGAGGGAGGTGCTTTCCTTCTTTTCTCCAAGAGAAGGAGTCACTGGGGTGTCCTGCAGGGAATACAATGAAGAAGGGAGCCCGGCAGGGCAGGCGGCTGACTCAGCCAATGAGCTGGGACGCCAGACACACAGCCAATCCTGGAATTTCCAGTCGTTTGCACTCTCCTTGTTACTGTTTTCTCTTTGGAAGCCACCCAGTAATTGCTCTATAAATGTTTGTTGAGCTGAACTGTTGCAAAACAGAACTGGCTGACATGAGGACCTTTCTCAGCATTTCTAGGGCCAAAGTATATACCAGCAGGCAGAAAAACGTCAGGTATATTTAGGAGAATGACCGGGTTAGTTTAGGTACACCATCGGTCAGGTTTGGGGGAGCAATGGCTAATAAAATTGGAAGCCAGCATGATCTTAAAATATTTAGTGACTGGTGTGGCTATAAAAATTAATATGCAAATCAATATATTTTAGCCACTTAAAAATATCCTTTTATAATCACTAAATAAACTCGATATATGCGTGTGTGGAGGCCTTATGGCAGTTGCGAGAAAATGGGCTTTGGTGTCACCTCAGTCTGGGTTTGAATCCTGGCTCTACTAGTTTTTATTACTTTTGAGACCCTAGGCCAGCTATTAAAGTTCTCTGAGTCCACATATCTATAGCTATACAATGAGGGTGATGATAATATTGACCTCATCAAAGTGCCGAGGATTAAAAATTAAATGTATGTAAAATGCAAGGCCTGGCAACAGTAAGAACTCAATAATGGTAGATATTATTAACACATAATACATAACAAAGGACAAAAATAATTATTTTGCTTTCTTTGTATGCCAACTAGACAATAAGCCTCTCGGTTATTTCCTATGTCATTGTCATTACAGTTTTTCTTTTACAAGTATTACCTAGATAAGGACTTTCTGTCTGAGTTATCTGGGTAACTGGCTTTGGCTAGAAAGGCCTGGTTGAAAAGAAAGGCCAGGAGGTACCTCACTCTCACTGTGAGGCATCTCAAGGTGTTAAAAGTGAGTGTCCAGGAGCACCTGGGTAGCTTAGTCGGTTAAGCATCCGACTTCGGCTCAGGTCATGATCTCACAGTTCATGAGTTTGAGCCCTGCATCGGGCTCTGTACTGACAGCTCAGAGGCTGGAGCCTGCTGTGGATTCTGTGTCTCTCTCTTTCTCTTCCCCCCCCCCACTCACACTCTCTCTCTCTCTCTCTCTCTCTTACTCTCTCTCTCAAAAATAAATAAACATTTTTAAAAAATGAGTGTCCAGACCAGACATAATGCTGAATAATGGAAGTGCTCTATTTTCATACAAAGAAATACATGGAAATATTTTTAATTAGCTATTTTAAAAATGAAGTAAATGGGGACGCCTGGGTGGCTTAGTCGGTTAAGCGTCCGACTTTCGCTTAGGTCATGATCTGGCGGTTCGTGGGTTCGAGCCCCGCGTCGGGCTCTGTGCTGACTGCCAGCTCAGAGCCTGGAGCCTGTTTCAGTCTGTGACTCCCTCTCTCTCTGACCCTCCCCTGCTCACGCTGTCTCTCTCTCTCTCTCCTAGAAATAAATAAAACATTTTAAAAAATAAATAAATAAATAAAAATGAAGTAAATATTGAGACAATCTCCAACATCCTGTGTTGAATGGAAAAGATCAAAAGTACAAAACACCACAGATAAGATAAAAACACATTAATTCACATGTATATATGGTATGTGTAAACATACACACCATGCATACATGTTTGTAAATGCATGAGCTGTCTCAGAAAGGATGTATAAGAAATAACTTCCTTCCCCTCTGGGAAGTTAGAACAGACGAAGTTAAATGGGGAGTGGGTTCACTTTTCATTGTATGTTTTTGTATTCTGAATTTTTTACATTTATTTTTATTTTAGAGAGAGAGCAAGAGGGCAGGAAGGAGGTAGAGGGAGAGAGAGACTATCGTAAGCTGACTCCACACTCAGCATGGAGATTGACACAGGGCTCAATCCCATGAGCCTGGATCATGACCTGAGATAAAGTCAAGAGTAAGACACTTAACTGACTGAGCCATCCAGGTGCCCCTACTCTGAGTTTTTTTTTAAATCAGGTACTATTATTAGTTTTATAAAAAAGAATCTTGAAAACCATAAACCAAAAATGGCCATAAATTGCATGGAGAAAAAAAAAACCTCAATGCTTTATAGTTGAAATACAAACTGTAAAGTCTGAGAGTACCAGCAGTTGGCAAGGATTGGGAGAAATACACATTCTTACTCTTTTCTCCTGGCACACTCATTTTGAGAAGCAATTAAGCAATATCTGGTAAAGGTTGATAATGTACAGACCTTACAAACTAGCAATTCTAACCTTAAACATATATCTAAAGAAGTTCTCACCTGTGTATCCAAGGGGATATGAAAAAGTGTTCATAGCAGGGGCGTCTGGGTGGTTCCAGTAGGTTAAGTGTTCCACTTTGGCTCAGGTCATGATCTCATGGTTTGTGGGTTCGAGGCCCGCGTAAGGCTCTGAGCTGTCAGCACAGACAGCTCTGAGCCTGCTTCGGATTCTGTGTCTCCCTCTCTCTGCCCCTCCCCCACTCATGCTCTGTTTCTCCCTGTCTCAGTAATAAATAAACAGACAAAATGTTTTTAAAAAAATGTTCATAGCAATACTGTTTATCAATAAGAGAAATGAGAAAATAACCTATAGTGATGATTACATATTGGAATACTATATAACAATTAAATGAGTGAACTAGCTTTACATATATCAATGTGAATAAAAAACATATGCTTTACTTTTCAATGTTTATTTACTTATTTTTGAGAGAGAGAGTGTGCGTGTAAGTGAGTGGACGAGGGACAGAAAGAGGGGGAGAGAGAGGATCCCAAGGAGGCTCTGCACCATCAGCACAAAGCCTGACCCAAGGCTTGAACTCACGAACCGTGAGATCATAACCTGAGCAGAGACCAAGAGTGGGATGCCCAACTGACTGAGCCATCCAGGTGTCCTATATGTTTTTTTAATTGTAAAACAACCCATTGTGTATAATACCATTTGTGTATCATAAAACACATGAAAACATGAAGTAATTCTATAGAATATATATACATATATTTACACACACACACATTTTAGTTAAAGTATAGAAATTAAATTTCAAGGGAGAATACATCCCAGTGACTCTATGACAGTAACTATGTAAACTGAAGGGGGGCAGGGTGGGAATCAATTGTGGAGGTGGGCAGTGGGGGTTACCTGTATCTCTAGAATCTAAAATGCAATCTCAGCCAGGATCTGTGAGGTCGGGCAGAAAGAACATTAACATATTTGAACCCTGTTTCGGATGAACACTTGGTTGACTCGTCCAGTAGCTGGTGGAGCCCCTGTGGAGGAGACAGCGCTCCGGGAGTAGGATCCTGGCTTGGACACTTGGGAAGGCGTATGTTACTTTAAGAAAGTTATCTAACGTCTGGATGCCTTAATTTCTCCACTTGCAAGATGAACTAGTAAGAGTACCCAAGTCATAGGATTGCTGTGTAGATTCAAGGAGCGAATAGATAAAGAGAAGCTGGCACATAATATGGGCTCAGTAAACATTAGCAATTGTTGGTCAACCATGGGCCACGCCTTGGGTTCCTTCTTGTGTTCCTCCTTCCTGGAGGAGAGAGCTATCGCGAGGTTTCGAAGAAAGGCTCCCAGAGGGAAGGTTGTTGGGAGGTGACCTTCCCGGAGAAGAATCTCAGACTCCCCGAGAGGCCTGATTTAGTGCCACCATCTCCAAGGAAGCCTGTCTGAGAAAAGGACGTTCCTGACAGTGAAGTGAACAAGGGAAGAGATAATGCTTGCAGATAAGAGGCCCAAGTTTCCACGCCTCTCTAACAAATCACCAAGTGCGAAATAAACCACTGGGAGGGAAACAAGAGCATCAGCATGCCTTTTCAGTGACTTTAAGTACACAGCTTGTTTATAAGGCAAACAATTGGAAAAACTCAGCTGTTCGTTTACATGAAGATAGGAATCTAGGAGCGGCCTCTTGGGATCTTCCGGTCCTGAGGTTTTTAAAAACTCTGGAGGCTTCGAAGATCTCCGAAAATACGGAAATCACATTCTCTGAAAGTATATCACAGCATCTCATTATAAGGCAGCTTCTGAGGCCCAGCCTCGGGTGTAATGCTGGTCCCATAAGGACACAGCTAGATGGCAGGAACACTCAGAAAGCAGTCGTCTGGGACACAAGGGCCGTTAACAGTAACGTCAGTGGCTAATACTTAGCTGCCAGGCAGTGTGCTAATTGCTGTCGGTGAGTTATCTCACTCAACCCTCAGAGTCTCTGTGAGGAAACTGAGGCCACGAGAGGTTGGGTAACTTGCCAGGGGTCTCAGAGCTAGTATGCAATAGAGGGAGGGGGGCAGGTGGGCCACAACCCAGCTGTGAGCCGGGGGGCTGGTCACCTCGCCTCTCTGGATCTCAGTCCTCCCACCTGTACAATGAAGAGTGGACTCAATGATCTCAAAAGACCCCTCTGTCACTGAGATGTCAGGCTTCTGTGCAATCAAGTAACCTCCTCTCTACCCACAAGACTACAACTTCCAAAGCCTTTTGCGATGCAGTGTGCCTAAAAAGGACGAGGCTCCTTCCCTAATATTACTATCGAATAAAGGGTTCAGTGTTTTGGTCGGAAGACCCACGGGCTCTGAAGAGCCCTATACGACAAAACTTGTGTTTAGGGATTGTGGGGGGAGGGGTGGCAAGGGAGAGGTAAGGAACGGAGTGGGCAGTGTGGAGGTGGAGCGAGGTACTGGTTTCTGGAAAACCATGAAAGTATCTCCCGCTTGAAGTCATCAGTTCCACTAGACCAAGACCCCTGAACACCTACCTTGTGACCTTTCTGCTGGGAATACTAAATGAGCCCCTAAGGTCTTTAGAAATATGGGACTTACAAATAAGGCCAAATATTTCACCTCTGATTCTGATGAAAGGTTTATGAGCCCCAGAACAGTTCAAGCACGACCTGTCTGGATTGAATATTTGGTGTGCACTTAACACCAACGGGTTTCAGAGGCTTCGTGTTTCACAACCAAACTTTGGCAGAACTGTGTTAGTTACCTGATACCCATGGTAGGGGACATTTTCTCACTTCTCGGTGCCATAAATAGTGCAGGCTCCTGTCTGTGGCATATGCTAGTTAATTAGGCACATTAAGCTTCAGAGATTTGCCGGCATTGCTGTCCCTTGACTTTCTGACCATAGAAAATGAGACTAAGGAGATGATGACATGCAGCAGACTAAAGTCCTAATAGGGCAATCGTGGGGAGGAGGGTTCCAGAAAATGCCGTCTAGAGATGTAGCTGGAGATGGCGCTGGTCAGGATCAGATTTCAGAGACAGAGCTCTCTTTACCCCGACATGTCAAAAGAGTCCTGGTCTTAGGTTAGAACATGAAAATAGAGATACACAAGGACATGGCCAGAAATCAAATCCTCTGAGTCTTAGAGAAGATTCGGTTCTGTGTAGAGATAAAAGAGTATAACCGCCACTGATGTATTCTCAAATCACTATTTCATTGATTGAGATCCTGCTTTAGGAAACATACAGAAGGAACTAAAGGGCCAGCAGCATGAAGGCAATAAATACAACTGATTCCTTAACGTGTGACTTTGAATATGCACGGCATCTTCCGGTGTACAAAGCACTTTCTCACACATAAAGTAGCGTGCTTAGCAATCCGCAGAGAGATGAGACTTGGAGCCTCGTTATTCCCAGGCCCTTGCTTTCCAGTGCTCCTGGCTGCTGTCATTCTGTACTCGGTTGGTATTTATTGAGTGCCAACTATGTGTACGAAACTCTGAGGAATACAAAGGTAAATAAAATGATACAACCTCAGGGTTAAACCCAGGACCTACAGGAAACAATGAAGAGATACAGGAGAGGAAGGGAATGGTCTTGCCACTCTGGGTGGGGGGGCATGGAGGTCCCTGAGAAAGCTTCAATTTTGAGACTTCTTCAAAGGCAAAGAGCTATGCAAACGGAGAGTTGGCAGGAAGGGACATTACATGTTGTACAAGGAGGGAAGGTAAGAATGGGAGAACATTACAGGATGTGGAACTGAAGCAACGACCTGCCCGTGACACCTGGTTAGACCATTCACGGAGCAGGTAAGGACTGTGGCTGGAGAGGAAGCTTGAAGAGTAGTTGAGGCCCAAATCCAAAAGCCTTTGAAGAGATTGCTAAAAAGTTTCAACAACACTCAAAAGAAGCCCTCTCCGGACTCCTAAAACATGATTTTAAGAATTTTCTCCTCTTGGGGCGCCTGGGTGGCTTAGTCGGTTAAGCGTCCGACTTTCGCTTAGGTCATGATCTGGCGGTTCGTGGGTTTGAGCCCCACGTTGGGCTCTGTGCTGACTGCCAGCTCAGAGCCTGGAGCCTGTTTCAGAGTCTGTGATTCCCTCTTTCTCTGACCCTCCCCTGCTCACGCTGTCTCTCTCTCTCTCCTAGAAATAAATAAAACATTTAAAAAAATTTCTTTAAAAAAAAAAGAATTTTCTCCTGCCCTTTACTTCTCCATTTTTTTTTTATGTTTTATTTATTTCTGAGAGAGAGAGAGAGGGAGAGAGAGACAGCATGAGCCGGGGAGGGTCAGAGAAAGAGGGAGACACAGAATCTAAAACAGGCTCCAGGCTCTGAGCTGGCTGTCAGCAGAGCCCAACGAGGGGTTCAAACCCAAGAACCCACTAACTTCGAGATCATGACCTGAGCTGAAGTCGGACGCTGAACCAACTGCACCACCCAGACGCCCCATACTNTAAACAAACAAACAAATAAATAAAAGAAGTTGGTTTCCTAAATTCTCAGAGACCACAACATTTCTCAGAGGTCAGAGGCTGCATATACTATCTCGCTTTAAGAAATGAATAATACTTTCAGAAAGCAAAAACAACAAGAATGGAAAAAGGGACAGAGTTTCTCTGGTTTCTTGTTTGGACCCTCAGCCTGTTTCTTCAAGCATGGGCAAGGAGGCAGAGACAGAGGCCATTCTTATTTTTAAACATGTGTTCTGCAGAGATGCCCGCTGGCCTATCCGCCTCACCAGGTGCCTCATGCCCCCCGCAGCGCCCCTCCCTACCCATCCCTAGTTCAGATAAACAACTCGGAGTCAGAGCCAAAGAGAGCTCTCCATGCAGGGAGCTTGGAATCTGCCCAAGGGCTCACTGCACCCCAGATCTAACGGGAGGTTGTGGCCTGATGGACACCCAAAGACCGCTGGTGGGAGGTGGAGGGCCCTCCCCCATCAGCCTCAGCTGACTCCAGTCTTTAAACCCAAGCTGTTTTGTCTGGGGTGGAGTTTCCAGAAGCACTCCAGTAGGTATCAGGTTATACTGGTATCGAATTGTATCTGCATCAGCACTTGCTGTTATTCGGAACCCTTCCACATCTCATATTTTTCTCGATCCTGACAACAACCCTAGCAGGCTGGCAAGGTGGATATTACCATTTTAACTAGGGGCCCCAATTATACAAACTCCCTAAAATCATACACCCGAATTCAAACCCAGACTATCTCATTCAGAAAGCACTGTCACTTTAAGACTGCTCTCAAGCAATGGTTGGCAATCAATGGCCTGGGCCAGGGCCAAATCTGGCCCACTGCCTGATTTTGTAAATAAAGCTTTGTCTGAACACTGCCATGCCCATTCATTCTTGTAGTGTTTATGACTGTTTTCACCTATAGCGACAGGGCCAGATAATTCCAACAGAGACCATATGGTCCACAAAGCCCAAACTATTTACTACTATTGAGCTCTTTCAGAAAAAGTTTGTAAACCTCTGTTATTGTTTTGCCTTCAGAAATTGGACTCATCTGGTATAAACTCATTAATGGGACTGACCATACACTGGTCACAGGACACTATCTCTTAAAGAAAAGTGCCATTTACTAGCACTGTGACCTTGAAGATAATCTTTTTTTTTTTTTTAAAGTACACTCCACACCCAGCATGGAGCCCAGTGAGGGGCTAAAACTCACAGCCCTGAGATCAAGACCTGGGCTGAGATCAAAAGTCAGACGTTTATCCAACTGAACCATCCAGGCTCCCTGATACTTCATCTTTCCAAGCTTCAGTTTCCTCATCAGGAAAAGGGGTATAATAATGGTACCTATTTGCCTGCTCCGGCTCCTACAATAATGTTTTTTTGTTTTGGTTTGGTTTGGTTTATGTTTTTGTTTTATTTGTGAGAGAGAGAGACAGCATGAGCAGGGGAGGGTCAGAGAGAGAGGGAGACACAGAATCCGAAACAGGTTCCTGGCTCCAAACTAGCTGTCAGCACAGAGCCTGATGCAGGGTTCGAACCCACGGACTGTGAGATCATGACCTGAGCCGAAGTCAGACGCTTAACCGACTGAGCCACCCAGGTGCCCCTCTGGCTCCTATAATAAACTATCACAAAACGGATGGCTTAAACAAAATTTATTTTTACGAAACCAAGAAATTTATTTTCACAGTCTGGGAGGCTGAGAAGTCCAAAATCAAAGTGCCAGTTGACTTGGTGTCTGGTGAAAACTGTCTTCCTGGCTTATAGATGGCTGCCTCCCTCTATGTACTTACATGGCAGAGTATGAGAGAGAGAGAACTCGCTTATGTCTCTTTGAATAAAGACGCTAATCCTTCTGGGTTTGGGTCTTAATTACCCTATCTCCAAATACCACCACACTGAGGAGTAGGGCTCCAACATATGAATTTGAGGGAACACAACTCAGTCCATAGCCCTTCCCTAGGTTTTTGCAAAGCTCAAATAAAGCCATACGTGTTAAAAGATTAGCTTAGGGTCCGACTTACAGTAAACATGCAATCACAGTAACAAGTATTGCCTTTTGACCTGTTAACAAAATACTTTTTAAAAAACACAGTACTTGAAGTCAGAAGACTTGTTTGTTTGATTTCAGCCGAGTCTCTCAGCCACTCTGGCCTCTGTTTTCTAATCAGTTTATGTGTTTCATGTATTCAGTGTGTTGGCGTCTTTCTTATTGCTTGTCGTCTCGTGATTGCAAGATAGTTGCAGCACCTCCGGCACTTTCACCTACACTCCACGAAAGAAGAAAGTAGAAGTAACGGCAAGGCACAGCCGGCTAGCTATATGTCTTGTTACTGAAAAAGCAAAAGCTTTCCAAGAACCTGTATTCAGCTGACTTCCATTTATGTCTCACGGGCCATCGCAGGGCCACATGACTACGTCTAGCTGAAAAATAACTAGGGAGACGGAGTTTGTGTTAGTGTCTGCCATAAAGCAGAAAGGTTTCCTAGAGAGAAACCAATATTCATATACCCGTGTCATGGCGGCTGTACTACCCACAACAAGGCAGCCCTTATGGCCGGGTCAGCAAGGATTGTCACCTTTACCGCACGTGGTCATTGGCACAAATTGTACTGAGAACTGATTTGGGAAAGAGAGAGAAAAGGAGACATTTCCTCTCAGACAAATCTGAAAAGAAAAAAAATGCTGCAGCATGTGCTAAGTTCCTCTCCCTGGGTACCGTGGAAAGCTCCATCCTGTTCACCTTTCTCCTCACGTACCCCGTTTTCAGAGACCATTTGAGCAGTCCCAACAGAGACAGGACTCACTCGGAGGTTCACATGACTCCCTAACCAAGCCCCAAGGAGAAGCCCCAAGCCCTGACTGGTGCCTTGTCCTCCCCTAAATGCTAACAGGCTTTTTAATGATGCAGGCAGGCACTAGACCTCGGTCAGAGCACCTCATTCCCCACAAAGGAAGGATCAAGGTCACAGAGGACAGAGTAAGCGTTATTTAAAACACAGAATCTAGGCAAAGGGGGAAATCTTCACGTCATGGGGGACAAAGTGTCTAAACGACGCGGCAGACATTCCAAAAATCTCCTGTTCCTAAGGGCTTCGGTGGAGGTGACCAACCTGATGTTTTTCGTGATCACTGTCGCGCAGGATCAACGAGCTTCTCTTTCGTCTACTAGCAGGGGCAAACAAATCACCAAGCCTTGTTTATTCCAGGAGGTTTCATGCAAATACTTTAAAATTCAGATTTTGTCAAGCTGGTTTAACTAGGAAAGCCTCGTTGGAAGAATATGCTAATAAGTCATTAAAGTGCACTCATATCATGCCATATGGTACACTTGAAACATAAAACACTGGCCTCTATTCTTTGGGCTGGGTCGTTTGATAAAAGGGAGCCCTGGGGAAAAGATTGTTGCTCTGTCCACCCTCCTTTATATGCTAACTCTTATTATAGGGGCTTGTTTGTTTTGATGAGGCTTGGCAGATACGTGTAAATGGCCGTCCATTTGAGAAAACTATTGCAGATAATGTGTTAATGTAAAATCCAAGCTGGCAGAAATATGCTCGCAGGAACTCAGTTTCCAAGATGGCTTTTGTTTTGCTAATTCTTAGTCCAGTTTTGGGTAATTATATTCTACGCTTCCTAGCTTTGGTGTCTGATCTTTAAAATCATCCCTAAAATATAAGGTATATGGGGATCGGTGCAAATGACAAACAGATTATACATTGAAGCTGTGCGTTTAGCGGATGTCTTTAATATGCAAGTCAGGCCTAGGGAGATGCACATTCGGAAACTGAACTTGGCAGTTTGGGCATTTAATTGCATTGTGGCCTGTGCACCACATTTGAGGCAACTGCAGATGAATGCAGAAACCCGATATTCGGTCTCTGGCTGTAGCATTACCTCCAAACCCATGCCACGACCTGGCAGTTCAGAGAGGGGACATAGACTCGCAGTCACCAGAAATACTGTCCAAGTAAAAAGACTTTCATTTCAGCACTGGGCTACTGAGGAAAGTATATATTTTGGAACTTTGGGGCAGGCACTCTGTTCTTTACTTTTGTTTGACCCTCAGTGCTCAAACTCCCTTCAAGTCCCGGGCACTCAGGTACTTAATAGACAAGTAGGTTTGTCACAAAGTCTCTCCTTGGTATACTGTATGGGAAAATTTGTTTTTAGTTATTTGGCAAGAAGGTCCCATCTCCTAGTTTATAGAAGCAAGAGATGAAAAAAAAGGTGGACCACTGCCCAGCACTCTGCCAGTGAGAGAATTCAGTGTCCAGAAATGGTCTACACGCCACAGTAGTCCTTCCTGGATTGCTGTGTGTTTGGCCAAATATCTAGGCAGAGGCTAGAGGAAGGACCATCTAACAGCAGGATTGAGACAGTGCCTCTGGGTCCCCATCATGAAACAGCATACCAATTATTCGTCCTAATGAATTTCGTAAGCCTACTGCTGATCAATTAATAAGAAGTATGATTTTGATTTTTCTTCCCTCCATGATTATAATTGCTAAACAATGCCTAGTTATTATAGATAGGCATTGCTTAGAAATTGTATGATAATTATATAATAATACAATTGTATTTTATATAATAATTATTATTTTATGTTATTATAAATATATCATGTGCATTTACATTATCTAATATTTTATATTATACGGAATCATTTGCATAACTATTATAACTCTATAATTATGCCTACATAGTAACGATTCTATGTCCGCCAGTAAATTATTCAATGAAAAAGGAATTTGTAAAAGAATGTTTAATACGATGTAATTTTATTATCATTACTTTTAATTGCATCTGTATTATTGGGGTTTTTTTAATAACAAATAGAATACGCGCCAAACAGATGCAAATACAGAACAAGTTAGCACCAAATATCAGCTCTGAGTAACCCCTTACTTATTTTATTCTTTTATTTATTACCATTTTTGTAATTCAAGCTAGTTAACATACAGTGTTGTATTAGTTGCAGGTATACAACACAGCGATTCACCAAGAAGTGTGCAATTTAAAAAGGAAAATTTTTCATCTGAAGCCCTTTTTGGAAAAAGCAACGGAACAAAGAAATTACAATATTTTGCAAGTCATCAAAATTATTTATTAACAACGTGAGTAATTCTGATCCCCCCATGAGCCCCAAGAGTTCAGCAGGGCATTGAAAAATCACAGAAACCTAAAGGTTTCTGCGTAACCAGGTGCCTGTGACTCCTTGGAACAGAACTGCAGGAACCAGAATGTTACCAGATCCTGTGGTTTGCACCTTGCTCCCCAGAGAGACCAGCGTCCCCGCAGTCACATTCTGCATCACTGCATTCCTGGGTCATTACAGCAGCCACCCGCCGTCTTTCTGCCCAGCGCAGTGTCTATACATAAATGTTGACATGAATTAGTCTCACTGTTCCCAGCCTCCAGCGCTGTCGGTTCTTCCCATTCTTTGCTGCCAGATTAACCTTAGTGGGTGATGGGAAGAGATGGCCAGAGGACAGTTTGGGGGCCAGAGAGACCTTGGTGAAAATTCCAGGGCTTCTTGACTTACTGGCCAGAGATTTGCTTAAGTTAGAAAACACACAGCACCACCTGTGCGCATTCTTGCCAAAATAACAGACTCGAAATCTCACTGGGCAGTCTATCGCTGCCAGTTTATAGGAAATCAGGGCACAGAGGAACCTGTTACGTGGAAGAAGAGGATGGAGCAGCAAAATTCAGAACGGGGAAAACTCCGAGGACAAAACCTAGTTACCTCAACAAATGAATTCCAAGAAAAAAAAAAAAAAAAAAAAAANCCTAAGAGGGACTTAAGAGACACACAATTTCAGTGTATCCCTCTTACTTGGTTTCTGGTTGAAACGAAAGAAATTACAATCGGGAAAGTGTGAATAATGACTACTTGATGATAGAAAGGCATTGTTACTAATTTAGGTATGATAATAGTATCGTGGTTATTTTTTTCTTGGAAGAGTCCTTATCTTTGAAAGACATACACTGAAATATTTATGAAGTAATATGACAACTGGGATTTCCTTCAAGATAATTAGCGGCGGGTGGGAAGTGAGGGGTACAGATGAACCAAGATGGACCATAACCGATCATTGCCAAAGCTGAGCGATAAATACATAGAGGCTTTCTTATACTAGTCTCTCTTCTTTTGAAATTTTCTCAAGGTAAGCTCCTTTATTTATTTATTTATTTATTTATTTATAAACGCTTATTTTATTTTTGAGAGAGAGTGAGAGAGCTTGAGTGTGGGCACATGAGTCGGGGAGGGACAGAGAGAGAGGGAGAGCTGGCCCCACACTGTCAGCACAGGATCAACTTTTTTTTTTTAATCCTACAGTTTCTCACATTGTTTGCCGCCTTCCGTGTCAATCAAACTTCTGCTCTCTTCTCTGTATGTCCTGTAAGCTCTTAGAAATGTTTAGAGACTTGATCACAGAGAAATTCTATTTTGCGCGGGGGACATACCTGGCTGGCTCAGTCAGTGCAGCCTGTAGACTCTTGATTGTGGGGTTGTTAAGTTCAAGCCCCGCATCGGGTGTAGAGATTACTTAAAACTAAAATCTTAAAGAAAAAAAAAAAGGAAATTCTATTTTTTGTAAGAATATGTCATAGGTGATTTTTGTACTCTTATCAGGAGGCACTTAATGTCCGTAATAAAAATACTTTTAACTTGCTTTTCCCAGCTGAAAAATAGGGATGCTTCCTGGAGAGGTCGTGTTGAGGCTAAACTATTTATATTTGTAAAGAACAAACACAGAGTCTGGCCACATGATGGGTGCTTCACAAATGTCACATTCTTCCCAATCTCTCAATAACCCCTCTAATAATTTCCATTATCTACTGGATCAAGTTTTAAGTCCCCTTAAAATTCCAGGCCTTCCAGGGGCACCTGGATGGCTCATTTGGTTGAGCATCTGACTCTTGATTTCGGCTCAGGTCATGATCCCAGGGTCATGGGATTGAGCCCCACATTGGACTCCCTGCTGAGCATGGAACCTGCTTGGGATTCTCTTTCTCTTTCTCTCTCTCTCTCTCTCTTCCTTTGCCCCTCTCCCCAACTTGTTCTCTGTCTCTCTCTCTCTAAAATAAAGAAATAATAATAATTAAAAGCAGATCTTCCAGGATCTATTCCTAGTCTATCTTTCTAGTTTTATCTCCTTCCTGTACTCAAAATCCATGTACTCTTGTGTGCACATGTACACACACACACACACACACGCACACACGCATGCCCACACACACAAACACACTGCATTCCTTAACTCCAACCCTTTGCTTACACCAGTTGTCCCACTTGAAATGTCCTCCTGGCCTCCCCTCTGTCATCCTCCAAGACTCAATTCAAGTCCCGCCTCCTGCAGGAGATTATTGTGATCAGAAACAGCCTGTGAGGTGACCCCTAACACTGCCTTGGACTGATATCCAGCACTTATTAAACTTCTCCTGATAAGCTTTCCTTCCCAATGGCCCCAGGGCCTGGGAAGGACACCAGCCTTCCCTGCTTCTCTCGCAGCTCACGGCCCCGCCCCATGCACACAGTGAAGGGAAGAGGTGTCTACAGAAAATGGCTTCCCACTTGAATAGAGGAAGACAAACGTGCCCGGTCACACTTAGACACCCAATGTGGGGAAAGGAGGGAATGTACGAAGATGCTTTCAGTTCATCTGAAAGAGAAAATATCTTCCAAAGTTATCATCCTTACTTTGCTTCTCTCATTCTAACTTCCATGTATGTTTTCCAGGCCGTGATATCACCGCAATCACGGGCAAGGTTGGATAAAACCAAACGACAAGCTCCAGTGTCTGAACACACACACTGTGTCCCCAGTTATGACTAGGTGGAGGGGGAAAAGGGCAATTAAAGCACAGATATGGGTCCATGTGACCTACCGGTATGACCTTAGCCCCACAGTCATTTCAGAAATCGGCCACTCTTGTTTCTGCAAGATGTACTTCAAACCTACCCTAAAAATTGCCTCTGTAAAAGGAGTCATGACTTGCTGAGTCATAAGGTGGCAAAACGATTCTGGAACATTCTGTGTTTGAGAAGCAAAACAGACACTCTCTTCTCTTTTCTCCCAAGACCCCAGAGAGGCCTCCAGGCAGCCAGCCGATGGACAGTGATGACCTCAAGCTGAGCCTGAAGTCCTCATAGCTCTTTGCCATTTAATTATGAAAGAGGGTTCTGTGAAATGGGGATGTGTGCTTCACCACTGGACTCTAGCCATTCTGTCTTTTAATACTATTAACAAGAGCGTCTTCCAAGCCCCTGCATGGTATTGCTCGTTGGTGCCTGGCATGTCATGTGCCTCTGTCGCACAGTTTACCAAAATGCTTGGACGCAGAACCTGATTCAGGCTCTAGCTTTTCTCCTGAGAGAAAAGCATATATGCAGGCAAAGTGTGCATATCTGTTCATATGTGTTTCTAAAATGACATTTTTTTAAGTTTATTTATTTTGAGAGAAAGAGAGAGTGAGCATGGGGGAGGGGCAGGAAGAGGGGGAGACAGAAAATCCCAAGCAGGCTCCTTTGCTGTCAGCCAGGAGCCCAATGTGGGACTAGATCCCGTGAACCAAGAGAGCATGACCTGAGCTGAAATCCAGACTCGGATACTTAACCGACTAAGCCACCCAGGCACCCTCTCAAATGACATTTAAACAATGAGTTTATCCCCTCACCGCTCCCACCAAACCTACTTCTTACCACTTGGGAAGAGTGAAATACTATTTCTTTAAAAAAGGAAATGGCCCCAAACCATGTCATGTTCAGCAAAGCTACCTTGCTCTTACGCTGTAACAATTCTCCAGCATTCTGGTAACTGCTTTGAAACAAATGGTCAGGGTCAAGTGGCCTTTGTGAGAATGTGGGGTAATCCTGGGTGATTTTTTAAATAGGCAGTCATCACTTTTGCAGGGAGGACAAAAAAAAAAAAAAAAAACCCACACCACACCACTTAATAGAACACGTTGAGCAGATGCCTAAAAGGTCATAGAGCCACAAAAGCAAGGCTAGAAATAGAGTGATATTGATTGAGGGGTGCTTCAAGGGTGCAGATAAAGGGTCTTCTCCAGCCATACTGTGCTCAGGGCTTGACCCCTTTTGCTCCCCAGTACAACCCAGGAGGAGTGTTTTGGCAGTCACAGTCAGTTATTAACGGAGTGATAGGGAAGGAGGCACAGTTCACAAGTCACTCTCTGCCATGCTGAATTCCCCAAGGTAAAATGGCGAGTTGCTTCCTCAAGCACTAAATTCGCAAAAGATTATCCATATCCCCGTAGCCAGGTTTTCACAGCAGTTCCAAAACAAAATCATCGTGTTCCCTATTATCTTAACTGCCCATAGTTGATAACTTTCCTAATTAGCATTACACATGTTTACGTCTCTCTAATTACTTAATGGTGGTCACCAGGTAATCCATAATGGCAATTACATATCTGAACTGCCATGGACTATTGGACACATATGTAATGGGGCATGTTAAAGGCATTTAAAATGTAATGCTAATTAGAAAGGTTATCAAATACGATACTTACCGTAATAGGGAACATGTTGGAATTTTTGTGGTAAAAAACAAGAAATTCGTGTTTATTAGTACTTAGATTTTATGAATGTGGGTAAGAATAAAATCAAAGGATATGGAGAATTACCTGGAGCCAGATACATAGATTTAATGCAAGATTCTCATTGTTTTATTTGCCCATTTATTAGAAAAGCATCAGTCATCAGTGAATCACCTACTACATTTTCCCACCTATGAAAAGCTAATACCAAAAAATTAAGGAGAATATGTTGCCAGGTTATGCCCTTGGTAAGTCTGAAATCTGGTTTGAGAGACAGACCAGGGGCGCCTGGGTGGCTTAGTCAGTTAAGCGTCCGACTTTCGCTTAGGTCATGATCTCGCGGTTCGTGGGTTCAAGCCCCGCGTCGGGCTCTGTGCTGAGTGCCAGCTCAGAGCCTGGAGCCTATTTCAGAGTCTGTGTCTCCCTCTCTCTCTGACCCTCCCCTGCTCACGCTGTCTCTCTCTCTCTCTCTCTCTCTCCTAGAAATAAATAAAAATATTTTTAAAAAAATGAGAGACAGACCAGAGAGATATGAAATTACCAGAGATCAATTAAACAATTACAATAAGTATTACCATGATTTAAAAAAAAAAAAAACAGTTCTGGGGCACCTGCCTGGCTTAGTCGGTAGAGCAGGTGACTCTTAAGCTCAGGGTCATGAGTTCAAATCCCACATTGGGCGTGGAGCCTACTTAGAGGCTAAAAAAATCCAATTACATACGAAGTATTGAAGGAAAAATGACAAAGACTCATGCATGAGACAGACTGCAAGAAAATTCTTAAAAAGAGACGAAGGTAGAGGGAGGTATATACTGACAGAACACTGAAGAGAGAATGTTACAGATGGAGATGATTGAGACTGCCGCTTCAAAACTCAAGAAAGGACCCTGGGCTTCGCAATCAGAAACCTTGGGGTAAAATCGTGGTTCTGCTTCTTTCCAGCATTTTGACCTTAAATAAGACAACCCCCATAACTCTTAGTTTTTACATCAGTGAAATGAGGAAAATAAAACCTATCTCACGGGTTAGTTGTAAAGCTGAAATTAGGGAGCATATGTGCAAGTATGATGTTCAACAAAGTGTTTGGCATAGAAGGCACGTAGTTGCTCTTTAAATGAATGAAAACCAAGTTGTAACCAGAAGCTGAAGCAGAGATGTGTTCGGGGAATAACAAGTCCATGAGGTTGTACACGTAGAGTTGGTTCTTCTGGTAGCATGCCTAATACAAGGCTGAACCACTTGAGGTTGTTCAAAATGACTATCAGGACCCACTGTCAACTCTTGAAAGGGGGTGTGGGACCAGGTGACCTTGATATTGTCCCAAGAATTATGGGAAGACTAGGGGGAGAAAAGACCAACTGGAAGTTGGAAACTAAAAGGCTGTTGGAGCATTTAAACATGGGGAGTTAAAACATAAGCAAATAGGGGCGCCTGGGTGGCTCGGTCAGTTGAGCGTCCGACTTCAGCTCAGGTCATGATCTCACAGCTCATGAGTTCGAGCCCCGCATCGGGCTCTGTGCTGACAACTCAGAGCCTGGAGCCTGCTTCGGATTCTGTGTCTCCCTCTCTTGGTCTGCCCCTTCCCTGCTCATGCTCTGTCTCTCTGTCTCTCTCTCTCAAGAATAAATAAATGAACATTTTAAACACACACACACACACACACACACACACACACACACAAGCAAATGCAGCTACCAATCAAAAGAAAGAGAAAGAAGGAAGAGATCAGAGTCGAACACAAAGTAATTTGCCTAGAGTTGGTACTTAGCACTATCACCCTGGTCCAAATCACCAGCTCTCACCTACACCTTGCAAGATCCTCTGGGTTAGTTAGAAATACTCTCAGCTGTAGGGAGCAATTTAGCTGACTGTTAGGGGTTTAAAGAATAAAGGCGTTTTCTTGTTTCCACATCAAAAAGTCTGGACAAGGTGGCTCCAGGCTTTTTTCAGTGGTTCCATATCTGTGTCTCTGTAACTTTCTGGGCCTTTCCCTCATGGTCACAAAATGGCTGCAAAACAACTCTAGATATCATCAGATCAAAGGCAGAAAGCAAGGGCCCATGGCATTGGGTGGAAGGCGGCACCAGAAAACCCTCAGATCTGTTTCTTTTATCAAGAAATACAGTATCTGTTCCAGAAGCCTCCCAGCAGACTTGCTTTTATGGCATAATGCACAGAGCTGGGTCACATGGCCATGTCTGGCTGCAAGGGAAATTGGGTAAGTGGTGAGAGGAGCAAAGAGGGTAAAAGTAACTTTTATGTAGCCAGTCAACAGTATTTGCCATGGATTCCCAAATAGTTCCTTGCTGCCAGACTTGTTCCCTGGAGTCCATTCTCTACACATCAGCCAGAACATTCTTTTAAACGTTTAACTCTGATCTTATTATTCCCCCACTGAACACTATTCAAAGATTTCCTAAAATAATAATAATAAATAAAATAAGGGCCACCTAGGTGGTTCAGTGGGTTAAGGATCCAACTCTTGATTTCAGCTCAGGTCATCATCTCACAGTTCAGGAGTTTGAGCGCCACATCAGACTCTGCACTGACAGTGCAGAGCCTTGCTTGAGATTCTCTTTCTTTCTCTGCCCTTACTCTACTCATGTATGCTCACTCTCTATCTGTCTCAAAAATAAATAAATAAACATTAAAAAACTATTTCCTATTTACTCAGGTTGAGTCTGAGCTCCTTATTTAGGCTCCAATGCAATGCACTATGTGGGTCCTGCCTATCCTTCTAACTATACTTCTCATAGCCCCTCTCCTCCTAAACCACTATTTCATGGCCACCAAGACTCTTCATTCCTCCTCAGGGACTTTGCACCTGTTCCCAGTTTGGAGATAAACTCCCCTCCCACGTCTCACCCAGAATCACCTTCTCATTCTGCTCTCTCTTCCTCAGAGAAGTCTTCTCAGACTATGCTGTTTAAAGCAGGTCCCGTCAACGGAAGCCCCCTTGTTCTCTTTTACCAGAGCTTATTGATTTCCTTAATTGTATCTATCACAGTCTGTATTTTCACTTATTTTGCCTGATTTCTTCCTATCTCTTTCCCCCTCTAAAATGCGAGCTCTCTGAGAGTTTACCACCTTCTTGTTCACCCTTGTGTGACCACTTCTTAGCACAGAACCTGGCACATAATAAGTGCTCAATAAATATTTGCTAAAATAAATAGATGAGTGAGTACATTATCAACAACTGGGTCTCAGACAAGGAGAGGAGGAAGAGCCAGTGATGAAGAGGAAAAGCATGATCAGAGAGTTAAGAGAAAAACCAAAGGAGTGCATATAGTTTAGGCCAAAAGAGCTTGGGGTGGTGGATGGGGGACAGAAGGATTCATCAAATTCAGATGTCACAAAGATAACAGAGAGAGAAAACGTTGAAAATACCAGTGGATTCAAGTAGGAGGGGGCCTGTGGTAATATGGGTTTAGAGGTTATATAAGGAGTACGTATTGTACCTCTTGCCTAAAGAGCTTCAGGATCAAAGAGAGGATACAACGGCCCTGAAAACAAATGGTTTGCTTTCCTTCCTGGCTCCAAAAACACTATATGATACTTTTTTATGCTTCAGTTCTCCAGTGATGAAACAGAGAAAGAAATATCTTAAATCTTCCTCCCTACCTTGGTGGGATACATCAAATATCAAATTAGAGAAATAGAATAATATAAGCAGCCAGGATGCTATCAAACAAAATAGATGAATAATAATCCAGGACACAAGATGTGTATTTGGAAAAAGACCCAAAACAAGCATGTTCATTCTTCTCCACGGGAGGAACAAGTGCCTGTCTATCATTCAATAATCTTTACCACATCCTAAATCCACTCTGCCTTACATAACTTTCATACACAATTATTAGCAGTACGCCAGCAGAAAAGCCACACAAACTAGCTTTGAGTGAGGAGACTTGGAGAGTAATCGCCCCATCAACTTTTATCTTTTTCATTTAGCTGCCGTGTGATATGGGTCAAGTCATTACTAGAGGGAGCAGGGACAGTTCTGACTCACAGCCTATGAACCAGATCAGATGAAACTTGGTGACATACGGCAAGAATATCTAAAGGAAAGCAGACACTGCCTGGGGGAGTCTTCCCAGAATTATTCTCATCCCACAAATCCACGTGACTCTTTCCATTGAATGTCAGTGAGCTTAAAAGTATTATCCTACATGCTTTTAGAAATATCAGTAGAAATGAACACTTTCCCTCCTGCGTATGTGCTGCCAAAGTGAACATATAAATAAATATTTTATGTCTTCTTCGGGGTAGGATGTACTTGGACATCACCAAAATTGTTTCTTGTGAATACCTCAGTAGAGGGGGGAAGAAAGAGGATCAGAGGTTAGGTGGCCAAGATTTCATCTACAGTGCAACCGTGAGAAAGCCTAGGAACCCCCTCTTGGTCTCAGTAAAATTATGGGTCTATCTAGATGGTCTCTTATTTAATTCTATCTAAAAATTAATAAGAGCATTAAAGGAGATCGCATGATGATCTGCTGGAAATAAAACTGATTTTTTTTAATTCAAAAACTTGGCAGATGAACAAAAGAAGAGGATGGTTGGTCGCTGTAGAGGTGTGAATTCGAGACAAAAAGAAGAAATAATGTCATGGGAAAAGACTGAGAGCCTTAAGTGATATCTATTATTTGAATAATAGAGGTTCTGGGGCACCTGGGTGGCTCAGTTGGTTAAGCATCCAACTCTTGATCTCAGCTCAGGTCTTCATCTCAGGGTCCTGAGTTCAAGCCTCATGTTGGGCTCCTCACTGGGCCCGAGGCTTACTTAAAAAAACAAAACAAAAAAACAAAACAAAACTGCATGAGCAATAGAAGTTCTAAAGAGAGACAAATGAAGTGATGATGATGAACAAATGGAAGAAATGTTCCTTAATCTGCAGTTTAAAAGAGCATAACAAATTTGTAGCAAGTTCAGTGTTAGAAGACACTTCTAGAAATATCATTGTAAAATTCCTGAACTCCAAGTATAAAAAGCGAAGCTTAACAGCTTCTAGACAGAATTAGTAACTCAGAAAGGAACTCTACTGACATTGATCTTATCTTCCAGACAGGAAGCTGAACTAACATCACAGGTGTTTGACAAGAAGGAAGCTACAACTTAAGAATGCTCAAGTCTTTCCGGATACCCCTCATCTCTGGAGGTGAAAGGAAGATACTTACATGCATAAAAGGATACAAAAAACTATGTCACCCATGTATATCCTCTGAAGGAACATAGTCTAGAAGTAAAATTATTAGACATCTCAGCCTAACCTAGGAGATGAAAGGAGAAAAGACTGGGGAGAGAAGTACAAAGTACGAGATTCTAAAGATCTCATGTGGGAGAAGAAGGAGGCAGAGAAAGGGGGATAGGAAAGTACTTTAAAGGTCTAATCTGGGACTGGAAGATAGCAAGAGGAAATATAGCATCTTATCAAGGGACAGAGCAGACATCTTGCTTCAAGTGAGCAAGTAAGTAGAGATACTTGTGTGTGATTATGAATGCTAAGAAAGGACAGAAACCAGTAAAAAGAAAAAAAAAGTCAATCAAATATAGTTCCACCTTATTTATCCATGGATAAATGCAAATTTAAATGTTTTTTAAATGCCATTTCCATCTATGAGGTTGGCAAAACAATGAAAGTGTGATAATATCCAGGGTGGCTATCAAGGATAATAGGGGCAGAGAAGTACCTTTACATACTTCTGATGGAAATATAACAAATGTAATCTTTTTGCAGGGCAATCTCACATTATCTAGCACGTGTAAAGTGAATATACCCCATGCTGAACCACCCCATGTGTATTTTGTATATGCCCATATGTAAATATATTAAAGTTGAGAGGATACTAAGAAATTCTCAACCATGATTAAAAGAGAAGCCCAGAGCTTGAGAAGGGACCTTGTGCTTTTCACTTTGTGTACAGATTGATTTTTTTTTATCTTACACACACATTTTCTTAAACATACAAAATTAGTCCATCTAAAATGTACATGTCCTTTACCCACAGATTCTATTTCTGGGAAGCTACTCAACCGTCCAACACTATGCCTGCACATGTGTAGATAGACAATGGTATAATGAGCATTCCTATGCATAGGTTTGCAATAGAAAAGAAGAGGGGGAAAAACTAAGAATGACCAATACATCCAGCAACAGGGAACTGGTTAATAAATATGGGTTCATCTTTTTTTAAAATCTTTAATGTGTATTTATTTTTGAGAGAGAGAGACAGAGACAGAGTACAAGCAGGCGAGAGGCACAGAGAGAGGGAGGCACAGAATCCAAAGCACGATCCAGGCTCTGAACTGTCAGCACAAAGCCTAACGTGGGGTTCGAACTCGTGAACCACAAGATCATGACCTGAGCTGAAGTTGGACGCTCAACTGACTGAGCCGCCCAGGTGCCCCATTATGGGTACATTCTTACAATGGTTTGTAATACAACCACCAAAAAGAATGAAAGTGATCTACACACACAGATGTAGAAAGATGCAGTTTAAGACATTGTTTGCTAAACAAAGCAAATTGCTGAACAGTATTACAATCACATTTGTAGACAGAGGTTTTTTTTTTTTTAGGACATATGTAGATATAACAGTAAACATTTATGGCAGGAAATTTCACCCTCATTTTCCTCTGGGTGGTGGAAATGAGGATTGAGAATTAGGGAGGTAGACTTTTGTTTTTCCCTATATATTTCTGACTTTTAGATAGCTTTTAATTTTTTTTCCATGAGCATGTATTACTTTTATAATTTAAAATATCAGTTAACTTCTTTAAAGTGCAATAAATGATATGTGTGTATATCTGTATATGTATACTCATACACACACCTACAGGAAACTGTGCTTAGTACTAAAAATGTCAAATGGTATAAAATGCCAAAATGCTGATTACAAAAATACCATCTTACCACGTGGTATCTTTGTTAAATAATTTGCACTTAATTGTCAAGCATTTTGATCTTGGCATTTGGGGATCCCTTTTTGCACCTTCTGTAACTAATTACTCAACACTAATTGTTTCTCTCAGAAATGTGTTGCCCCACTAGGAAGCCCAATTGCAGGACACATCTACCGCACTGGATAAAATCCCTGTCTTCTGAAACCTTCACTATTCTGCACAGCATTTGAGACACATTTAAACCATAATATCTAGAAATGAGAAAATCAACGTAATGTGTTATATGTGAAGTACAGCGTCTTGAAAATGTATCGCTGAGCAGTTTCATCACCAACTGTATTGATGCAGATCAAACCCTCTAATAATAAGGATAATTACAAAAATCTCACTGGGTCTGTTAGAAGCACACTTTTGTTTCAAAAGGTGAGTGTCTGTGAATAAAGAACCTTAGCTGCATATTCAAGAATTGTAACTCTTAGTAGCTTTCCAATATAAAATATTTGTCACATTTCTCTTTTGCAGTCTGTGAGATCCCACAAATCTTGTTCACGCCTCTCTCCAATGGGACACTTCTCTTCAGTGATGAAAGATAAATGTCATTAATACTGGAGGAAAATGTCTTAGGCGCAGAAGTGGAAGGATCCTATAATGGCGTAATAAGCTCAATGCTCCGAATAGAGATAAATCTTTAGAAAATTAGCTTCTTTCCTCTAGTTAGTTTCTAGGTGTCTTTTTACGATATCACAAATAGAGAGCAAGTAAATAAACGTTCTTTCTTTTCACTTACACACTTGCTTCTTGTTCTCATGAGTGAGGAGATAACAAGCAAACCAAATCTAGCATCGAGTGTGTTTGTTATTATTGGACACCACCAAGTGCCTACCGAAATCAACTGGCCATTCAGAAAAGATTCCAAATATTTGGAAACTGCTCCCCAAAATACAGAGCAAGATGGTCTATGATGAACTACGGTTCAGGGGCAAGCTTGCTGGATAGGAGTCATGTGACCCACGTGCAAATTTCAAGTTTCTCATTTTCTGCCACCAGCTGCTTATTAACCACGTGCTTAGAAAACCACGGGTATTATTTTTCAGCATCACTGTCCTGGTTTGTCAAAGAAAAATAATAATTACGCCTATCTGCCATCAAAAACATTCCGTAACCATTTGTTGGCTCCACAAAAGCAAGAGAGTGCGTGAAAACAGAGGAAACAACCAACTTGCACGCGTGCAATGGATAAAATGTGCTGTACAAACATTACGTGCTTGTGCCATGACTGCCAACAGTTAGGCAACTGAACAAGGTGATTTGGCTTGCCAGCCCCAGCACCAAGTTACCTCGACTCCTGTTCTGGGTCTAACTTAAACTCTCCAAGCCTCACCTGTTAAAATGGAGATAATAACCTTTCTTATTTTCTAAGCTATGGGGAGGATTAAGCAGAATAATGCATGCAACCATTTAGAACAGGATCCAGCCCGTGATAAGTATTGAGTGAATGTCTGCTATTTTTAGTAACTCCATCAAACCAGCTTTGAAGAATGCTATTGAGGACTGACTCTAATCCCATCATCAGATCAGACCTTCCCTTGTGGGATCTGGAATTGCCGATTGTCTACATGCCCTACATTCTGTCACCTTAAGCAATGACCCTGCTGGTGCCTCCCACTGAATACATCTAACAGAATCAGGGAAATTAAATGCTGTGTTGTTGCCCAAAAGTTTTCAACCGCCTACATGCTATAGGAGACATTCTGAACTAAGCCTTTATAGTCAAATCCAATGCAACAGAAAAATTTAAATGCTGAGCGCTGGCATGGTCCCAATAACATACTGACATCTCTCATATCTCTAAGAAAAGTGATTTCCTGGAGTAGTGGAAAAAATATACTGCAAATTTATTGCAATTTTTAAGATGTTTGGAGTCATGGGGGCACCTCGGTGGCTCAGTCAGTTAAGCATCTGATTTCGGCTCAGGTCATGAGCTCAGGTTCATGAGTTGCAGCCCCACCTTGGGCTCTGTGCTGACAGCTCAGAGCCTGAAGCCTTCTCCAGATCCTGTATCTCCCTCTCTCTGCCCCTCTCCTGCTCACACTCTGTCTCTCAAAAATGAATCATTAAAAAAAGAAGATGTTTGGGGTCATGGATTCTTTTGAGTATCTGGTAAAAAGTATGCTCTCTTCCCAGGGGGGGAAAAATGTATATGCCTATGTGTGCAAACAATTTCACATATACTCCCTATACTTCCAGGGAATTCAAAAAAATTTTTTTTAATTTTTTTATTTATTTCTGAGAGAAAGGGAGAGAGCAGGTGAGCAAGGGAGGGTCAGAGAGAGAGGAAGACACAGAATCTGAAGCAAGCCCCAGGCTCTGAGCTAGCTGTCAGCACAGAGCCCGATGTGGGGCTCAAACCCACGAACCGTGAGATCATGACCTGAGCCAAAGTCAGATGCTCAACCGACTGAGCCACCCAGGCGCCCTACCTATACTTCCAGGAAGTTCAAGTGTTCCCTGAAGTCTATCCATAATTAACCTCAGCTACAAATATGGGTGCCTGGGTAGCTCAGTTGGTTGAGCCCCTGATTTAGGCTCAGGTCATGATCTCATGGTTCATGGGTTTGAGCCCTGCTCTCTGTTGTCAGCGTAGAGCCTGCTTCAGATCCTTTGTCTTCCTCTCTCTCTGCCCCTCTGCAGCTGGTTCTCTTCTCTCTCTCAAACTAAGTAAATAAACTTAAATGTGTGTGTGTGTGTGTATTTATGCATGCACCATATATATATATATATTTAGGCATGTGCCAAAAAATACATTTGTAAAAGAATAATAGAAATGAAAAAAATTTAAATCTGGTTAAGGAGCACACTAAAATATTAATAGTATAGATTTACTTCCATTTTCACCGTTTCTCTTGATGAGATTGTACTACTTTTATGATTTTTTAAGTCTAAGTATATGAATTTACAATGTACAACACAGAACAGATTCAGTTTGTTGTCTAAATGAACTGAATTCAAAGGTAAAAATTCTTGCTTGATATCTGGAAATATGGAGGTGAGTTTGTTGATATAGGAAGGGTGAAACTCAAAACAAAGGTTCAAGGAAGTGAGTGAAGAGTTCAACTCATTTCTTTTTTTAAGATTTTATTGTTAAGGGGAGCCAGGGTGACTCAGTTGGTTAAGCATCCAACTCTTGATTTCAGCTCAGGTCGTGAGCTCATAGTTCATGGGATCAAGCCCTGTGTCAGGCTCTGCACTAACATAGAGCCTGCTTGGGATTCTGTCTCTCCTCTCTCTCTGCCCCTCCCTTGCTCACACTCTCTCTCTCATACAAAATAAATGAATAACATATTTTTTAAAAAGATTTTATTTTTAAGAAATCCCTACACCAAACATGGGACTCGAACTCACAACCCCAAGATCAAGAGTCACATACTCTACCAATTGAGCCAGACAGGTGTCCCAACATTCTTTTTTTTTTTTTTTCACTAGGAAATAACTTTTGAAAGAGGTGGAATCTGGGTCCGTGAACAAAGAGGATCCCTGGTAATCAGTATCCATGGAGATGGCAACCATAGCAGTGGAACCTGATCTTCCCATTTTCAACCTCAGTTCCGAACTAGTCAACACCGGGAAAGGGTATATGGGCAGAAAAAGAACATAGTACTCCACACTGCCTGGGGTTCCCAAAGGCCCAGGGTTCAGCTGGGCTGTGAGTCATAGCCAGTCAGAAAGACCAGGAGAAAGTCAGGTTGGCCTTTGACAGCAGAGCAAATCAGAACACACATCCACCACCACCCCATGACAGTGACTGTGCCGGCAAGGACCGCTCCAGGTAAAGGGTGAGTCTACAAATCAGCTGCTGGGATGAAGAATGGACATAAAAAATGTGAGTAAAGCAAAAACTGAATGAAAGCAGGTCCTGTTCATCCAGACTTTCATAACAAAGTACTTGCCTTAATTAAAGCATGTCATTAATTACTTGGTCCTCACTACTATCCTTCCAGATATTAATAGAAGGCATGGCAATTCTCAGCCTGCTCTACGAAGTGAGCGCGCCTGCTGGTGGAGGCTGAACTCTGATCATGAACATCTTTGGAAGCGGTTGAAAACAAGCCGCCAGAGTCACGAAATGTCCTTGTAGTCCCTTGGGTTCTTGCAGTTTGCTTTTTTTTTTTTCTTTTTCTTTTTTTCTAGGAGAGAGAGAGAGAGAGAGAGCAGGGGAGGGTCAGAGAGAGAGGGAGATACAGACTCTGAAATAGGCTCCAGGCTCTGAGCTGACAGTCAGCACAGAGCCCGACGCGGGGCTCGAACCCACGAACCGCGGGATCATGACCTAAGCGAAAGTCGGACGCTTAACCGACTAAGCCACCCAGGCGCCCCTCTTGCAGTTTGCTCTTAACATCATGCAAATTTCACATTCTAGCCAATAGCATATGTTTGTTCATTCAAAACTATTACTCCTGCAACTTTTCTTTTTTTAACAAAATGAGTGTTTGAACATTTCCGCTTATTTGAGAAGTAAAGAATCGGGCATTAGATTTTCTCCATTTTACAAACGAGAGCCATACAGCTATTTAGTGGAGGAGCTGAGATTAAACATGCAGCTCATTCTAAATTGGCAGCATTCTCTCTGTGATTATTTGGGGCAAATGAAAAGGCAAAGGGATGGAGAAAGGTAAAGGACTTCTTGGTAGAACGTGTGTAGCCCAAAAGCGAAATGGTCGACGAGGGATTGTTGAAGGCTTTGAAAGGACCGAATAATGAAGTCGTCAGCCAAGTACTTGAGAGTTCCCAAACTCTCAGCACCTCAATTTCCTTACATATAAATTAGAGCCAATAACACTGATCTCTTAGGACTGTTGCTAGGGTTAAATGAGGAAATCTATGGAAATGTCTCAGCCTGGACAGTGCCTCCACTAAATGATAGTCTTGGTTATCCTTGGTCCAGTGGACATCTCTACCTGTACACCTCGGAAGCATCTTAAATTGAACATTTCCTGAACCAAATTTATCCTTCTTTTCCTTTCCTTTGCTCATTCCTCTAACCTCCAAGAGAAATTGCTCCCCTTCCTGTATTGTCTCAGTTGTGGTTAATGGTCCCACCATCTACCCAAGTTAGAGCTTCACAGTCACCCTGGGGGGGTGCCTGACTGGCTCAGTGAATGGAGCATGCGACTCTTGATCTCTGGGTTGTGAATTTGAGCCCCACTTTGGGCGTAGAGATCACTTAAAAATAAAATCTTTTTTTTTTATGTTTTATTTATTTCTGAGAGAGAGAGAGACCGCATGAACAGGGGAGGGTCAGAGAGAGAGGGAGATAGAGAATCTGAAACAGGCTCCAGGCTCTGAGCTGTCAGCACAGAGCCCGATGCGGGGCTCAAACCCACTAACCATGAGATCATGACCTGAGCCGAAGTCAGAAGCTTAACCGACTAAGCCACCCAGGCGCCCAAAAAATAAAATCTTTAAAAAAAAATGAAAGGCATCCTGAACTACTACTCCCTTTTCTCACCCACCACACCCACACTGTTAATAAATTCTGAACATTCTATCTCCTAAATATATCTGGAATCTATTTCCTCAGCTCCTTTCTCACCCCCTGGACAACTATAATAATTCACAACTGATTTCTGTCTATTCTCTACACTGCTGAGAATGATTGTTCGAAAATACAAATCTGATGATCCCACTACAAGATTAAAAGCATAGACAATCTCAAGGTGGTTCAGTTGGTTAAGCGTCCAACTTTGACTCAGGTCATGATCACACAGTTTGTGGGTTTGAGCCCCTCATCGGGCTCTGTGCTGACAGCTAGCTCAGAGACTGGAGCCTGCCTCCAATTCTGTATCTCTCTCTCTCTCTGACCCTCCCCTGTTCACTCTTTCTCTCTCTCTCTCTCTCTCTCTCTCAAGAATAAATAAAACATTAAAAAATGTATATAAAAAAGAAGGAAAAAAAGAAAATCTCAAGTGATCTTCTGCAAAAGGCCAACATCTCCTCATAATCTGGACCCAATGTACTTTTCCAGCTTCCCAACTTCTACACACACACACACACACACACACACACACACACACACACACCACAGAGGCAAAAATGCCAATTCTTTCAGAATTTTTCCCAACCCTTAAACACTTCTCTCACCAAAATCATCTCCTATCTGGTCTCCCCACATTTACTTCTAACTTGTTTCAATCTGTTCTCAGAGTGTTCTTTTCAAATGCAAATCAGTCCTATGTCAGGCTCTCTCCCCTGCTTAAATGGCTTCCCATTGTTAAGCCCCAAATCCCTACCTAGATCTACACAACCCAACTCCATAGCCATATTCTAATTCTAATTCTCTGTGAACCAACCACTCTGGTCTTCTTCCAGTTCCTCAAACACATCTATCTTGCCCATACAGCAAGGTATTTGAATAGGTGCCTCCTTCTCCTTTGGTGGTTAAAGCTTACTCATCCTTCAGAACTCAGCTAAAACATGACTATGTCTGGAAGACTTCCTAGACCCTCCACCTTAGGTCAGATCATCGTATTCCCACTAAGTAGCATAGTGTCTGGCATATGCAAAGTATTTAGTGGATATTTGCTGAAATCCCTCTTCTCCATATCCCTAACCCTTACTCATATCTTGGCACTTATCATACTGAAATAGAAGTATTTATACCAGACTTTGTGCTCTTTAAGGATCTGGAAAATGGTGTGTGTGTGTCTCTCTCTCTTTTTTTTTTTTTTCTTCTTTCCCTTGTTCTGCTCTTCTTCCTGCTCCTCCTCCTCCTCCTCTTTCTCTGCTTCTTCTCCTCAGTACCCCTCACATATCCTGTTGCTTGCTGGCTCCTGGCTGACACTGTCAAAATGTTTGTCAAAAGAATAGATCCTACCCACAATATAATTTATGGATGACATGGAGAAAGACATCATTTGTTCTAAATAAGAAGGATTTTTCCAAACTTTTCCATGAACCTGGGGTCTCTAAAATAGTGTGGGAAGGAAATATGCCATCACATTTCCCTAAGAAGGAGAGCAAGTGTGGAATATTCTGTTGCTTTGGGCTAGGAAAATCTGCCTCAGTGAATAGATCCTGCTGCAAAGATTTTTTTTAAAGTAGACTTCACATCCAGCACGGAGTCCATCAAGGGGCTTAAACTCACAACCCTGAGATCAAGACGTGAGCTGAAATCAAAAGTCAGACGCTTAACTGACTGAGCCACCCAAGCACCCCATGCAAAGATATTTTTAAATGGCATCCACTAAGTTGTGGTAGGCAAGAAAGTCGGTGCTTAATATCTTCCCAGAGCAAAAAATACTGGGTTAGAGCAGCCTATTTAACAAATATACTGTGTTAGACTTTAGGATGTAATATTTCCATTTTGATTCCAATATTTAGGTCAGCTTCTGTATGGCACAAACACAGTGGGAATATTTATTTCACTTCAGGTCCTCATTTTAACAGGAAGAGCTCAGAAACACTAAAGGGGAACATGGCCCTCAGAGGTACATGACATTAGCCAAGGCCAGAATGGAATAAGAAATTGAATTGTGTACAATAAGAACAGAAAAGAACCCAAGACCATAGATGTTCTACTTTTAAGGAAATGGCAGGTCTGTGCCAAAGACTTTCCTTCACTTACCAATTATAGAAATATTTATTAAGGTAGCTAAGACATGCTTAATATTTGATCCCAGGTAGCAATTCCCTGGGTATCAGGCAATCCTCATGAACAGCTTCCTAGAGATGAAGGGAAATTCATGCTAACGTGAACATTAATGCACAGAGGTGGAATTGGTTCACATCAGAGCATGATAGATAGAGCTGGATGAGAACTTGAATCATTCAAGCGATTTCACTCTTTTTATCATCGGTCGTAGAAGTAAAATTCCTCCCATGTTTCAAGAGTAGTAGAAGAGAGGTCCCAATTCAAGACAAGTAGGAGTGAGCACACCCCACTCTGTTTCTCCCACTGAATGCAGCTATCAAACCTAGACATAATTTGTGGAGCATCTATTTGAGGATTCTGAAAAGTAAACAGTAGGAGGCAAAGAGGAGAAAAAGAACATAATTCAAAGTATTACTGAATTGGTGGGAACTGGAATTCCTCTAGTATTCCTGAGCCTAGATTCAAGTCAGCCTGAACCCAGAGTGGCACCAGGACGCTGACAAAGAGAGCTCCAGGACAAGCACTATAGTGTGGCTTGAAAAACAGAAAAGGGAGGGGCACCTGGGTGGCTCAGTCGGTTAAGTGTCTGACTTCATCTCAGGTCATGATCTCACAGTTTGTGGGTTCGAGCCCCATGTCAGGCTCTGTGCTGATGGCTAGTTCAGAGCCTGGAGGCTGTTTCAGATTCTGTATCTCCCTCTCTCTCTGACTCTCTCCCCTGTTCATGCTGTCTCTCTCTCTCTCAGAAATAAATAAAACATTAAAAAAACCTTTTTTTAAAGAGACAGAAACAGAAAAGGGGACTCATAACTCCCAGAGAAAATGAAAAAATTCCCCCATTTTTCTTTTTTGGCCTTTTTTTTAATCCATTTTCTCATATTCCAGCCACTGCAAGCAAATCCATAGTAGTTATAGTGGCGTCAGCCACTGGGGCAAAAGCAGAAGCCTACAGGCATCTAAAAACATGATGAACATTCTCTCGGATCCAAGAAACTAAGGCATAAAGGGGATGGTGTGAACTCCCAATACCTTATTTCTGTCTCTCTTGCTGCTTCGCTCCAGACACTAGCGCAGTCATAAGAAGTATATGGTAAAGCAGGATAAATAAACTCCAGCTTTCAGGTCAGAGGACTAAAATGGTGAGCTTCAGGGAACTTTCCAGACAGATTGCAGAGAGAGTCAAGCTTGGGGAAAGTGATACCATAAAGCTTTTTAGAACTCCTGGGCTCACTTCTACCTTGTGTATGTGTGGATTTGATCCTACACAGCTTATGAAAAACTTTGAGAACCGAACTAAGTATATAGTCCACTGCCCAGGTGCCAGACTGGCCACTGGGTGGCACACATGTGAGACAGTTCTAAATACAGAGTCTCTGAGAATGGAACTGACATTGAAATCAACAACTCACATAAGACTAGTAAGGAAGTGGGACCTAAGTACAACTGGATTGATTGACCGTTACAAAAAAATAATATCCAGGATACAATCCAAAAATGCTTAAAATCTGAAGAACTAGAAAAATCTCAACTCATGTAAGAAAAGGCAATATGAACCCCAAGATTAAACAGCTGTTGGAATTATTGAAAAAGAATTTAGATTTCAGAATTTAAAGTACAGATGCTCAAAGAAATAAACAGTTTGAACCAAAAGGAAACAGAAAATTTCAGCAAGGACATAGAAACTATAAAGATGAGACAAATAGAAATTTTAGAACTTAAAACTTTTAAAATTTTTAGAAGTTTAAAACTCAAGACAAGGGCTTGATAGCAGAAGAAAGTCAGTAAACTTGAAAACAGATCAAGAAATATCCAATATAAACAACAGAAAGAAAAAAGTTTGAAAAAAAATTAATAGAGCTATAAGAACTTGTGGAACAATACCAAAAGGTCTAACATTCATGCTATCAGAGTCCCAAAAGGAGAGGAAAAAGAGTATAGTGAAGAAAGAATATTTGAAGACATAATGGCTGAAAATGTCCCAAATAAAGTGAAAGACATACATCTACAGATTCAAGAAGTAAAATAAACTTCAAATAGAATAAAATCAAAGAAATCCATACTCATATCCAACATGATAAAACTACAGAAAACTAAAAGCAAAGAAAGTGTCTTGAAAATAGCCAGGGGAAAAAAATGGCACACTACCTACAGGGGAATAGTAATTCAAATTATTTCAGATTTCTCATCAGAAACTATGAAGGCAAGACACAAGTGGAACATTTTTTTTAAGTGCTGAAAAGAAAGAATCATCAATCAAGAATTCTATATCCAGCAAAATCATCCTTCAGGAATGAAGGTAAAATACATTCTAAAATTTTTTAAGTGTTTATTATTTTTGAGAGAGAGAGGCAGACAGAGAATGAGCAGGTAAGGGGCAGAGAGAGAGACACAGAATCTGAAGTGGGCTCCAGGCTCCAAGCTGACAGCACAAAGCCCAACGTGGGGCTTGAACTCACAAACTGTGAGATCATGACCTGAGCTGAAGTCAGACACTTATCCAACTGAGCCACCCAGGCGCCTCAATATGTTCTAAGATGAAAGAAAAGAGGATTTCTTGCTGGCAGATCAGCTGAAATTGCCAAAGTAAATTATTTACACATAAGGGAAATGATAGTAAAAGAACACCAAAAATGGAGAAAGAGCAATGGAAATTAAAATTATCTGGATAACAGTAGTAGATTATTCTCTTGAGTTCTATAAAATATGTTTGATGACTGAAAGCAAAAATTATAAATATAACTTGTATTTAAACATAAATATAAATTATAAGTATTCATGATGAGTTTTTCAATTTATATAGGTGTAATACATAAAACAAATCATATAAAGGGGGAACTAGCTGGTAAAATTTCTACATTCTGCTTACAGTGATAAAATATTGAAGTGATAAAATATTAACAAAACATAAAAGTTGATTGTGAAGAATTGTGTATATTATAATCACTAGAGCAACCATCAAAATAACTATACAATGAGGTACATGATATAGTAAAATAACAAATTAGACAAATTAATATGGAATATGAAAATTTTTTCAAATAGCCCAAAAGAAAGTAGGAAAGGGGAAATAAAGGAGTGAACAGAAAAGGAAAAAGCAGAAAATACATAAAATATGGTAGGCATAAATCCAAACATATCAGTGATTACATTAAATGTAAATTTTGAAACATGACAATTAAAAGACAGAGATTATCAAAACAGATTTTTAAAAACTTTTATCGAATTATGCACAATATATAAGAAACTCACTTTAAATATAATGATATAGGTAAATTGAAAGAAAAAGAAACAAAACAAAATCACTAACCAAGAGAAAGCTGGGCTGGAAATACTAATATCAGAAAAAGTAGACTTTAGAGCAGAGAAAATCACCAGAGATAAACAGAGACATTATATAATGATAAAGGAGTCAATTCACCAGAAAACATAATTCTAAGTGTGTATGCACTTAACAAGGCTTCAAAATAGATAAAGCCAAATACACAAAGCAGAATTGACAGGAGAAACAAGGAGAACAGACCAATGGTTACCAGGGCAAGGAGTTAGTATGACTATAAGGGGATAGCTAAAGGAGTTTCAGGGGATGATGAGTTTTTTCTGATTGTGGTAGTGATTACATGAATCTACATATGTGTGAATATTCATAAAACTATAGGCAAAATTTAATTTTACTGACTTAATTAACATTAAAAATTTTAAAGCAATTATGTAAAAAAAAAAAAAGTTGGCTAAACTTCCAACTCTTCAGTTCGGCTCAGGTCATGATCTCATGGTTGGTGGGATCCAACCCTGTATCAGGATCTACAGTGACATCATGGAGTCTGCCTAGGATTCTGTCTTCCCTCTCCTTCTGCCCCTCCCATGCTCTCTCTCTCTCTCAAAAATAAATAAATAAACTAAAAAAAAAAGGGGGGGGAGCACAGGCTCTGGGGCCAAATGGCCTGAGTTCAAGTCTCTGCTCTGCTTTAAAATATAATAATAATAAAATAAAAAATAAAAATAATTTATTTTACAAGTGTGATTTTTCTTTAGCCATTTATTCATCAAATAGTTATTAAAGATATTCATGTTCTAGGCACTATTTGTGGGGTTTTTAAACATTTTTTTAAAGTAATCTCTACACCCACCATGGGGCTTGAACTCATAACCCGACATCAAGAGCTATGTGCTCTGCCAACTGAGCCAGCCAGGCACCTGTAGGCACTGTTCTATAATTCTCACTTAAGAAAAAAGAATCTGGACACCTGGGTGGCTCAGCTGGGTAAGCGTCAAACTCTTGATTTTGGCTCAGGTCATGATCTCATGGTTCATGAGTTCAAGCCTCACATCGAGCTCCTCACTGACAGTGTGGAGCCTGCTTAGGATTCTCTCTCTCTCTCCCTGCCCACCTCTCTCTCTGTCTCAATATAAATATAACTTAAAAAAAAAAAGAAAAAAGAATCTATATGTGGAGTATTTAAAATCTAGCATAAAGTCCAGGAAGCAAAATACTAAAGAAGAAAAAATAAGAAACAAAAACTAAGTGAGATCTTTGACACACCGAATTGCAAATATCAAAAAGTAGAAAATACACTCCTTATAGGCCTAAAATTTCAGAGCTAGCCAGGCCAATTATTTGGCAGCCAAAAGGAGCTGAGATAGCCCAACAAAGTAAGTTTTAGGACTTGTTATAAAGGATTAAGACAAGAATATGAGGACCAGCATTTAACATTAATTCAAATGTGATCAACGCTTTTCTTTTCTTTTTTCTTTATTCTTTTCTCTCCTAAGTAGGCTTCATGCCTAGTGTGGAACCCAATGTAAGGCCTGAACTCACAGTTGAGATCAAGAGTTGCATGCTCTGGGGCGCCTGGTGGCTTAGTCGGTTAAGCATCCGACTTTCGCTTAGGTCATGATCTCACGGTTCGTGGGTTCGAGCCCCGCGTCGGGCTCTGTGCTGACTGCCAGCTCGGAGCCTGGAGCCTGTTTCAGTCTGTGACTCCCTCTCTCTCTGACCCTCCCCTGCTCACGCTGTCTCTCTCTCCTAGAAATAAATAAAACACATTAAAAAAATTAAAAGAAAAAAAAAGAGTTGCATGCTCTACGGCTCTACTAACCGAGCCAACCAGGCAGCCCTCTCCTTTTTTTTTTTTTTTAAGTTTTTCTTTATTTATTTTGAGAGAGAGAGAGGGCATACAAGCAGGGGAGGAGCAGAGAGAGAGACAGAGAGAATTTCAAGCAGCTCCTCACTGTTGGTGCAGAGCCCAGTGCAGGGCTTGAACTCACCAACCATGAGATCATGACCTGAGCCAAAGTCAGATCTTAACCGATTGAGCCACCAGGCACCCCTCCCCTCTCTTTTTCTGACTTAAGATCATTAACTTACCCTTCTTGGCCTCAGTTTCCTCCTCTACAAAATGTCAAGCCCTAAGGAAATTCCTTATGGCCATGTGTCCATAGCTTTCTGACCCAAATCAGCTGTACCTTGAGAATGGAGCGAGAAGTCCAGCCTGGAGCCTTCTGAGGCTCTCAAAACTATAAAAAGTATATGAATGACTCCCAAATAGCTAATTAAGTACAGGCCAGTCTCTGTGGTCCTGTTATAGCCTGGACATGATTTGGAGTAAGGTTGGAGGTAGCGTGGGTATGGAAGAATTCTAAGGCTACTTTCTAGTATATAAATCTCTAACATGCTAGTATCACTGAGAAGTCATCTAAAACTAGTGCTTTTCAAACCGTGGGTCAAGACCCTCTAATAATTTAGTGGATTACCAGCATGTTTTGGAATGGAATGGAATCAGAGTGTATGAGTAAGTATAAATATAGTTTTAGCAAACTTGTCTTTCAGGGTGTGTGTTTGTGTGTGCACCTGCGCTCGCAGGCATGCACTGGGTCCTGATATTTCTTTCCTTTTTTTTTCTTCAAAAAGTTTTTTTTATCATTTATTTTTGAGAGAGAGAGAGCATGAGTGAGTGAGGGACAGAGGAAGAGGGAGAGAGAGAATCCCATGAGGTACAGAGAAAGAGGGAGAAAGAGAGGGACAGAGAGTGTGGAGCCTGATGTGGGGCTCAAGTTCACAAACCATGAGATCATGACTTGAACCAAAGTCAGATGCTTTAACTGACTGAGCCACCCAGGCTCCCCTCATAATATGTCTTTATTGTGAGAATCATTCAAGTGTTTGGAAAGCACACATCTGGCTGTGTGTGAAGGGAGGGGAATAGAAGACGTGTCCTTCCGGGCCAGACGTAGGCCTGGGAGAGGGTGGAGAAGAGAGCAAGGTTGGAATTCATCCCAGGGCCCAAACCCCCAAACTGATTCTTTGAAAATTATCTCAGGATCTTGAGAAAAGGGAAGAGAGGAAGGCCTCCCATATCCAGAAACTGTCCCTGGCCTCTGCTAAGCCCCCTGGGCACTACTGGGTCTATGCTAGTGGCTTGGCTTTCCTGTGTATTTTTCACCCAACAACTCGTTGTGTGGAACCAACCGGCTTCTAAGGTCTTTCACCAGCTGCTGCGCCTCGCATCACCTTGATATTGCCAAATTTCAAAACGGTCCACATGGAACTTTTAACCTATCTATGTAGTGATGCAATTTGCAATTCTCACTCCAAGAAGATTTTAGGTATACATCTCCTCCAGGGAAGATTATCTCTGCTGATTCAATCTGCACTTTAAAGCTTCCTAACTTATCTTCAGATACAGGAATTGTTAGACAGGTGTATGTTACCAATTACTCAATCTTTAGGGAGTGGGGGACAGGGAGGGAGTGGCATTGCTTTCAGTTTTACATTCCTTACTACACGGGAGCTAGGTAGGCATTCTTTCTCAAAGTGGACCTGAGGCTTAGGAGGTTAAATTTCACACGCAAATAGTAAGTGGTAAAGAGGGATTTGAACTCAGGCTTTTCCAGTTTCAAGGACTACACCTTTTTCACTACATCATCAGGTTACCCTTTCTGTTGCTGAGCAAGCAACTATGTTTTCTATGAATCTGATTCTACTCCCATTTGAGCTGGGGTTTTTTTAATGTTTATTTTTATTTCTGAGAGACAGAGACCGTGCGTGCACGGGTAGTGGGCAGAGAGGGGAGGGTATAGAGGATCCAAAGCAGGCTCTGTGCTGACAGCAGCGAGCCCGATGCTGGACTCGAACTCACAAACAGTGAGATCATGACCAGAGCCAAAGTCAGACGCTTAAACAACTGAGCCACCCAGGTACCCCTGGGCTGTTTCAGGAAGTATTCACACTGCTCTCCCCTGTGAAGAGTTGAAATTTCGTTCAAGCAGTAGCAAAACCCAATGTTGCAGCTTCTACAGAATTTACAATAAACACAGATCACTGATGTTGTGTTCAAAGGGAATTGAAATTCGTATAGGTTGATTGTTTTGCTTGACCAGCTTCTTTAAAGAGACAGTAAGGGGAGGGAGGGAGGCAAGATGACGGAGAAGTAGGGAGCTCCGTACACTTTGCTAGCCCCCATCTCTCAAACAGAGAAGGCCTGAAGCCATAGAACACTGAACCGCAGGAGTTTGGGAGGAAAAGAGTCAGAGTCCACTAAGAACCAACTTCATAAGTGCGTGAGTGTGAACTGGGGAAGATAAAAACGGCTGGGACCTGGAGACACAGAGTGGGGGGAACCCCCTTCGTGGGGAGCTGCAGAGAGTTGAGGGGAAGAGAAAGAGCAGCTGAAACTGCTCATCGAACTGTCCCTGGAGAAGAGAAAAACCTCGGCTTGGGACAGAGAGTGATCCTATTTCTAGCTGTGGTGCTGACTTTGGGCCAGGTGCCCCGGTCCCAGGTGGCGCCAGGAGAAACTGCTCCACTGCTCTCCCAGCTCAACCCCTGGCTGGGAAGCGGCTGGCCTGCGGGATTATATTTTGGGCGGTATCAATAAAGCGCACGGACTAATATGTGGAAACGAGGCGGGGTCCACCTACGCCCACGGCACAGGAAGATCAGACCCAAAAGAGTGATTTGCGGGGCGCCTGGGTGGCTTAGTCGGTTAAGCGTCCGACTTTCCGACTTTCGCTTAGGTCATGATCTCGCGGTTTGTGGGTTCGAGCCCCGCGTCGGGCTCTGTGCTGACTGCCAGCTCGGAGCCTGGAGCCTGTTTCAGTCTGTGACTCCCTCTCTCTCTGACCCTCCCCTGCTCACGCTGTCTCTCTCTCCTAGAAATAAATAAAACATTTAAAAAAAAAAAAAGAGTGATTTGCAATGATTGGTTCCAGAAGGGACTGGGGCGCCGCCATTTTTCTCCCCACAACCACCAAGGTGGGACCTCATGGAGCAGACTTCCTGTTGAAGTGGAGGCTAAGACCCCCCTACACCAAACCATGCCCATCCCTGTTAGAGAGCTGGTTTGTTTGTTTTTTTAACCAGAGCTCAGGGCAAGACCAACATGAATGCACTGCCATGATTAATTCTAAATCAATTTTTTTTATGCAGATATATTTTCCCTTGTCTCATTCGTATCCCTCCCTTCCTCTCCTCTGTTGGACTGGGCACTCTGGTCATTGGTTTGCTTAAACAGTCACATTTAATCCATTCTCTAGATGTATATTCTACACCTCTACCACTACCTTTACATCTTTATCTGGAGTAATCAGACTATAGAGTTTCTCTGAGTAACATTATCTTCGTTTCTTTCTCCTCACCTCCTACGATATTTTCCTCTTTCTCTCTCTGAATTAAGCCTCTTAGTCTCTCTGCCTGGTCATTGTCCAATTTCACTTTCTCCCTGCCCTGTCATTTCTCTCTTTGTATATGCTTTTCCATCAGCACTGCATACACCCTGCTCTTTATTTGTAGCTGGGAATTCTGGTTTTATGCTTTTAGACTATCCCTTGTCTTTTGGGGTTTTTTCTTTTTTCTTTTCTTTTTTTTTTTTCTTTTTTCTTTTTGGTTTTTTTTTTTTTCTTTTTCCGTTTCGGCTTGCTTGTTTGTTGGATTTGTCTGGCATTTGTGTGCCTTTGTTCCCTGTGTGTTTGTCTGTTTGTTTTCCTTTCCAGGGCTACCTCAAGAAACAAGCCAAAGTACACATGGTGGAGAGTCCCAAATACCACTACAAGTAGGGAAATAAAATAACCAAAGTCTCAACAAGAGAGACCAAGAGACACCATTAAAAGAACACTTCCTGAATGGACAGGCCCTGGAGAGTCAATGAGCCTCCTTTAATACAGCAGTACTCGCAGGTGCAGAGCGCATAACAAGCTTTTAAAACTAACAAGAGACAGAAAGCTAGCCAAAATGATGAAACGGAAGAACTCTCCTCTAAAGAAATTCCAGGAAGAAACGACAGCCAAAGAACTGCTCAAAACAGATATAAACAACATAACTGAACAAGAATTTAGAACAATAGTCATAAAATTAATCGCTGGGCTTGAAAACAGCATGGAAGACATCAGAGAAGCTATTGCTACAAAGACTATGGAGCTTTAAAATAGTTGTGATGAATTTAAAAATGGCTATAAATGAGGTGCATAATGAAACAGAGGCGTCCAATGCATGGATTGAAGAGATAGAGAGAAGAGGTGAACTAGAAGACACAATTATAGAAAAATAGGAAACCGAGAAAAAGAGAGATAAACTGATCCAGGAGCATGAAAGACGGGTTTGAGAACTGAATGATACAATCAAATAAAACACTATCCATATCATAGGAATTCCAGAAGAGGAAGAGAGAGGGAAAGGCACTGAAGGAGTCCTTGAACAAATTATAGCAGAGAACTTCCCCAATCTGGGAAAGGAAAGAGACATTGAAATCCAAGAGGCACAGAGAACTCCCCTCAGACGTAACTTGAATCAGTCTTCTGCACAACATATCATAGTGAAACTGGCAAAATATAAAGACAAAGAGAGAATGCTGAAAGCAGCTAGGGATAAAAGGTCCCTAACATACAAAGGGAGACCTATCAGAGTAATCACAGACCTATCTATTGAAACTTGGCAGACCAGAATGGAATGGCAGGAAATCTTCAATGTGAAGAACAGAAAAAATATCCAGCCAAGAATCCTCTATCCAGCAAGCCTGTCATTCAGAATAGAAGGAGACATAAAAGTCTTCGCAAATAAACAAAAATTGAAAGAATTCATCACCACTAAACCAGCCCTACAAGAAATCCTAAGGGAGACTCTATGAGGGAAATGTTGCAAAGAACACAAGGTACCAGAGACACCACCACAAGCATAAATCCTACAAAGAGCACAATGACTCTAAACCCACATTTTTCAATAATAACACTGAATGTAAATGGACTAAATGTTCCAATCAAAAGACATAGGGTAGACGAATGGATTAAAAAAAAAACAAAATCTATCTATTTCCTGTATACAAGAGACTCATTTTAGGCCTGAGGACACCTTCAGATTGAAAGTAAGGGGATGGAGAAATATCTATTATGCTATGGAAGTTAAAAGAAAGCTGGAGTAGCCATATCAGACAAACTGGACTTTAAAGTAAAGGCAGTAACAAGGGATGAAGAAGGGCATTATATAATAATTACAGGGTCTACCCATCAGGAAGAGTTAACAATTATAAATGTCTACGCAATGAATATATGGGAGCACCCAAATACAAAAAAAAAAAAAAAATCACAAACAGAAAAAAATCTTATGGATAAGAATGTGAGACAGGAAACCATCAAAACCCTAGAGGAGAAAGCACAAAACAACCTCCTTAACCTCAACCGCAGCAATTTCTTACTTAACACATCCCCAAAGGCAAGGGAATCAAGAGCAAAAATGAACTATTGGGACCTCATCAAGATTAAAAGCCTCTGCACGGCAAAGGAAACAATCAATATAACTAATAGGCAACCGACGGAATGGGAAAAGATAGTTGCTAATGACATAGCAGATAAAAGGCTAGTATCCAAAATCTATAAGGAACTCACCAAACTCCACACCTGAAAAACAAACAATCCAGTGAAGAAATGGGCAGAAGACATGAACAGACACTTCTCCAAAGAGGACATCCAGACGGCCAACAAACACATGAAATGATGCTCAGCATTCCTCATCATTAGGGAAGTGCAGATCAAAACCACCACACTGAGATACCATCTCACGCCGGTCAGAGTGGCTAAAATGAACAAATCAGGAGACTCTAGATGCTGGCGAGTATATGGAGAAATGGGCCCCCTCCTGCACTGTTGGTGGGAATGTAAACTGGTGCAGCCTCTCTGGAAAACAGTGTGGAGGTTCCTCAAAAAATTAACAATAGAACTCCCTTATGACCCAGCAATAGCACTGCTAGGAATCTACCCAAGGGATACAAGAGTGCTGATGCACAGGGTCACATGTACCCCAATGTTCATAGCAGCACTCTCAACAACAGCTAAAACATGGAAAGAGCCTAAGTGTCCATCAATGGACGAATGGATCAAGAAGATGTGGTTTATCTATACCATGGAATACTACATGGCAATGAGAAAAAATGAAATCTGGCCATGTGTAGCAACATGGATGGACCTTGAGGGTGTTATGCTGGGCAGAATAAGTCAGGTAGAGAAAGACAGATACCATATGTTTTCACTTACAGGTGGATTAGGAGAAACTTAATGGAAGACCATAGGGAAGGAGAAGGGGAAAAATAGTTGGGGAGAGGGAGGGAGGCAAACCATAAGAGACTCTTGAATACTGAGAACAAACTGAGGGTTAATCGGGGTGGGGGAGAGGGGAAGGGGGTGATGGGCATGGAGGAGGGCACTAGTTGGGATGAGCACCGGGTGTTATATGGAAGCCAATTTGACAATAAACTGTGAAAGAAAAAAAAAGTAATTGGCCACTGGTCAGATGGAGCATAGCATCCATTAGTGGGAGAACAGAACTGGAGCTTTTTCAAAAACTCATTCGTAAAGAATTGTCATTCTTAAATAAATAAATAAATAAATAAATGAATAAATGAATAAATAAATAAATAAATAAAAACACATGGGGACCCTGAATGGCTCAGTTGGTTAAGCATTCAACTTCACCTCAGGTCATGATCTTGCACTCCTGAGTTTGAGCCTTGCATTGGTTCTGTGATGATAGCTCAGAGCCTGGAGTCTGCTTTGGATTCTGTGTCTCCCTCTCTCTATGCCTCCCCCATTCATGAGCGCGCTTTCTCTCTCTCTCAAAATAAATAAATTTTTTTAAAAAATTTTAAAAAGAGAGGCAATAGGAAATTTAAATTTACAAAATAGAGACTACTACTTGACATGACTACTGGAAGTCTGAAGCTGGATTTCCAGTACATGTTAGGTCAAAATTATTTTTAAAAAATTTTTTTAATGTTTTATTTATTTTTTTGAGAGTGAGAGACAGACAGCATGAGCAGGGGAGGTCAGAGAGAGAGGGAGACTCCAGGTGATGAGGGGCAGAGAGAGAGGGAGACACAGAATCCGAAGCAGGCTCCAGGCTCTGAGCTGTCAGCACAGAGCCCGATGCGGTGCTCGAACCCACGAACCATCAGATCGTGACCTGGGCTGAAGTCAGACGCTCAACTGACTGAGCCACCCAGACACCCCATGGTCAAAATTATTTATACAAAAACATATTCCCAAAATTATAATACAAATCATTAGCAAATGCATAATTGAAAATACACAATTACTGGGTTGTCTAGCTGGCTTATTTGTAGGAAATGTGACTCTTGATCTCCGGGTCATGAGTTCAAGCCCCACCTTGGGCGTAGATCTTACATAAAAATACACACTTCCTTTTAATAAAGCTTTTTTTGGGGCGCCTGGGTGGCTCAGTTGGTCATGATCTCACAGTTCGTGGGTTCGAGCCCAAAGTCAGGCTCTGTGTTGACAGCTCAAAGCCTGGAGCCTGCTTTGGATTCTGTGTCTCCCTCTCTCTCTGCCCCTCTCCTGCTCACATTCGGTCTCTCTCTCTCTCAAAACTAAAAATAAACATTAAAAAACATTTTTTAAATAAAAAAAGTAAAGCTTTTTTGTTTCCCCACCAGGCACATAAAATTAAGTCAACTTATATCAAACCTTCATATATTTACAACTAGTGCTTATAAAATCCTTGAAATGAGAAGATGCTCTGTTAAGATTTAACTCTCTGATGGGCACCGCGCGACTGAGTTGGTGGGCATGCGACTCTGGATCTTAGGGTTGTAAATTCAATCCCCACGTTCAGTGTAGAGATTTCTTAAGAAAAAATAAAACCTTAAAAAAAAAAAGATTTACCTCTTTGAAAGTCATTTAACGGTCTTATGTGAATATTCATTTTAATTTAGCTCATTTTTAGCTCCTGAGATAAATATTTTCCTCTGAAATAAACCAGCTGAAGAAGCTTAATTTTTCACCTTTCATGGAATCAATGTATATACTGACCTACTTTACAGTACCAAGTAACTGATAAACAAAATTTTGGAAATCAATTATCCTCACCCATCCACACTGCATTGTTAGGTCCCTGTGCCATTCACGACTCGGTGTGATGGGAATGAGACATCACCTAAAGAATAGGATTAAAGGCAGAGTGCCTACAACAAGCCCCAAATGAGGCTATTTCACCTACCCCTTCTCCCAACAATGTGTTGCTTTGCCCTGAAACTGGAATAATTGACTTTGAAGGGAGAAAGGAATAAGGTGCTGAATTTGTTCTAAACCATGTATATTGCCCAATAACCAAGGTAACTTTCTTTAACCAACAAGATTGTCCATCAACAAAGCATTCAGACACTTACTAAATCAAGGCACTCGCTCAGGCAAAATGTCTAAAAATCACATTGTAGAAAAAGAACGAAACTAAACCTTTATGTCACTGAGACTTAGCTTCACAGATTAGGAGAAAAATTAAGGGGTCCACAGTTGATCACTGAAGATAGGAAACCATCACTAAGCCAAGTACCATACCACCACGAGGCAAACCTAAATACCCACACATCCAGAAATGCACAGACTGTGTTAAAATAACATTCAGTTAAATTCTTGACTATCCTTCCGCAGAAACTGCCTCTTGAAAGATTTCTAATAACCTTTAAAAAGTTTGGTGGATCCCATCCTAATAAGGTGGAGAGTCCAATTTGGAGAGTATTCCTGAGTAGTAAGTACTGTGGGTAGAGGGGTCATGGGAAGTAGATCGGGCCTCAGTTCACTGCAGGAACATTATAAGAAGTGTAAAGTTGGACTTGAAACTTATTTAATGCTGAATACCAATGTTACCTCAAAAACGAAAAAAGAAATACAGAGTTCAAGAAATCAGGGGGCGCGTGGATGGCTTAATCGGTTAAGCAACCGAGTCTTGATTTCGACTCAGGTCATGATCTCACAGTTCATGAGATAGAGCCCCGCGCCCCTGTCAGCACAGAGACTGCTTGGGATTCTCTCTCTTTTCCTCGCCCTCTGCCCCTCCCCTTGCTCGAGTGCCCTCTCTCTAAATAAATAAATATTTAAAAAAGAAAAAGAAAAGAAATTAGGAGTCCAACACAGACATCTCCACTAATAGTTCAGGAAACCAGTACCTGCCGCAAATAAAACCCTGAATTCCCCCCTGTTGCTTCTCAGAGCCTGTGTAAATCTCTCACTCCATTCTCTTCAGCAAGAGAGAGGCAATCCTGTGACATACAAACAGAACAGTCGTTAAATGTCCACCCTCAAATAGGCATGTGAAGCCATCTAAGTTCCCGCGGTGCTACCACTGTGTTGTCTACAATCCCGATTCCTCCGCGGATGGGGACACACAACGAAACCAGCAAAGGACCTTTCACCACATTTTCCTAAAACCCTGTTGTGGAAAAAAGAAGAGTGAGATTTGGGGCACCTGGGTGGCTCAGTCAGTTAAGCGTCTGACTTCAGCTCAGGTCATGATCTAATGGTTCGTGGGTTCGAGCCCCAGGTCGGGCTCAATGCTGACAGCTAGCTCAGAACCTGGAACCTGCTTCAGATTCTGTGTCTCCCTCTCTCTCTGACCCTCCCCTGCTCACACTGTCTCTCTCTCCCTCTCAGAAATAAACAAAACATTAAAAATTAAAAAAAAAAAAAGAAGAAGAAGAAGAAGAAGAGTGAGATTCTTACCAGGCCCAAATGGAAGTCTAGTTTATCAAGAGTATCAGACCTGGGGTAGAGTGGTCAGTCTATTCTAAAAAGGTGATCATCGACCGTTGTTTCGGTACCTTTAAGTGAGCAAAAGCATACATACTTTATGCCACGAGCCCAAATCAAGTGCGGGTCTCCAGACCCAGATGGCATTTCCTGTTTCCACCAGGCTGCTTTATGACCTGAGTAGTGTGCTGGGATTTGCATTTATACTCAACCCTCCTTTTCTTTCTTTTCTATCTCCTCTGATCTGATCCAGACATCCTAGCAAATGCAAGCATATGGTTACAACAGAGAAAAGACATCCTTACCATGTCTGTGGTACTTCAAGAACTACTATGTATATATTGAATTCAATCCATTTCTTTAAAAAAAAAAAAAAAACACCTTTCCCCTGCAGAAAGAAGTATTATTGACTCCTTTTCAGGGATATCATGGTAGTTCAGAAGCAGACCCTGTTCAGGCTCTGCTGTAGTGTCCTGGAATTCTAGAAATTCTCTTTGGAGGCAGAGGGCTGTTTTTGTACATATTTCTTCCAGAGTCGCCGGTACCCCCGAACCTTATCTCCAATCTTAAACAACCATGATTCCAAAAGCCACCTGACCAGTTCTGGTCATCTAGATAACAGAAATTGGCAGAGCTCTCCAAAGGTTCTCCCCCACCCTCGAAGAACGCTGACCTCAACATGCAAGCTTACCTTTTGGAGCCTGCAAACACTTTACACTTCTTTCCTGGTAGTTTAGGGGGGTAACACCTAGGTGAGACTGTACCTGATTGCCATGTTTCTCTCAGCACCTTGACTTTCAGTAATTTCAGTCACTGATCCCAGAGATGTACAACTGTCATGTCAACTTCCAATGATGTTCCTGGACCGTCGTTAAGAAATGCAGTTTTGACCTTCAGATCTGGATATGTTAGCATTGTCCAAGTGAAACACCAAAGGAATATGCAATCACATCCCTCTTGGCATCAAAAGAAAATGAGAACAGAGGTGGAATATTTCCTGTGTAACATCCTGTGTCTGCTCTTAATCCACGGTAGCCATACAAGACTCATTTTGCCTAGAGAAAACTGAAAGACCTGTAAAGGGAAGTAGCTGACTACATGATCTGGAGGGTCATTCCTCATTCTAAATGGCAGTGTGCCTCTAGTTATGTAGTTAGTATATTTAAAGTACTAAAATTGGGTTCGTCAGTAGATAATCTGAATGGATCATTTATATTTAAAGATAATAAAGAGACCCAGTTCTTCCTACTAATCCCAATCTCAGTTCAATTACAATTAATAGCATTTACTAAGTACCTAATAGTGCTAGGAGGTGCTGATGCTTTCCCTTCCCCAGTGGCCCAGATTTTCGGGGTGTATTGAAATCATCCAGGGGAGCTTTGATAACTACAGATGTCCAAACTATCACTTCCAAGATTTAGATTCAGAAAAGTTCGAAGGTGATTCTAATGTACAGCCAACATTGAAACCTTCCATGGCTAAAGCCACCGTGGCCAGTCTGGGAGCCTTTAATCTTTCTTGCTCTCCTTGCACCAATTACTCTTGCCAGTCCCACAGCTTTTATCTTTGACCTCAGACTGCTGAATAATAATGCATCTTCATCTGCTGTCCTTTTCCTCCTGGGGTCCACCTTCCTAACTGAGTAGCCCTGTATTGACAGCTTGGAGAATCAGGACTGGGCCCCTGTAGATGCTGCAGCTTGACCTTGTTGACCATTTTTAAGTCAGCTTTTAGGCAAGTTGATTTCACTAACTAGGTCAGGAACGGCCAGGAGCTCTCACCTCATATTTGACATATTGCCTCCCTGCCTCCAGCACTACATCCAAGCCATATCATCTTCCATGGCTCCAACTGACGCTATAACTTCATGATAAAACAAAGCCAGGCAGCTGAGGCAGCTGAATGTGGCACAAAGAACCAAGGGCTGGAGCAAGACCATCTGAATTTGAGTCCTGGATTCCCCCCATCTACTAGCTGGGTGACCTTACACTTGTGTGACTAGTGGTGTCAGGATTCTCCAGAGAAACAGACCAAGTATATATATTCACATAATTATGGGGGCTAAGAAGTGCTGAACCCAGGAGGGCCAATGGTGTGAAGTCTCAATCACAGTCCAAATCTGAAAGCAGGAGAAGACAGGCAAGAGAGAAAGAATTCTTCCTTATTAGCCTTTTATTCTATCAGGCCTTCAATAGATTGGATGGAACCCTCCCACAGTGGGAAGGGCGATTTGCAGATACACCCAGAATAATGTTTAATCAAATATCTGGGCACCTTGTGGCCCAGTCAAGTTGCCATGTAAAATTAACCATCATGCTGGGCTTATTTTCCTAATTTCTAAAGTGATAATAATAATAGTTTTTGTCTCACTTAGCAGTGGTACGAATTAAGGATGACAGTGAATGTGGAATTTTTTCTTAAAAATTTTTAAGTTTATTTATTTATTTTGAGAGAGAGTGAGAAAGAGTGCATGCATGTGCACGTGAGCAGAGGAGGGGCAGAGAGAGAGGGGCAGAGAGAATCCCAAGCAGGCTCTGTGCTGTCAGCCAGAGCCCTATGCGGGGCTCAAACCCACAAGTCTCAAGATCATGACCTGAGCCAAAATCAAGAGTTGGATATTCAACCAACTGAGACATCCAGGCACCCCTGGAATTTTTTAATTAAAAAGTGTGAGCCCAGGAGCACCTAGTTGGCTCAGTCAGTTAAGTGTCCAACAAAGGTGAGGCCAGTATACAAATGTCAATGAGTCAATGAGTATGATTACAAATAGAAGAATACAAGTAGTATTCACTTGATGCAGAAAAGAATATCTTTTATTTTTTTATTTTTTTATTTTTTAAACATAATGTTTTATTTATTTCTAGGAGACAGAGAGAGAGACAGCGCGAGCAGGGGAGGGCCAGAGAGAGGGAGTCACAGACTGAAACAGCCTCCAGGCTCTGAGCCGGCAGTCAGCACAGAGCCCGACGCGGGGCTCGAACCCACAAACCGCGAGATCGTGACCTGAGCGAAAGTCGGACGCTTAACCGACTAAGCCACCCAGGCGCCCCAAGAATATCTTTTAAAAGTAAGGAACAAGTTAGCTAACAAGAATCTCCTAGTTACCTCTTATCTCTAGGTACCCTCCTCTGGAGTTTTTCCAAAACTTCCATTCTATTTTCTTTCTAGTCTGCTTCCTCTTGCCCTTTTCCTAGTGCCAGTTACTCTGCCCTGCCCCTTCCTACAGCCTTTTACACAGCTTTGCAAGAAGAAGAGAGAGAGAGAGAGAAATTGGGACAGGAGAGTCTGGATGAACAAATGAGTGTGAGCTGTATCAGAAGAATGATCAGAGCTAACAGGTGCTGTCTTGTGCCTGGCTGGCTCAGCTGGTAGACCATGTGACTCTTGACCTCAGAGTTGTGAGCTCAAGCCCCATGCTGGGCATAGAGTTTATTTAAAACAAAACAAAACAAAAACAAATCAGGTGCTGTCCCAAGCTCTTTATATATATAATGTCATATAATCCTCACAACAACCCTATGAGATGGAATCTGTGGGAAGTAGTCTCTTAGATAGTCACCAGTGACCCTTGTCACCTGGTTTTGATGCCTGTGTGACCCCTTCCCTCTGAGTGTGGGCTGGATCTAGTGACTCACTCCAAGCAGATATAATACAGCAAAAGTGATGGTGGAATGTCACTTCCTTTTTTTAAATTTTTTTCACACTTTATTTATTTTTGAGAGACTGAGAGAGATAGAGCACAACTGGGGGAGGGGCAGAGAGAGAATGAGACAAAGAATCCAAAGCAGGCTCCAGGCTCTGAGCTGTTAGCACAGAGCCTACACGGGGCTTGAACTCACAACCTGTGAGATCATGACCTCAGCCAAAGTCAGACACTCATCCAGGTGCCCCAGTGGAATGTCACTTCTCAAATTAGGTAACAAAAAGACTATGGTTTCTGTCTTGGGCTTGCGTGATCTCTCTCTCTCTCTCTCTCTCTCTCTCTCTCTCTCACTCAAGGGTGCATGTGTTGCCTGCCTTATTCATCCTGAGAAAAGTCTGAGGCCATGTTGTGAGCTACCCTATGGAGAGATCCACACTGTAAGGAACTGAAATAAGCTCCCAACCAACAGTCAGTGAAGAGCTGAGGCCTTTAGTCAAACAACCCACCAGCAAGAAGCAGAATTCTGACAACAACCACACAAGTGGAGTTGGAAGCAGATGCTCCCACCCACCCCAGCTGAGCTCTTCGATGAGACCACAGCCCCAGAGGGCTGACTTTGAGCCAGAGACACCACCCCCCCGCCCCCCCCGGCGCAGTTAAAACTGAAGAAAGATTCCCACCCATAGAAATTGAGATAATGCTTATTGATTTAAGCTGCTAAACTCTGGGGTAACAGCAATAGATAACTATGACAGGCCTAAGGAACTGTGTGTCAGAGAAATTAAGAAACTTTCAATGGTATGAGCCTGTCAGTGGCAGACTGGGGATTCAAACCCAGAAACCCTGGTTCTAGAATCTGTGCTTTTGAGTTGCTTGAATGGTTTATGTTTTAATAAACAGATGTCAAAATGCTTATATTTTATATTTTTGTACAATGTGAAGCTACTGATGCTGACAATGTACAGGCTCTAAATCAAGTAACATATCAGCTCAGGGGGGCCTGGGTGGCTCAGTCAGTTGAGCGTCCAACTTCAGCTCAGGTCATGGTCTCACTGTTCATGGGTTCGAGCCCTGCATCGGGCTCTGTGCTGACAGCTCAGAGCTTGAAGCCTGCTTCGGATTCTGTGTCTCCATCTCTCTCTGCCCCTCCCCCATTTGTGCTTTGCCTCTCTCTGTGTCTCAAAAATAAATAAATGTAAAAAAAAAAAAGTAACATGTAAGTTTGCTTTTGCTGGGGTCCCTGCCAAAGCAAGTGTATTTTCTACCATAAAATCACCTTAGCCACAGTTGGTATCACTGATGAGTTTTTCTCAAGCAAAGTACAAATTAGTTGTAATAGTTTACAAACACAATCAAAGCCACATCAGCACCAAACTGGAGGAAAACAAATATATTGTAGAAACCTAAGTCTGGTATTGGCCACAGAGTAGGTGTTTAATAAATATTTATTGATTCATTCATTGGGCTAAACTGCTCATTGAATGTCCACCAAAGAACTTGGAAATTATATTTTTGGAAGGGAGAGTGGAGTTGCAGTGTTGAAAAACTGACATACGGGTCCATCCTGCCTCCTATACTAACTACCCTTATCTAATGCATGCAAGGCATAGAACAGTGAATGGTACATAACAAGTACTGTAATCTTCAACTTTACTGTCTAGCACCACAAGTCTGCTCTCTGGACTTTCTAAGAGTAGGCAAGAAGCCAAAATTACTGCTGATCTGAAGGAAAATCTCAGTGAAGTATTCACCCCCTGCCTTCCTTGAGCCCAGAAAGCCATCAACCAGGAGCATGAAGAGCTCCAATCTAGCAGCTGAGTTCCCTGGTTGGTGGATTCAAAAAGTGCGGCACTTGGGGAATTAGCTAAAGAGTGGAACTCTAACTATTGAAACAACATATAAATAGAAAATTGGGAATATTAGCTGCATAAGTCATAGGTCTCCTACTCAACTTCCAAGATCCTTCACCTCTTGTTCACTGTCAAATCACCAAAGACCCCAGGAGAGGACCTTCATCTCTATCAGGAACTACTTCCGGGGGCACCTGGGTGGCTCAATGGGTTAAGCGTCTGACTTGGGCTCAGGTCCTGATCTCATGGTTTGTGGGGTCAAGCCCCAGGTCGGACTCTGTGCTGACAGCTCAGAGCCTGGAGCCTGCTTTGGATTCTGTGTCTCCCTCTCCCTCTGCCCCTCCCCCCATTCGCACTCTGTCTCTGTCTCCAAAATAAATAAACATTAAAATTTTTTTCATTAAAAAAAAAGGAACCATGTCCATGTTTATTTATTCTCACCTTCTTGCCAGCTCAACAAAATCCATACTACTTTTACTGACTTCTCTTCCCTCCACTCCAGTTTCTCTTCCTTACACATACACACACATTCTATTTTACTCTCACCTCCGAGTTCTTTCTTCCTTGTCTTCCTTTACAAAATATTATATTTGGGAATGACATACACAGGACTATACACATTGACATTCTGCTTTCACAGTTTAAAAATACATACCGCACAGCGGCACATAGCACACCCTCAAATATTTGCTGAATAAAATTCTCCTTGACTGAATCCTCTGGGCTGAATGGAGACTGCATCTGACAAGGCGTTCAGTTCCCTAACACTGGCGAGAGCTACACGAAAGAAAAAGAAATATTATACATCATCTCTCTCAAGCCCTGTCTCCTGTCTGTCCAACACGGTAGGAAAAGGAAGCTAGGAAAATAATGTAATACAGATGACGCAGCTATTTACGAACAGAGCCCAAGCTAGAAGCCTCATCACCTGTCTTCCAGTCCAGCGCTATTCACATGTGGGTACAAATGCCCCTCACTTCCCAAGGGTCTGACTTTGTCAGGCCTCAAAGGGGTCCCGAGATTCAGCTCCAGGCCTCCATTTCTGACCTCCGGCAGAGGCAGGGTTTGACATCCGCACTTCATTAGGGCTGCCTCCTATATGAATTTCCTATTCAGCGCATCAGGGGTGCGGACTTGTGTTGACTTTCTGTGGAAACATTCTGAAAAGGGGGCCTAGACCTCCCCTTCTCCTCCACCCTAGGGCTACTTAGAGGCTATTCTTCCCACCTTCCTCCAGGCTCTGGCTGCAAGTCTCTGCAACTGGCTCCCAGCTCCTTGATGAGGCGTGTTTAATCTTCCACCCGGATTATTTAACCTCCGCATCCTTGTTAACAAACAGCCATTATTAACGAGATGAGAGACCACATGGGGTGGGCTTCTACAGACAATGCGCGCTCCCTTGGCCTTTCTGCAAGCAAATTCATAATCCTCAGTGACTCGGCTGCCACCCCCCACTCCTGCCAGGCCAGAGAGGGAGTCAGGAAATAGTAGAAAGCGGGTGATCGGGACTCTTATCCATGACCCCCTGCGCCTGTAGGGTCCAGAGTCTGCAAGACGGAACTGTACCTCGCCCTTCCTTCCCTGCCTCCCTCGCTCGCTCGCTCTCCCAAGGGACTGCTACAGTGCGTTATAAATTTTACCTTTCCAGTGTGCAGGAGAGGCGAGGAGAGGCTGTGTCCCAGCTCCGGGCCGGCCTGTCCCCGAGGACACCAATTAAAGGCACTAATTGGACAGCAATACATCAAAGTCGCTCCCGGGAGTGGGTCCTCGGAGCGCCAGGAATCCATTAGTTGGGCTTTTGTTTCAAAACAGAAAAATACAGAGGAAGAAAAAAAAAAACCCACCTCGACGCGGATGGGAGTGGCGCGTGTGCTGTACCGCATAGACTCCGCTCTGTGTTCTCTGGGAGCCTCTCTCTCCTCTCTTACTCCAGGCTCGGTACATCAAATGATCTTTCCCGCCTCTCTGTTGCGACCCTCTGATGCCTCACTTGCATCCCCAAAGAGCGCCGCCTAGAAAGGTTCTCTCTTCCCGGGACCCGCACACAAACAGGGCCGGTGTAGACGCTGCAGTTATACCTAAGCGCGCCTGTAACGATTCCGGAAGAACAAACTCACCTCCCCGCGCACTTTGTTCTGGGTCTTTGCCTAACCCTGGTGAGGAAGGAGAGGTAGACACGTCAGGGAGGCACATGTCGCCTCGAAGTCGGCTGCACTGGGCTCTCACGAGGCGCCGGGAACGCCTGCGGGAGGGGTCTGGGCTCACCGGGAGGGGTTACATCAGGATGCGGGGAGGGGCACTTCAATGAGGGAAGGAAAGGGTTCTTCTTTGGAGAACTTGGACGCTGCTCACATGCTCGAGGGCACCCGGAGAAGCCGGCCCGGGAGGGGCCCAGGTCCCCAAAGGACGTGAAATGACCCCAGGTGCTCTTCCCATCTCGGGACCGCAAAATGAGGGGCCCAACGGAAATGGGGGTCCCTCCCCGCCGTCGGCTCAGAAGGAGGCTGAGCTTCCAGAATCCAGGAGCCCCCAGGTACCCCCGCCCCGCCAGCCCCGCAAGGCCGTCGGACTTGAGCGTAGACGAAGGCAGACCTGGTCTGCGCCTGGCGAGGCCGAGCCGCCGGCACAAAGTGGCATGCCCCGGGGTCAGCGTCCGCGGGGCGCAGCGACCAGCCGCCTGTGCCGGGGAGGCGGGGACCTCACCCAGGGCCGGGGCTCCGGGAGCCACGCTGCCGTTTCCCGCCCGCCCTGAGGCCGGCGAGGGCGAAGGCTAGGCCGGCCCGGTGGGCAGGGCAGCCAGGGCGCAGGATGGAGCGATGGGACTCGGCCTCACCTGGACCACGGGGAGGCCGGACGCCGAGCCCCGAGCGCCCCGCATCCTGCGGGGGCCGCGGCCGCTCCCTTCCCTCAAGGAGCCAGATTGGAATGGCTGCTTTTGATGCCATTTGTTACCAACCCCGGCATTTGTTTTTCATTTTATAAACGCTTCTCTTTAAGTAATTGTCCCTGTTAACAGCGTATACCTTTCAGCAGCCCTCGCTGCGCTATAAATAATCTCGATGAAGATGCAAGGATATGACTTTCACAAGATTGGACAATTGATTCAATCTGTGACCCGCGATCGCGAATAATATTGGAAGGCTATTTAAACAGATGAAGGCCTAAATTGTCTTGCTTGTATCTGAATTAATTTCTCATTCATCATCATTATGAAGTGATTGGTCTATTCAAGCTCTTCAGCCTGCTGGAACGGAGCGGGATTTAAATGAGATTGTAACACAATTTAAATGCTTGCCGACTTTAACGAGGCCAATTGAGCAGCTGCAATAAATACAAATATTTTTCTAAACAGCCTTGTTTTAAATAATTACTTAATGCTTTCATGTTATTTTTAAGTGGCAATCTTTCTCTCCCTTCTGCTCGGAATATCACATACTTATTTGCTGAGAAGGCGATTTTCGAAAGGACTTTTATGTCTCTGTTTGCTTTGTAGAAGTTAGCATGCCTTTTGTGGTTGGCTTTTATTTTCACTCAGGGTCAACATTTCAAGGTCCCACAAGCTGGCACAAATGGTGACCCGCACCTTGGTGTTCCTCTGATGCAGTGGGATATGCAGAGCCTGGGAGAAGCTAAGTGATGGAAGAAATTTGCCCTTCAGACCAAGTCACTTATCCGGAAGGGTTTAGCTGGGTCTTGCAAACGAATTCATGCAACTGCATTTACGAATGACACCCGGAAGTGTGGCATCGCTTCTGACTTGTTCTGATGACCGTCATCATCTCGAACAAGTCAGACTTCCAGCGTATCCCAAAGGTGTCCCTTAGGAAGTTCAATCTGCCAGCAGTTTGGCTCCCGGGCAAGTCGACTGGAGTGGGTGGAGGAAGGCTGAGGATGTCTTTGTTTAGGGAATAGGCATAGAAAGAGAATATGGCTTCAGAGATTGGTTGGGGGTGGAGTAATTGAAAGAAATATGCCACCCCCTCTTTTTTTGCCCCAACCTCCTTTTCCTCCCCCTCCTCACTGACTCTTACTCCCTCTCTCGCTCTGGGGAGATGGTGCATGAAGAAGACGCTAGAAAGGAAAACCTCTTCCCACTTTGAGAATGCCATCCTCAGCAGCCCTCCGCAGCCGTGACACCCACGCTCTTCCATCGACATATGGCAGCGGGTGTTTCCTCAATTGGGGAATAATGGAGGCAACCGAGCGGGAGAGGCCTGGGGAACAAAAGAATCTTTTAAACTTTCACCAAATGGCTGGGGCTGGGGCAGGGTGGGAGAGACACGCGACCTGCCTCAGAGACCTAAGCTCCCATTTCTGGCGATCCGTCTAGGACCAGGTCCCTTTGAAAGTCTAGGGTGAGAGAGGGTGCATTCTGAATCCCTTCTCTGTCTGCCTCGGAGGGCGCAGGAGGACTCCACATCTGGGCATGAGGGTGCACAGTTAGCGGCTGGGCTAGGAAGGCAGAGCCAATATTGTCCCTAGAGAAACCATATTTGGGNAAACGGGGACAAGGTGGAGGAACCAAGTAATTTGCTATGTAACTGGGCAATTTAATGCCAGAGTTAGGGAGCTGCTGGCTGGAATCATTTTGTCTTCGGAGGCTCTGCGGAGCTCATCCTCTTTATCCTGTTGTTTAAAATGAGCATTATCCCAAACATATGCAATGCAATCAGTTTGGTCACACTTACAAGAACACGCTTTAATAAGGCAATCAATCACACGCTAACAAGCCGGCGACGGCCGGCGCTGAGCGTGCACTCCGGCTGCGGGGCGGCTGGTCTTGCCGGGCCGAGCGGACTGCGGCTGAGCGCTGGGCTGCTCTCCCAGATCCCGACGCCGCAGGGTCTCGGTGGGGTTGAGGAGCCCAGAGAAAGTGTGTGTCGGGAGTGAGGTGTCAGACTTTGCCAGGGGTGATGGTGAACTCTGGGCCCCAAAGGGACTTAGGGGAAGGGAGGGGAAACCCGAACCTGAAGCTCATCGCTGCATGGGACCTAATAGCTGTGTGAGACCCAGAGCCTCCGTTTTCCCACCTGCAAAATGGGACCAAGACGAGGCAAAGCTAAGCAGAGGCTTTTAGACAGTTGAAAAAATAATAATACCATGTCAACCCTGTTGTTTGGTTTAGTCTTCTTTTACAGATAAGGAGAATGAGGCTGTGGAGGGGCGGTGCCTTCTTCGGGGACATCTCCCACCCTCCCCCACTTCCGCCCAAAGGTAGGTATCAGGCCAGGTGCGGTTGCGGGGTGCAGGCGGGCAAAGCCTGTTCTGAGGTGCAGGGGTGGAGAAGGGAGAGTGAGAAGTGGTGCCTAGCGCCAAACCGCAAACCTTGGCAAAAGGGAAATTTCATTATGAAGTAATGAGTAATTCCTCCTGGCAAGATGTATTGTTATATCTTCCACTTCAATTTGGAGGAAGAGAGGCTCAATTACCCAGAAAATACAGTCAATTAAAGGCTGCTGATTGGACACGAGGCCGGATCATCGATCTTGTACTTTCCAATATCGCTGCAGACACCTCATTTTCCCTCCCTATTAACTGAAAATACGCCTGGCATTACGGCAACCCGCAGCCCATTTACCTGTCGCAAGCAATCTGGGCCTGCCGCGAAGTTACCGCGAAATTTGCCCGGATTTGGCACAGGGAGCTTCCGGGCTGCAGAGGTAGCTGCGGAAGGGGGCGGAGGAGTGCAGGGGAGGATGCTGGAAACCTCAGCTGGAGGCTTTGCTGGGGGGTGCAGCAGAGTTTCTCTGGAGCCCAAAGAGAGAGGCCGATGGAGGATTCCCCATCTGCCCACTGATACACAGTCCGTGCAGTTCTGGGCTCCCAGCCTGCCCGTGACACCCATCTCTCCCTGCGTGTGCAGGACGCAGAGACAGCCACAGGCATTCTCCTGTGGGGATGGAGGATGGGGGTGAGGTGGCTGCTGGGCACCAGGCCCGAACTCCATTCTCGAAGATGACTCTCAGTTTGAGGGTGATTCAGGCCCTCCCTTCCCAGCCCAAGAACCCACCTCCCTCCTCTCCCTGAACCCAGAGGTGCAGACTCTGCTTGATCCATCAAACCTAGCTCTCTGTAATTCTCAAGCTCTGCCCCCACTGCCTCATTCCCCTCTATCTTGGGTTGGGGTGGAAGCAGGATCCACAGAGACCGAGTCCAGGGTCCCCTTTCCTCAAAAGGTTGGCGCAACTGGAGAAGAAACCATCGCAGGAGGGAGCCACTTTACCATGGAAGGGCCCCTAGTGTGCACAGAATTAAGAAAACACGCATCTCAGGGCAGCCAGAGCCTGCCTTTTCCACATCTATGCGGTATCCATTCGGAACCTGCCAGTGCCCGGCACAAGTTTGCGAGGCTGTCTGCAGGTGCAAGTCCTGGTCCCTTCTCTACCCAAGCTTATGGTGGCCGAACTAGCAATTCAAAAAGTCAATGCACTGCCTGCTGCCCCAAACATTAAATTGTTAAAGTGAGAATTATGTCCAGCTTTTATTGCAGTATGGTTAACAAATTGTAACAGCAAATTCTTTAGGCTTCGAAGGAAAACCAAACCGAATTCATTCCCTACAGGAAGAATCACTCCCTCCCAGTCGGGGGAGGGGGGGAGGCTTGCTTGCTATTGAGAGGTACACGTTCTCCTGTCCCTCAAAACCTGGCTGCAGGAATGAGTGTGAGAGGGAGAGTTTGGGAGCAGCCCCCAGACAAAATCTGGTGAAGGGGAGAGACAGGGTCCCCAGAAGGGGAGGAAGGCTCCCGCTAGTATCTAAAAGCCAAGCCCCAGGGGCAGCTTGGGAGGAAACGGAGAAGAAGAAGGATGTAAAATGCCAACTGCAAGGGGAAGAGCCAGAAAGCTCTTGGTGAAGGGAAGGTGAACAGGCAAAGGCTTGAAATAGCCTCTAATTTGCTGGCAGATACTTAGGAGGGAAGGAGACAAGGTCCCTGCTCCCTAAGCTCTTCCCTGGGCGCCTTGTTAACAGCTCAACTCCGGGCTCCGTGGCCCACCGCATGGTGATCGTTTATTATACATTCAACATTCAAAAACCCTCCTCACACATATCACTTGCTAATCAGGGTGTGCACGGGGCCGGGGAGAGGACAGACCCGGTAGAAGCCGCCAAGAGACGCTGAGGCTCCGGCAGCCGCCGTCTCTGCCAACGTTAAACAAAAAGTGGGGGTGCGACGGAAGTAGGAGTGGACATGGAGTCGCAAGTTGAGAGATAGCAGAAAGATCTCTCTTTCTCGGAGAGATCAGGGGCTGGTAGATGCCAGAAGCAGAAAATGTGTAACTGGGGCTCCAGGAAGGCCAGAAAGCCCCCAGGTTGCACGGGGAGGGCCAGGATCTCCCTGTAGTAAGTCACTCGTCCCACAAGCTCCCCTAGATGCCTGGTGCACTGCCATGCACAAGCCCCTTGCCATGCCTTGGAAAANGGTGAGGGGCACCTCTTCTCTCTGGTCCAGCGCGACGGAGGAGGCCTTGCTGAGCACGGAGGGGGCGAAGGTGAGGAAGGAGTCCGAGCGGGAGGTGGAGGCACAGGTGAAGTCCGAAGCGGCGGCNGCCCCTTGCCATGCCTTGGAAAAGCTGGCAAAGATGAACCTCTACCCTCTCTGCATACACAGCATTTTGTTCAGAGAGACAGCAATTTCCTTTCCAGTGCTTGGGCTTGGCCTGTGGGGGTAGGGGTGGGGGTGGGGCAGTCCTGGGTGAGCCAAGGGTGTGAGGAGGGACTGAGGGGCTGGATATCGGTGGCTGTTGCTACTACATCTGTTTGGCTTTGGAGCCATTGCCTCAACCCCCTGCCCCGGGCAATGGGTCCGGTGCAGAAACGGCAGAGGGCCCAACTCAGAGGAAGGTCTCGGGGCCCTCTGCCTCCCCATCCGCACTCCTGATCCCCAAACGCGCCAGCTATTGCCCGATCCTGGAGGCCGCGTCCCTCTGGTCCTTTGCGGCCCTCTTCTTTCCCCTCGGTGCCCTGGGGGCAGGGAGGGGGGCTGGCTGAGTCCCCGCAGGGGGNGCCGGGTGCGGCCACGTCATGGCCAGCCGCTGCCGCTTGTCCTTCATGCGCCGGTTCTGGAACCACACCTGGGGAGCAGAGGGGCAGGTTGGGCGGCCGCACCCGGACGGGCGCACAGCGCCCCCGGAGTCCTGCGCCGCTGCAGGGGACGATGCCGGTGGCGCAGGGAAGAGCCGCGGCGGAGCCCCTCGGGGCGGGGGGCAGATCCCACCGCCGCCGCCTGGCGCTGGAGTCCCTCGCGGAGAGGGTCGGGGAGGGGCTTCAGGATCTGTCCCTCCTTCCCTCCGCCACGCGGCCCGGACCCCCTGGAGGGCCGCACCGGTGTGGACGCGCAAGTAGCCCGGTGGACTACGGGCTCTGCTGGTCTGAGGCGGCAGGGGCGCTTCCCCAGAACCACCTCCCCTTCCAGCCGCTCTCCCTCGGGGCAAAGGCACCCCCTATCCCCGCTGGTTATTTGGCTAGAAAAGGCAGAGAGTCCACTGGCAAGCCAGCCAGGGTCTGTGGGGAAGGCGGATCTGCACACACCTGCCGCCGGCACCAGGCCTGGACACCCCCAGCCTGGCTGCCACGTGGGCAGGGAGACCCCAGGCCGTGATTCGTGGCACGGGATTTAGGGAGTGGACAGTTGGCATTTACTTCCTGCTGAGTGGGCGCACCCCTTCTCAGCCGTGTGGGAGCTCCTACCTTGATGGTGGTTTCCGGCAGGTTTAGGGCGGCGGCCAGCTCGCATCTCCGCGGCCTGGATACATAGTTCTCCCTGTAGAATTCCTTCTCCAGCCGGGCAATCTGCTCCCGGGTGAAGGCGGTGCGGTATCGGCGCATCTGGTCACTGGCGCTGCAGGCCAGGGTGCCCTGCGAGCTGCCGCTGCTGTTGCTCTTGGGGGCCTCGCTGCCGCTGTTGGGACTGCTGGCCAGTGCCTCAGAGCTGGGCCCTGCATTCGGAGCCCAGAGCACATGCACACACAGAACACACAACAGACACACAAAACACTGCTGATGTGGGGCCATTAGGCCCAGGGCATGTATGGAAGCGGGGTAGAAAGGCGCATAGCCTCAGTTTCTGCCTCTGCTGGGGGTATGGGGGCCTCTGAGAACACAGAAAGAGAGGTACAAGGGCTCACCACCCAGACGAGCACAAAGCAGCCCTTAGGCCTGGCTGGGCTGCTGTTTGGGAGACCACTGCCTTAAGGCCTGCTGGGTACAGAAACCTCAGCCACCCTGGCCACTTGCCTTGGGACACAGACCAGATGCAGACCCTCTGAGCCTTGTGCCTACCATTGGCAGGAATGGACAAGGATGTGCATAGCTAACAGGCAAGCTGAGGTACACCTTTGGGCCAGAGTGTTGTGAGCTCTGGAGTCTTTGCACACTGAAGGATGCCTTGTGCAAACTGAGTCTCCTTGCTTTTGTGTGTACCAGGCTGCCAGTGTAGGTGTGGGAATGTACACTAGGATGCATGTGTTGGAGGGATGGCATAGGAGTGTGTGCATGAATATCCTATCGCGTTGGTAGACTTCAGTGGCCTGTGGCTTGTTTTAAGGGCACGCTATGGTTAGGGAGTCTGGGTTGAATCGATAAGATGGTAATGAATGGATGTGGGTATTCACCAGGTGTTGGCTGCCAAGGCCAGGGGGTGGTTTTCTTCCATGCCATGGTCTTCCCATCTCCCCCCTCCCCCCACAGCTTTGTGGAGGAGTGTCTGGCTCTCCCTCCTACTAGCTTTCCACCCCTCTCTGCGAGACTCCCTTCTTGGCCACCTCCCCCACAAACTAGCCCCTGGGCAGAGAGAGGTTCTCCAGTTAAAGTAGCACGACAGCACCCCTCCTTTTGGGTCTAACCCAAGGATGGGTGGGGCTCCTGCCCCCTGCGGCTCCTTTTCCTTTGGGTGGAGAAGTGGGACTCGGAAGGGAAGGGGAATGGGGGAGGGCCAGAGCTCTGCCTTTTCAAATGCAACCGGAGACCAAAGGCAATTAGATCATTGGGACCATTTCCGACCTGGCGCCACCGAGCCCGGGAAGTGACAAGGTAATTTGGACCTCTGACCGACGTGCAAACTGGTCGGAGGGCCGCGGCACCCAGGCAGCCCGAGTCGGCCGCAGTTTTACGGTCCTTTATGGACTCTGGGCTTCCGTGCCTGGATGCGCCTTACACCCCGCCAGCCACAAACTGCCCAGACCCGCGCGTTTGATCTTGCCCACGCCGGGGAAAGGTGTCTTCCCGGAGCAGTTGAAGCAGTGCCACAAAACTCTGGGAGGCTGGGGTGCACTTTGAACCCCCCTCAAGCCCAGGGCTTGCGTCTCTCTCCTCCCCAAAAGCACAGCTGTCACCCTCAGTCCCTCCAATGCCAGAGCACAGAAGGAGACCCCCGCCAGGGCGCAGATATCAGGGGAGAGTTGCTCAGGTGGGTCCCCCCAGCCACCCTGCCCTGGGGGGAACGGAGTGTCTTCCTCCCCTCTGGAGCTGAAGTGGAAGGTGGGCGCGGTGGGAGGCCCGGGAAGAGAAGGGGGCGCGATGGCTACCTTTGCTGTGCTGGTACTCGGCGTTCGCCGTGGCGCAGTCCGGGGTGCAGCTCACCTCGATTTCTTCATAGAAATCCGACTCGGTGTCCGAGCTGCTAGGTTGGCCCTGGCCCGAGAGGCTGTCGGCGGAGGGGGCCGGAGGTCCGGGGCCAAGCACCGCAGCCCCGGCTGCCCGCGGCTCGGCGCCCNGCCGGCCCGCGGGCTCAGGCAACCACGGGGCACCATCTTCTCGGGCGGCTCAGGCAGCGGGCTGCCCACGGCTTCGGACAAATTGGAGACTCTCTTGCCAACCAGAGTACCAAGCTGACCCGCATCCAGAAACATAACCATGTCCTTTCGGCTCTCCATCCTGGGGCTCGCCGGAGGGGGGGAGGGGGTAAGCCCCAAGTGAGCTCCTAGGCCCCCGGCTCCCGGGGTTCCCCAGCGGTCCGACAGATCTTGGCTTCGGGAGGGAGAAAGAGAGGCCAGGCGACTGGGCGGGCGCCGAGCGGCCGGAGCGCGATGTCGACGGTGACGGCGGTGGTGGCGGTGGGGAGCTGGGGTCACCTTGTGATGCGAGCGCTCCTCTGTGCCGCACCGCCTCTGGGAGGAAGCCCCATTGCCCTCTTCTTTCTAAGCTGTCATCCTCCTGCTGCAATCGTCATTACAGTACCGCTGGTGACGCCACTCGGCGAGCGCAAGTGGATAAATAGAAACGTCTGCCACAGCGAAGATGAAAGGAGACCCGCAGCTAATGGCTCGGCAGTGATGCGCCAGGTGTGGGCCTCGCTCGAATGGGGAGGAGAGTGTGAAAACAGACAGAGAGACACACACACTGAGAGAGGGAGACACCCAAGCAGAGGGGATGCAAATGGAATTCCGCAGAAAGAAAAAGCTTAAGGCGCGCCTCGAGTTCCGCAGGAGCTGCGGGACTCGGTAATTGAATCAACTTCTGTTTTTTGTGTGTTGTTGTGTTTGATTTTTTTTATTGTTGCTTTGGTTTTTGTTTTCTTAACTTGGTGCCTTGCTCTGACACTGATGAGAGAATCCATAACTGCATTTTAAAAGTGTGAAGGCCGACTCACAAGCCTGGCTTCCCTCGTCATTGCAACTGCCTGTCCTGGCGGGCTAACCTCCTAGGGGCTCCGAAGTCTTTTCACAAGCTACCGAAAAACATATTCCCTCCTCCAGCTGGCTGTCTGGAGAGCTTGAGCCTGGGGTATCCTTTCCTCTTTCTGCCTCCTCCCACTTTCCTACTCCCAGAAGTCTCCCTCCTCCTGGAAACCAAACGAGAACTTTGCTATTTTTCTTCCCCAAGGGGTGGAAGATAAATGCATTAATGCTTCTTCTTTAAGGACCTGCCTCTGCTGCTGACTCCAAATGCTTGCTGATTTTTTTTTTTTTTTTAATTCCCCTTCCCCATCTAGGTGGCCTTAAGCTTTCCACAGCTCGGCTTGACCTCCAGGTGACTATTCATAGAAGAAATCNCCTCGCCTGCACTTCAGGTATGTAGGGTGGGGAGAGGTTCTAAGGGTGGCCTTTTTCCCCCCCCTTTCCTGCCCATATTTTAAGGTATTCGTTCAGAGTCAACGAATTCCTCCTGAAACAGGTTTTGCTAGTGAAGAGTCACTAAGAAATGCGGCCCCTCCAGCGGCAGCAACAGAGGCTCCCAGCTGGGAGAAGGTGCTGTTCTCATCCCCAGAGNTCTCCCCCGGTTCTGCCTACAGGCTTCAGTGCTGCCGGGGATAGAAGAAAAAGAAGTCACCAGAAATGCCCTGAAATATCAAGTGACTAGGGGTGCTCATAAATCTTTGAGGACAGAAGGGACCCTCCAAGGCAGGGCTGGGGGGACTTTGTAGTGCCTGCTGTCTTTGGAAGCTTGTTGCCTCAGGTCTTCTTCCACGGAAGGTACACTAGAGCCCGTTATACACTGACCCCTTGCCGGCTCTGAGCAAGTGTGTTGGGGACCAGGCAGGTGGCCTAGGGCTCTCCCCACTTTGCTCAGGGCAGAAGGCAGGCTTCTTCACACTGTCTTATCCCTACAACTCTCCTTTCTCTCCCCCTCCTCAGAGCTTCTAGCTCTAAGCGGCCGGGGCTGCCCCTGCACCCCCCTACACATCCCAAGACAAAGCCCCAATTTCTGAAATTCTAAAGAAAAGTGTGTCACTATCCTTTTTGTCTTCTATCTCCTACTCTGCTCTCCTCCATTCTCTTTCTCAACTCTTCTCCCTCCTTCCCTTGCCTCAGTCTTCCTCTCTGTGGGCTTGTGGGGGGGGGGGGGTGGAGAAAGCCAACCGTTGGAGCAAGACGAAGTTCCCTTCTCACTCTTGCTTTCTACTTCCCCTGTTCAATAAGATGCTCAGGAGCCTCGCCTGGGGTTGGAGGTGGGGGGAAGGGCAAGGGGGTCTGGAAGGTAACGTCGGCATAAACCTCTCCACTCCCTGGGACCCCCGAAGCCGCCATCTGCTGAGCACTGCTGGATCAAAACTCCTAGGGGGTATTATAAAGGTGACAGGAGCGACTGAGATCAAGTCCTCGAGCCTTTTGCCGCGTTGCAGAGTTGTCCTAGGATTCCGTCGCGCCCTGCTCTTCCCAGCCAGCAGCCAGAGCCTGAGGGAGCACCTGGCTTGCCCTCTCCTTCTGTCAAAGTCGAGCCCGCGGCGCCGGTGTTCGACCAGCCTCGGTTGGGCCCTTCCGGCATCGGGCCTGGGGCTCGCCCACCCTCTGCTCCCCCTATGAGCCTGCCGCCTTCTCACTGCCGCTCCCGCTGCGCTCACCTCCTTGGGGCCAAGTCCTCCGAGGGACTCCAGTCTCCCCGCCCCGCCCCCAGCTTTGCATTCAATGGGAGTGCTCTGCGTTTGATCCTCTTTTCCTCTGGGTTTTTCCTGCGAGATGAAAGCCGAGTAGGATTGAAAGATCAAGAGGTACCACTTGCGTCTCCTTCCTGGGTCCGGCCCACCCTAAAGGGGCTTCCCCTGCTGTCCCCGGGAGGAAGGAGGCTGCAGCCCGGGCTCAGCCTCTCCCGGAAGGGGACCTGCCTCCTCCGGGTTTCGGATCTGAAGCTTCGGGGACGCCCCCTCCGCCCCATCCCTCTCTGGACTTCTGCCCCCGCCCTTTCAAATAANACCACACTGCTCGAGAAGCAAGGTAAATTCGCAGACGGAGTGAAGTCCGCCGCCGCGGAGGCCTGGGAAACCCCATAAAAGCGGAGAGGGGAAGATAGCCCCCTAAGTGGGGTCCGNGGACTTCAAAAGCTTGAGGCTCCGCTTCCGCCTGGGCTGGGCCGGGCCGGGGGCGGGTGGGAACCCCGGGGAGGCGACGCGGAGATAAGATGCGCGGCTTGTGTTAAGTGGAATCGGAAGCCGAGCTTGGGCCACCAGACGCGTTGATCCGCTGGAGCCGCTACGCTTTCCCGGAGAACACCCGGCTCCAGAGAGCGACGGCAGGGGGTGCGAAATGCCTCCGTGGCCTTTGGACCCGGCTTGGGTGCGATGATCTGCGGCCCTGCGTACCTCCTCCAGCCAGGTGCGGGGACCCCCAGAGGCGACTACAAGTCTCGGCTGAGAGGCAGGGACGTAGGTTTCCGGGAGCAGGTCTGGCTCCTTCGGCGCCAGCAAAATTTTGATCTGGGGGAAGAAAAAAATTGGTTTTGCTTCTCACTTTGGTAAAACGCAAGAACAAAGGGAGCTTCTGTTTAAACAATAAGCGTTGACCGGCTGTGGTGATATTGATCTTGGGCCCTTGTCCGTCTTCCGAGCCCTTGTCGCGGGAGTGGACATCGAAGTTTCCGCGCGGCTGGGTCTTCTAGGCCGGGATCGTGGGGGTGAGGGAACTTCTGGGGTTGGTCCCTGTCTTGTCCCTGGCAGCCGCCAACGCCCATCTGGGAACCCCAAGTCCAGAAGCACTGCTGTCCCGTGCCTCCCTCCAGGAGCAAGGTCCACTGGATCTCAGACGCCCAGAGGTCCGGCTTCCCTGTGCCAGGAGATCAGGCCTCCTCCACTTCCCCCATACCCTGGCCCACCCACCTCTAGAGGGAGTCCCTGGCACACTCACCTGCTGGGGGTACCACAGGACAGTTCCTCCCACAGGGAGGAACCTGCAGCTTCTGGAATTCTGCTTTGGATAAACTCCCCTTCTCTCTGTGCCTCCCAGAGCCAAGAGCCAGGAGCCTGGGACAGGAAACTGGTTGCTTTCTGCCCCCTGACACTTTTTGCTCCTTGGAACTGGGGCCAGCCAGACCTACCTCCACTCTTGCATCTGCACCTGTCAGCCCCAGGTCCCTATAGGCCCAAGCCCAGTGGCTTTCCCACCCTGAACTTCAGACAAGTGCCTGAGCAGCCCACATTCCTACACCCACCACTTGCCCATCCCAGAGAGACCGCCTCAAGCTCAAGGCTTGCTTCTGCCTCGAGCCACCAACTGGAAGGGTCCATTTTGCCTCAGAGGAGTAGTTCCCCAACATCCAAGCAACCAAAGCCCAGACATACCCTTCCTCCACCCTAGCAGGGATGGTATGGGTTTCTCCTTCACCGTGACCCTTGAAATGAAATTTGCTTTCATTACAAGCCCATTTCTCATTTAATCAACACAACACTCCTTTAAAAGTCCTCAGCAGGCCACAGTTCCTTTTCTCCCACAGTGATAGGGTAACCAGTGGTCTTGACCCAAATGGCCAGACACTAGACCAGTTCTCCTTCCGAGGCTCTGTCCCTCCCGGGCCTGCAGGGATACCTCAACACCCACCAGTGCCTGAACTCTCCATGAGGCCATCTTCCACAAACTCCTGCCCTTTCTGGGACCTAGGTGGGTTCAGGGGCCTCTCAGACAGGTAACCCCCTGCCCTCAGAAGCAGAAGGCTCGGGGCCCACATACCTGGAATCTTCTCGCAATGTCTCCCCAGTGATTTCCCAGGAGGGCAAAGAGAAACCCTATCTGGAAATCTGCGAACCCCACATGATAAGAGTAATCACTGTTTTAAGCATTTCAGCTGTATTAGCTCTTTCCGTCCACACAATAAGCCTGAGGAAGATAGTATAAACCATCCCTATTTTGCAGCTGAGTAATCTGAAGCACAGAGAGAAGGCCCACATATAAGTGACCGAGTCAGGACTGAACTTCTATCTAGCCCTCTAGCTTCAAGTCCACACTCACAACTGGAGCTATGAGAAAATGCCAAGCATTGCATTCAGAGCCTTTCCTTTCCAAAGCTCCAGTTATGTTTTTTATGCCAAGCCCTTTCCTCCACCTCACTCCCAGATGAATTCACTGGATTTGGGAGAAGTGGTTTAGCTAATCTCTGGCCACTTAATTTGAGCATGAAGAAGACTAAAGGAAAAAATGGTACAAAACCATTTAGAAAACTATCCTGGAGAGGGTCTCCAGGTCTTGCCCTCTTCTAAGACATGGATCAGAGGCTAGGTGGCCCTTCTACAGAGGGGACTGCAGGGAGGCTGGAACCTTCCTTAGGGATTTGGGGTAGGAGAGCCTAACTGCCCTGACCCTGGGGCGGGGGGGGGGGNAAATATCAGGAAGATAACTACAGCAAGTGATTCTGGAGACCCTCAGAGACAAAAAGCCATCGCTGTTTGACGATAGAAATCCCCCAAGGTCCTGAGCCACTATCTGGAAATGGCAAACTCACCCCAGCTCTCCTTGCCTGTTTTAGCCTCTTGGGAGTCATAGCCCCTTCACATATCTGCCAAACCTCTCCCCAGAAAAATGTACAGAAGCATGAAAGTTAGCCTTCAGCTACTAAGAATCCTGTACCCACAATAGTCCCACCCCAACCACCTAACCCCCAGGCACAATCACCAAATCCCTTTGTAGGTGGTGTGGTTTTACCCGGGGTGTTTTCCCTGACAACACAGCTGCCTCCCTCAGACTGTCCTCCAGGATTGATTGGCCCAAGGGACAAAACCTGAGGGCATGGCCAGGCCTCTCCCCACTGCATCTTGGCCTGAGCATATCGGTCAGGATTTGCACACGCTTCTGTTCAAAACCTAGTCACTAGAGGTGCCTGCTGGGAGAGGGAATGGTCAGGCTGGGGCTTGGTTTGGCCTAAGGATAAAGGATCTGCAATGCAGGGAATTGGCTGATAATTATCATCAGGGAGTCCTGTACACCAACAGTTCNGTTTTGTTTTTTAATAGACTTTGTCTGGGCACAAACCCTTTCCAAGCCCTGCACCGCCCAAAGGCCAGATTAGCCTGAACACCCTGCCTCTTCCCCGGTAGTGTGCTTCCTACTCTCACCCTGGCTCTAGAAGACGGAACCTGCCCATTGCAGTCCCGCCAGGGTGGTCCAACCAGGGGGACCCGGGACTCCTATCTGGATACAGTCATTACCGGATGGAATCACTCTTCTAAGACTCGGCTAGCCCTAAGCAGCCCTAACGCTCCCTCCCAGATGCAGGTTTCTTTCCGAGAGTGTGTCTGTGTACTGCCTGACCGCGTGTCTGTCTCCCCTGTTCCCCAAGCCAAGGAGGCAGCACCTCCTTTCCTCTCTCCCCACTCGGCCTTGCTCGGCCAGGAGACGCGGTGGCGCCAGCCTGCAAACGAGAAGTTGGTCTCCCAGTGGGAGAGGGGGGGTGGGGGGGTGTAGGAGAACCGCCCCCAGGCGAGGAAGTCCAACCGGTTGGGCCGGCTAAGCCTCGCCCTCCAGCGAAATGGAAAAAACCCTTGTGTGAAGAGTTCTGGGGACTGATTTTTATAGAGCCCTCTCCTGACCCGGGCTAGTCCCATTCCTCCTACCGAGCTTCACAAAGCTCTGGTGGGGTACAGTTCCTCGCGTTGTGCAGCGGCGAAACGGACTCTTAGAAAGGTGGAGGAACTTGCCCAGGGTCACACAGCTGGAGAGTGGTCGAGCTAGGATTTTAACCCAAGTCGTCCGGCCTCCAAAAGTCAGATTCTCTCTGACGTTAGCGCCGCGCCCCCAGAGCCGAGGACTACATTCCCTAACACCGCAGACCCAACTGAGGTGCCTTGGGTGTGATTGAAAGACGCGGACGGGAGCCACCCATCTCTCGTTGATGGGTGGCTGCGCCTGCAGCCCCTGCGGTGGCTGAGCGTCGGCGGGAGCCGCTCTGGCTGTTACCGTAAGTCTCAGAGGAGCGGGGCACAATGGGAAAGGTAACTAAGAACTGGAAGGGCCGGAGGGCGCCGCGACGTGGAGGGACAGCGTTCCCGGCTCAGAAGGTTGACCTTGAGTGAGTGAGGGTGCGCAGGCGCCCGAGGCAGTGAGTTTCGGAGGGTAGGCTCTGGTTATTAAGGGCCCGTTATAGTAAAGGGAGAGCAGGACGGATGTCAGCCCAGAGGACAGGGAGTCACCCGCCCAGAACTGGATTGCGCGCACAGGCTGGGTCCGGTAGAATCCCAGTCCTTTCTGCTCCCCCACTAGTCAGTGCCAGGAGCGGCCTGGAGCCCCCAGAGAGTCCCTTTCCGGCCTCGAGGCCGATCGACAGCCCTGTCCTGTCCCCTTGCCCCTTTCTGCGTCCTCCTCCCCTCCCTCCCCTTGCTGCGGCGGTGACAAAGCCCAGCTCCCGAATTGCTGTCTTGGTGCGCCCCCCACTGCCGACCGCCAGAGGCGGAAGTCGCGGTGCGTCCTTGCTGGCTGGGATCCCGCGACTCCGCCTGGAGCAGAGACACCCCCCCCCCTCACCCCCCGGCAGCCGACTTTCGCTCCTTAGGGAGCCTCGCCCCGCCCTAAGCGCCCGCCTTCTGATCTTGACCCGCGGAGAATGCGTGGCGATTCGGGGGTCCGTAGCCTGGCGTTCTTGGGACAGGTAATCCATCTTGCGGGGATGAAGGGCTGGAGCGGGAGAACAGTTCTCTTACGACGCTACCTTCCTCCTTTGAGAGGGGGCGTGGAAACACACCCCCAACCTCTCTAGGCTTGGAGAAGGCAGGCCGAGGGGGTGGGGGTGCCTTATAGATTCCCCTGAACAGCCAGTATGATCAGTCATGCTCCCAACACCTGCCTCGACTCTATTTGTCGTGGCCACAAAGCCCACGTATTGGGGAGCCCCTTGGACCACCCCCTCTCCACAGTCCTCAAACGATTCCTTTTTTGAGTCTCACTTGGTTCTGAGGCTCATTTATAAACAGCTTAGCCCCCTAGCAACTCTTCCCCATTCCCTTTGGCAGTGTTTCTTGAAGGGTGGTCCTTGTACCACCTGGGAACTTGCTAGAAATGTACATTCTCAGGCCCCACTGCAGCCTTACTGAATCAGAAGCTCTGGAGCCAGGACCCAGCAGTCTGTTTTAACAAGCCCTCCCAGTAATTTGGGTGTACACTCCGGTTTACGACCCTCTGCCCTAGGGATTCCATCACCCTGGTTTCTAAGTTCCCATGATGCCTGGAAAAGCCTTATTTTTATTTTTTATTTTTTGAGTGTACCTTGTTTTTGTTTGTTTGCCTCTGGCATAGAACTTTACACCTCTGCTTATTCACATTTGTTCTTTCCACTTTAGCACTTCTGTGGATCTCTTTGTGCACCAGCGTATCACCGAATGATGTCATTGTCACCTAATGATGTCAGTATCTGATTTAGCTTCTCGCTCATCTGCTGCCCAAGGACACGCCTCGCTTGGTGGCAGACCGGAAGCTGCTCTGTAACCGCAGTTGCTGGAGCAGAACGGGAAGCTTGCCCTACACAGAGATTTCTCTCGAAAAAGGGAGTCTGAGGCCTTGAGATGCCACTGGTGTCCTGCTTGTAAAGTGGAGAAGAGCAGATCTTCCATGTTTGTGTACCCATCCTGCTAGAGAATGGAAAGAAGGGCTTTGGGGGGCACCTGGGTGGCTTAGTCGGTTAAGCGTCCGACTTTCGCTTAGGTCATGATCTCGCGGTTCGTGGGTTCGAGCCCCGCGTCGGGCTCTGTGCTGACTGCCAGCTCAGAGCCTGGAGCCTGTTTCAGTCTGTGACTCCCTCTCTCTCTGACCCTCCCCTGCTCACGCTGTCTCTCTCTCTCTCCTAGAAATAAATAAAACATAAAAAAAAAATTAAAAAAAAAAAAAAGAAGGGCTTTGGGAGTAACTGGGGAAATGTGACGCACAGAAATAGATTTTCTATGGTTTCCCTCAAAGTCTATGGGTAGGGATTGAAGGGACCCAGCCCCAGCTTGAGACATACAAGTATTTTTCTTTGTGGATATCTCAAGATGGTGGCTTAGGCATCTATCTGTCGGTGGCTGGTTAAAAGCAAGCAGTGTTAGTAGGAGCCAAAAAGGCCTGAGCCTTGTAGCTAGAGGTATAGATGCTTTTTCATTCAGTCAGACTTCCTGAGTATCAGACACATTCTGGGATGCTATTTAATAAGTTAAACTTATAGCTAATGTTATAAATTAGGCAGCATGAGGCCCAGGTGCTACCAAAATTACCCAATAAAGGTAGCTATAAATATCTTCTGTGTATGCAGTACTGAATGCTTTACACACATTATATCACTCACTTAATCCTTACAGCTCCATGAAGGAAGACAGAGAAACCAAGTCAAAGGTGGGTTAAATGCTAACTCAAGGTCACACGGTGTGTTAGTGGCAGAGGTGATATTTGAATTTTTAACATGTACTCATTTTTTTGTTTTGTTTTTTTTTAATGTTTTTTATTTGTTTCTGAGAGAGAGAGAGAGAGAGAGAGGCAGCATGAGCAGGGGAAGGTCAGAGAGAGAGGGAGACACAGAATCTGAAGCAGGCTCCAGGCTCTGAGCTAGCTGTCAGCACCGAGCCCGATGCAGGGCTCAAACCCACAAACCATGAGATCATGACCTGAGCCAAAGTCGGACACTTAACTGACTGAGCCACCCAGTAGTGGGATGCCAGATGCCAGGCTCCTACTCACTGGATTCAGCCCCCGCCTGTGGAAGCCAACAGGTCATGACCTGGAATCTCAAAGGACTGATTTAATTTCCAAACATGGCTAAACTAGTCAAAATCCTAGAATAATACTACAACCTCACCAGGCATGACTACTAGTAATATTAATAATAGTTAACAGTTGGTCTTTTCCTATTCAGCTAACATTTTCACACCCACTGCCCCATTTGATAAAATAATCCCATCTAACAGGAATAGCAGCTATTAATATAATCCCCACTTTACAGAGAGGAAACTAAGATCCGGAGGGGTTAAGCTCCTCCACCCAAACCCTGCAGCTAGTGAATGGCAAAGCAAGAAACACCGTTACTCCTTTGGACATCTTTGTCTTTGTTTCTTATTTTTTCTTTCAGCTCACTTCAGACACACTTTCATGTGTCATCGTCCTTGACATGTCTCCCTTAGTTTAGGCTGCCGCAAAGGACTTCTCTGTCTAGTGTTTTGTTTGCTCCTCCTGAGGTCCCTAATGAGGTAGAAGACGCCAGAAAATGAAGTTCTTTTCAGTTTCCAGTTGAGGAAGTCAAGATTCGGAGAGTTCAGAGGACTTGGGTAAGGTCACAGTGCCACAATAGGAAGCAAAATCTCAGACTTTTCATGGGCAAGAGTGAAGTTCGTAGAGAATCCTACAGAGTGAATGAATCATTCTTACTTCCTGTCTCACCCTTAAAGCCTGACAATACCAATGGTGCTCTAAGGAAAGGCTGACAGTTGTGAAAAACTACCAGTTTACACATATGCAAGACCTAACGTGCTATCAATGCAACTGAAGAAAAAAATTTTTAATGCTTATTTATTTTTGAGAGAGAGAAAGTGGGGGGGGAGGGGCAGAGAGAGAGGGAGACACAGAATCTGAAGCAGGCTCCAAGCTCTGAGCTAGCTGTCAGCACCGAGCCCGATGCAGGGCTCAAACCCACAAACCATGAGATCATGACCTGAGCCAAAGTCGGACACTTAACTGACTGAGCCACCCAGTAGTGGGATGCCAGATGCCAGGCTCCTACTCACTGGATTCAGTCCCCGCCTGTGGAAGCCAACAGGTCATGACCTGGAATCTCAAAGGACTGATTTAATTTCCAAACATGGCTAAACTAGTCAAAATCCTAGAATAATACTACAACCTCACCAGGCATGACTACTAGTAATATTAATAATAGTTAACAGTTGGTCTTTTCCTATTCAGCTAACATTTTCACACCCACTGCCCCATTTGATAAAATAATCCCATCTAACAGGAATAGCAGCTATTAATATAATCCCCACTTTACAGAGAGGAAACTAAGATCCGGAGGGGTTAAGCTCCTCCACCCAAACCCTGCAGCTAATGAATGGCAAAGCAAGAAACACCGTTACTCCTTTGGACATCTTTGTCTTTGTTTCTTATTTTTTCTTTCAGCTCACTTCAGACACACTTTCATGTGTCATCGTCCTTGACATGTCTCCCTTAGTTTAGGCTGCCGCAAAGGACTTCTCTGTCTAGTGTTTTGTTTGCTCCTCCTGAGGTCCCTAATGAGGTAGAAGACGCCAGAAAATGAAGTTCTTTTCAGTTTCCAGTTGAGGAAGTCAAGATTCGGAGAGTTCAGAGGACTTGGGTAAGGTCACAGTGCCACAATAGGAAGCAAAATCTCAGACTTTTCATGGGCAAGAGTGAATTTCGTAGAGAATCCTACAGAGTGAATGAATCATTCTTACTTCCTGTCTCACCCTTAAAGCCTGACAATACCAATGGTGCTCTAAGGAAAGGCTGACAGTTGTGAAAAACTACCAGTTTACACATATGCAAGACCTAACGTGCTATCAATGCAACTTAAGAAAAAAATATTTAATGCTTATTTATTTTTGAGAGAGAGAAAGTGGGGGGGAGGGGCAGAGAGAGAGGGAGACACAGAATCTGAAGCAGGCTCCAAGCTGTCAGCACAGAGCCCGAGGCGGGGTTTGAACTCACAAACTGAGATCCTGACCTGAGTCGAAGTCAGGCGCTCAGCCAACTGAGCCACCCAGGCGCCCCTGCAACTTCTTATTATAACGGACTTAAAGTTGTTTCATAACTTCCATTATTTGGCAGTATGTCAACTTTGGAATGTTTTCCTAATTATTCTAGAGTCAGCCTTACTGTTCTTGGAAAGAATTAGAAGAGGAAAGAAAGGTCATGGTTTTAAAAATAGGCATGGAAAGGGCCAAAGGAACCCGGATCCAGGATGTAACTCTGCCCTGGTCTTGGCCCTGAGGAAGGGGTCTGTGCTTTCACAAGGGGCAACAGCAGGCCATGATTTTCATCTTAAATACAGCCCATCAGCCACCGAAGAACCAGATGACCTCCAAAAACTGACCAGTTTTCTTTGGATCAGCTTTTCCTTCCATCACAGCCCTCATTTTCCCCCAGGATAGGCACTGGAGAAAGGAAAAGCTCATGTGCTCAGGCTCTAAGATAAGAGCATGACGGGCACACTTTCATGTATGTGTCACAACAATCCTCAGAGGGGAGCATGGGTGTCCCCCCTTTATAGGTGAGGAAACTGAGGCAGAAGAGGTTAAGCAGCTGGCCTGCGGTCCCACAGGCCTGAGATAAACAAGAGCCAAAGAAAACCCCAGGCTTGTAAATATGCAGTTTAATTTCCAATAGCTATAAATCCACTTTCCCTAGGGAGGTAGATTCTAAGATTTTCTGATCTAGCAAGAAAGAAGCAGCAAGGAGCTGGTCTACAGTGCAGTGAGGCCTGGATTTTGAGTCCAGAAGAGAGAGAGGCAGATTTCCAGGGACCTTGAAAGGTAGAGGATAATCTGTAGCTGCTATGAGAACAGAACTTATGGTGGAGGAGTGCTCTCAAACTTGCCCGGCCAAGATTTTTGATACTTCAAAGACAGTTGGTGACAAGGTAGGAGGGTACGCTTGGAAGCTAGACAGACCTGAGCTTGAACCCCAGCTCTGGCACTTACTAGCCAGCGACCTTGAGCAGACCAAAGCTGCAAGATGTCGGATCTAAGAAACAAGCCGCCTGCCTCTCAGAGCAGATTTAATGAGAGACCAAATGGAAGAGGCCCTAGCACAGCGCCTGGCCTACAGCGGGTCCTCAGTGAAAGTACGTTCCCCCTGTCCCACCTTGGCAGAGTCCCTACTTCACCTCCTATGTCTGTGAGTCTCCTTTTCCAATATGACACCCTTGGTGACTGAGAACCAGCAGACAACATAAAGCGAAGGGGAATGGTGCCCAGGGAACCGATAATATGTTTGTACCCCTTTCCCTGCATGGTGACTAACATTTCCCAGAAATAAATAACTACATGGCTTTCGTGCATTCAGGCATTTGTTGGAGTTCAACAAATATGGAGATGCTAAGTGCATAATAAAATAATTATCTGGGTGGCATCTTTGCTGTGCCGTCATAGATCCAGGATCCTGTGTCCTTTCTGTAACTCCATTCACTGGGATCTGGGATAGTGAGAAGGAAATCAAAACATGTCTCGTGTGCTAATGGAATTGTCCCTTTATGGTAGTAAAGGCATAGGCAGGGGCGCCTAGGTGGCTCAGTTGGTTAAGCATCCAACTTTGGCTCAGGTCATGATCTCACGGTTCGAGCCCCGCATCGGGCTCTGTGCTGACAGCTAGCTCAGAGCCTGGAGCCTGCTTCAGATTCTGTATCTCCTCTCTCTGACCCTCCCCTGCTCACACTGTCTCTTTCTCTCAGAAATAAATTTAAAAAATTAAAAATAAAAAAAAATAAAGGCATAGACAGATGTCCACAAATAATAATCAATGTAGTGGTGATGTAGTATAATATATAACAGTTAAGTGCACAGACTCAAGTTAGATTGCTTGGGTTCTAATTCCAACTGTGCTGCTCCCTGTGCTAGCTAGCTGTGTGACATTGGACAAGCTACTCAACTTCTTTAAGCCTCAGTTTCTTCCTTTGTGAAATGGAGCCATACAACGACAAAATGAGTTATGTATGAGTTAGTACATATAAAGCACTTAAAAAAGTACCTGGCATATAGTAAGCCTCAATAGACATTACTGTTATTACAGTGGTGTGTTACGTCCCTGAATGCGGGCCCAAGGGAGTTCTGTGAATTTGTGGAATGAAGGGAAGAGGAGTGAAGCAAGAGCCCTCTGCCTGGAGCAAGAATGCCAGTGACTGCATCCCGTGTTCAGGGTTTCACTACTGGCCCCACCGCAAGTGGGCGTGTACGACTCCCTGAACCTTCAGGAGGTCCTGTTTACTCCCATGTAAAATGGGTGTGAATAACAGCTGCCTTACCTTCTCCACGTAGTTATTGCCCCAAATAGAGCCCAACTGCCTGCCAGTTTAGCTTGTAATCTTTGAACTCATAAAGGTTTTCTTCTGCTCATTAAGGAGTACGCCCTCTGGGAGGAGCCACATTTTAAGCCATTGCCTGCTCAGTCCTTAGTGACACATCAGCACCTTGCGACTATCCTAGGAGGGCTGGAGACAGGTTCGAGGACAGGAGGAGAGCAGGAGTTGAGAAGGCCTCCAAGACCTCTCGCTCCCTTCACATGGTTACCTGTGAAGCAGCCTGCCCAGTGCCTCACAGTAATGTCCCTGGTTTAATCCCACAAATCTTGTGAATTGCCAAATGAGAATGGTTCCTGCCAGTCTCTTTTCTATTTTGAGGGAGGAGAGGAAGTTATGGTGGCGTGGGGACTTTCTTCAGTATCTATGGGACGTGAATAGTGTAAGGGATGCAAGGAGGACGCCATGTTGGGCAATTTTTAATTAAGGGATTTTGGGAGATGGACGGAATACATTACCAAGAGTTCTCCTTTCTCCAGAGAGCTGACTTAAGGGCACAGCAAACTTGGAAAGCAAAATTACCTGAATCCTCCTCACCAGCCTCTCCTCCCAGCTTCTTATTCCTATGCCCAGCGGAAGACTCTGATGTGATTAATCTTCCTGGTGAAAGTTCCAGAAGTTCCCAAAGGACACTTTGTCTTGACTCAATCTAAGTAATAATTACTGTGATCCTACTGCGTGCCCTACACTGTGCTAGTCAGTTGGTAACAGAGTTACTGTGACAGAGACAGCTGTCTACCCTTCTTTCATGATGAAAGAGCAACCAAACTTCAGCTGTCCACACGGCTTTCAGGTCTAAACATCACATTCCTCTACCTCTCCAGCAACTGGTAGACCTAAGACTAAATTCAGCAGACTGAATGTCAGCAGGAATGTCATATGGCTTCCAGGCAGCTCCCTTACAAAACAGAAATCTATATGACAAATTATGTAACATCTTCATAGAACTTCAGGCTACGCTAAACTTTTTTCCAGGCAGGCGGTGAACCAAAGAAAAAGTTGCTAAAGCACCACCCGCGGACTAATTCTTTTTAGGTATACATTATCCACTTATAAGAATTTATTTTAGGGGCGCCTGGGTGGCTCAGTTGGTTGAGCATCCAACTTCGGCTCAGGTCATGATCTCACGGTTTGTGGGTTCGAGCCCCGCATAGGGCTCTGTGCTGACAACTAGCTCAGAGCCTGGAGCCTGTTTCAGATTCTGTGTCTCCCTCTCTCTCTTATCCTCCCCTGCTCATGCTGTCTCTCTCTCTCTCTCAAAAAAAAAAAAAAAAAAGAATTTATTTTACCTGCACAGTGATAACATCTCAGTGAGAGATTGTTGAGGGGTTGTGAAGAAGGCAAATGAGAAGTTTCTTGGGAGATAGAATGACAATGAACAAGCCTTTCTCAGAAGACCAGTTGCAAAAAAACATTGGACTCTTCTGATTCTATTCTGTTCTCAGTTTGCCGTGAGACTTCAAGGGAGCTATTAAACCATCTTGGAACTTATTAAAATGGGGTGGTAATTTCATATAGAGTGGGCATTGTTAAGCCTTCTTGATTTGAAATCCAAACTGAACCTCTCTCACAAAAAAAAAGGGGGGGGTTGTAAGCTGTTCACTTATATGTCTGAAGAGCTAATGCAGATATAGATAGATATTCCATATGCTTACTTAACATGAATGCCTCAAACTTTTATTTCCTTGATGGAGAAACATCAGGATCCCTGGCCTGTTTTACATGCTTTAGCCTTGGGTGGGAAATGCCCGTACGTAAAATAAAAAGCCATTTCAGAAGGGTTTCTCCTGTCCCACACCACTTATTATCTCTAACAACTCATTCTCCATCCACCGTGTTTCCCTGTACTGGTTTTATGGTACGGGAGCCTCCACCACTGGGGGCCCTGTGCTAGTCTAGCCAATGCTTTCTGGCTCCCCAGTGAAAAAATGGAGGACAAGCCTCAAAATCATGACAGGGCTGGCCATAGGTGTGGCTGTTACTTTTCTGGTTTCCATCTACCCTGCATGTGGCAATTTTGAAGGTTTGGGGAAATTTTCCTGATGGCGAGATGCACCAATTTCCAATGGGATCAGATTAGCACATTCAAGTACAGTTGCTGTAGTTCTGGCCGGGTCTGTATTCAGGCTGTGCGTGAGGATAAGGAACAGCTACCCACAGGTCTATAAAGTTTTGTACACAAGAACCCAGCACCTGAAAACTGAAACTAAGACGCACACCAGCCCCTATGGACTACTGTCTCCATTCTGTAGGTGTAGATAGAGGCCAGAGATGTTTGGCTGGTCTGACCAATGATTACTAGGTCAAAAGCCCAAGAGCCCAGGTAAGAATCACGTGTGACATCTGTGGCTAATGGCTGTGCTGCATTGAGGCCCCAGGCAGCCCAGGAAACTGGCCAATGGTTCAGGAAGGCTCTAGACCTGCCCTTGCCATCCCCTGGCTGGGTGACCTTGGATAAGACGCTCCACTCTTCTAGGCCCTCATCAGTGAACAGAGTGCCAATTCGACTCTGCCACACACTTGGAGACCTTGACCAACTCACAGCATGGAGCATCAGAGGAAGCTAAAGGGATTTGTTTTCTTTTCTTTTCTTTTTTTTTAATTAAAGTTTTGTTTATTTTTAAGAGAGAGAAAGACAAAGTATGAGTGGGGGCGGTGCAGAGAGAGAGCGAGGCAGAGAATCTGAAGCAGGCTCCAGGCTCCAAGCGGTCAGCACAGAGCCCGATGTGGGGCTCAAGCTCTTGAACCCTGAGATCATGACCTGAGCCGATGTCTGATGCCTAACCAACTGAACCACCCAGACGCCCCAAAGGATTTGTTTACTAGGGTGCCCCCAATATGGCATTCTGTGACTCCACCAGGGATACATACTAACGCCTATAGCAGCAGCCTGGTAGTAGCAATGAGAAAGACCAAGCATTCCTTGGTCATGTTAGAAAATCGCTAAGACTGGATGGCAGATTCTCAGCTACAGAGCTGATTGTATGTATGGCCAGATATTTCATTTTCAAATGTTTTTACATGTTGGCGGCTAATTTGAATTGTTATAAGATTCTGTATTGGCCCCTGGCTCTAGTCCCGCAGTGGCCTACTAGGCCAGTTATGGAGTCCTCTGCAGCCCACGGACCCAGGTGGGGCCCTGGCAGGGAGGAGTGGTGGATGCAGTGTCCCCTACGTGGGGAACGCAGATGATTCTGGCCCAGGGCGGGCTGCCTAGCCTGCACTTGAACATCGCTGCCGCTCCTACCCCAGCTGCAGATTCCCCAGAGCACCTGAACCGGTCTAGGGCAGCCGGGGCCTATTTTCCTCTACCAGAGGCGGGGCCTAGTCTCCACCCAAGGATGGGCCTGCGGATCGCAGGCAGAAAAGAAATGTGTTGTGGGCAGGGAGGGACTGAACCGTCGCCGTGCTCAGGCGTCGGCTGCGGGTCCCCCGCCTCGTGGGTGCAGCTAAACCCGAGACCCCGAGAGGCTCGGGGTTGCACTTGGCAAACACCACCGCGGGCAGGTGCGGGTGGCGCCGCGCGCGCCAGCGATGCGGCTCCAGGCGGCTCCCGCAGTTCCGGCAGCGCGCACGGCCCGNCGGGTGGGCAACTCGCGTCGCGGGCGTGGCGCGGGCAGGGCAGGGGGCCGGCGCTGCAGCCAGGGAATGCCCCGAAACGATCGATGCGTATTTGTTGGGAGGAAATTCGATCCTTGAGCCCTTTCTTGCCCGGACTTAAAAATGGATTCTCCATCTGCTGCGAAAGCCTCGGGCTCCAGGCGGCGGGGGGGCTCCGGCTCCTGGAGAGCCCTGCAAACACACCGAGACCCCCGAGACCCGCGGGGGTCCTTGCTCCACCTGCCACTCGGCTCTGGCACACAATGTCGCTCGCTGACGTTGGTGTTCCTCTCAAAGCCCCCTCACCTAGTCCAGCCAAGCCCAAAGGAGGTGATGCTCTGTCAAGTTCAAATAAAGAAGCCTGTTTTCTGTATAATCCAGAGTTCTGTTTGTCCAAAAGAACTTTGAAGATGGAAAAACAAACAAAAACAGATGAAACCTCTTCGGAGGGAATTTTGACATTTACGAATTTACAGGTGTTACTTCGTTTGTCCTCTCAACCTCACGTTTTGAATTTTTCCCTGCACGATGCATTCAAAAATATTTACTACGTCATTTTCGTGATGACAAAAAAGTGGAAATAACCCAACTGTTCATCAATATATAGATAAAATGGTTGAATATATAGTGAGTTTACATACCAAGAAATACTCTCTTTTTTTCCAAGAAATACTCTGTAGAAGAGATGTGTTCACAGGCAAACGAGTCTAAGCTTACATTAAATGAAAAAGTGAGTTATAAAAGTAAATATGGTATGATTCCACGTTCATTAAAGTGCAGGAAAAAAATTGTAAGTAAATGTCTACAACTCAGCTATGATTAATGGCTTCTTATTTCATAGATGGTTATAAGGGAAATATGTGTATATTTTATATGTACATACACCTGGAGAAATATATACCCAACTGTTATGGTTTATCTTTGGGGTGATCCTGAGAGAGAGGTAGTGGAATATTAACTTCCCACATTATATATTTTAAAGAAAGTTGGATTTCTTTTAAAGTAAGCATGCATTAATTTTGTATTTCCCACATACTGAAAACAATAAAGATTTTTAAAAATCATATCCCTTCCCATGCTCAGACTACTAGATCGTTATCACTTGCCCAGCGCTCTCTGATCTTTTCATTACTACGTTAACTGTCTCTTCAACCTCCTCTCATCCCTGTAACAGCATCTAAGAGACTTGAATTCCTTTCCTTTCAACTTACAAATTGCCTGTTTCATGTATGCAAACAGTTTTTTAAATCTTTTAAACCAAAAGAATGAAAGAAGTGAGACTATTACTTCCACTTTATCTACTTGTACTACTCAAACAAAACGATTAGGTGCAGTTTTTTTTAAATTTATTTATATTTTTATGCCCTTGAAAGGATTGCAGTTTTTAATCCATTACTTCTTAAGCTCTGTGTCAATGTAGCACGTATTCTCTCTCAATGCAGCTAACCATGAGAGATCATTTTAAAACACAGTTCTTGTTTCTATTTAATCCAGAAAAGTGTTATACTCTGTGAAGGAAATACCACTGAAAAGTTGAGCAGGATTTCCAGGGACAGAAATTGGAGTGGGATGGGCACTGTCGGCTGAAGGAGGGACACTGTGAAAGAGGCTGGGAGAGAGGACCATGGGCTGGATTCTGGGATTGTATAAATTAGTCTGAATGTTGTCTCAGAATCATGAGTTCAATTCATACTATGGGAAATAAGTACCGCCACACTTCAAACATGCAGACATGAAGAAGTTGTCTGGCCTTTTTATTAATTTTTAATGTTTATTTAGTTTTGAGAGACAGAGTGTGAGCAGGAGCGGGTCAGAGAGAGAGAAAGACAGAATCCGAAGCAGACTCCAGGCTCTGAGCTGTCAGCACAGAGCCCCACGTGGGGCTCAAACTCCCAAACCATGAGATCATGACCTGAGCCGAAGTCGGACACTTAACCGACTGAGCCACCCAGCCGCCCCATTGTCTGACCTTTTTAAATAGTCATATAAAAACATGGCACCTAGCAGCAATAAACTGAGAGGGTCCACTCCCACCAACATGTCTGATATGGTTCTTATTTACATAAATCAACATCATATTTCCTTAGGTAAAGCCTCAGAATATCCCAGGATCACACACACACACACACACACACACACACACACACACCTCAATTTTTGCTCAGAAGTCTGATGTCCCTCTCCTCACTTTCAGATGCACTAGAAGCATCATTGTAAAATGCAGGTGTTCTGGAACAAATTATCTGGGTTCCCATCTTCACTGCCATGTGTTAGCTTATGACTTTGGTCAAGTTATTTAACTCTTCCATGCTTCAAGTTCATGACCCCTGAAATGGGGATAATAGCACTCATTTTATAATATGTTATGCAATTTAAACCAGATGATGTGTATAAAGCTTTTAGAAAGTGATTAAGCTTTGTAGAATACTAAGAAAGCTGTAGAATATAAAGCTTTCTCTTTTTATTTATTTATTATTTTAAGTTGGCTCCATGACCACTGTGGGGCTCAGACTCATGACCCTGATATCAAGAGTTACATACTCTACTGAGGCAGCTAGGCACCCCAAGAATATAAAGGCTTTTATAATACTACAAGTTGAATAACAGTCACAATTACTACTTTTTTGTACCCCCCCAAAAAAGCTTATCCTTCTTCATTTTCCCTTCCTTAAGGTACTACCATCTCTACATTCTTCCAATTGTATTTATTTCTCTCTTATTTAATGAATATTTTTACATTAGCCCCCCTCCCCCCCCCCCCCCCNCCTCATTGACAACCTGGAGTCTGTTCTTCCCCTTCTCCTGTGATAGTTTCTGAGTTTTTAAAACAACTTCATTGGGGCCCCTGGGTGGCTCAGTCTGTAGAGTGTCCAACTTCAGCTCAGGTCATGATCTCACAGTTCATGGGTTCGAGCCCCATATCAGGCTCTGTGCTGACAGCTCAGAGCCTGGAGCGTCTTCCTGTCTCTCTCTCTCTGCTCCTTGCCTGCTCACATTCTGTCTCTCAAAAATAAATAAAAATTACAATTTTTTAAAACTTTATTCTTTATATATCATAAAACTCACTCATTTTGGGTGTACAAATCTGTGATTTTTAGTTACTTTGCCCAGCGGCGCAATCATCAAAATAAATCCTTTTTTTTTTTTTAATACTGAACATATNTGCATATCATCCTTGCACAGGGGCCAGGCTAATCTTCTTTGTACCATTCTAATTTGAGTATATGTGCTGCCGAAGTGAGCACAAAATAAATCAGTTTTAGATCATTTTTAGCCTTCTCTAAAGCCCTTTTACAGTTAATCTCCCTTCCCACCTCCAGCTTGAGGCCGCCATAAATCTGCTTTCTGTTGTTATAAATTTGCCCTTTCTGGACATTTTAGATATATGGAATCATATGATAGGTGATCTCGTGTCCGACTTCTTTCACTTAGCATAATTTTTTTAAGATTTATGCATGATACAGCATATGTTAGTAGTTCAACACTTTCTGTTACCTGTCAAATCAGAATGACTTCCGCCATGTCTATAAGAATGATATTACATAACAACATTGATAATGTATATATAGTTAAACCTAACTATTATTATACCTACAATGCTCTAAGCACCGGCTAAGTGCTTTATTTGTGTCATAGAATTTAAACTTCACAACAGCCTATGGGCTAACTAGGTGATACTATCATATACATTTTTAAGTTGAGGACACAAGTTTAGAAATGTGAACAGAGGGGCGCCTGGGTGGCTTAGTCGGTTAAGCATCCGACTTCGGCTCAGGTCATGATCTCACGGTTTGTGGGTTCAAGCCCCATGTCAGGCTCTGTGCTGACAGCTAGCTCAGAGCCTGGCACCTGTTTCAGATTCTGTGTCTTCCTCCCTCTCTGCCCCTCCCCTGCTCACGCTGTCTCTCTCAGAAATAAATAAAACATTAGCATGGAGGAGGGCACTTGTGGGGATGAGCACTGGGTGTTATGTGGAAACTAATTTGACAATAAACTATTTGTAAATAAATAAATAAATAAATATTTAAAAAAGAAAGAAAGAAAACATTAAAAAAATTTATTAAAAAAAAAAAGGAAATGTGAACAGAGTTGCCTAAGGTCACAAAGCAAGTATATGGCAGAGGGGGACTCAAGTCTAAATCTGTGTGACTCTAGAGCTAAAGCCAAAGTCATCTTCAAACTTATCAAGGGGTCTTTGTATCCCACACCCTTCCATCATCACAGAAACAAAACCCAGGAAAGTATTCACATTAAGTCCACCAAATAGATGGAGAAATAGTCAGTGCTTTGTCAACTGTAAATCCCCGCTTGTATATGAGGAATTGTTACTCTGTCATTTTCTCCATACCGGATGCTGCTCCTGTTCTGGGGACATCTAACTCCTTTGGGAAAGAGCTGGTGTCATGGAGGTCTCAGTTCTATAGCTAAAGACTTCTGATGTTCAAAGAGACTTGCCTGGGCACTATCCTGATGCAAACCCAGGCCAGGCAACCTAAGAAAAGAGGCTAGAGCATCACTCATTACCTTGTCTAATAGGAAGAGAACATGCAGGGAAAAAAACTCCTTAGGATCCGTGCCTCTCCCGCTGTTAACAATTTTTAGGTTGGGACTCATGGCCGCACATGGTAACAATGAAGGTGGGCCATTCTCATCTACCATCCTGTGGGACTTCAGGTTCTGTTCAATAGGAAGACGCTGCTGCTATAGGCAGAAACACTCTCCTCTGAAGATTTCTAAAGAAGTCCCCAGTTCTTTCTTAGAGCCATGGAAACTCTTTGAGGTTTTATGATGAATCCCAGGCCCCACATTTATGAGGAGCCTCAGACTGGAGACATTCACCTTCAAACATGGGTTGTTATTATTATAAATTCATTAATAGTATTGGTTTTAGTAACAATAAACACTGCAACAAGCCATCTTTCCGAATTGCCCTCGTATTTCTGAATAATATTTACCCACTCTCATTAGTCACAGAAGGAAGGATCCTCAGAGGGAAAGGTCTCATTCCACCAAGGAACCCCAGGGATCACAGGAGGTGCCTAGGTGGTCTGTGTAGGGGTGGGTGTGAGAACCCGGGGCTTCAGTCCCTTGAAAAGATCCAGGAAAGGCAAGTACTCCCACAAATCCCGTCCTGGCTCAACAGTAACTCACTTAGGTAATGGAGCCTCTTATTAACAGCACTCTATTGGTTGTGTACAATGCCCTTCGGGAATCATTTATTTGTTGAATGAAAAGAACTATTTGTGGGTGTCAGATGTCAGCGTAGTGGCTCCCCTGGTGGGTGGTGAGAGGCTGGGTGTGTTCCGCTTCTTGATCTGTTGCTCATTACACAGGTGTGTTCATGTTGTGATATTTTGTTGATTTTAGGCACTTTTTTTGTACATGATATTACAATAAAACTTATCCAAAAAGACAGGAATAAAGAAATATTTTAGAATGAAAGAGCCTAGTGCAGTGCCTGTCAGGTAGTAGGTGGGTATCACTTGCGTGTTTATCGAATCAAGGATCTCATTTGGCTCCTATCACGTGGGGTGAGCAAACGCACAGCATATTGTTACTGTTGTCACTATTAACCTTTCTTAGAAGTTCACGCCTCTGCCCGGGTCCCGCAGCGGGTTAAGTCGCGCAGCCGGGAGCCTCGGTTCCTCTCCGCGGCGGATCACTGCCCCACTTCGACTTGGCCGCCCCGCAAGCTGCCGCGCCCTGGGCGAGGAGGCCGAGGAGGCCGGGCGGGAGGCGACTCTGCGATAGCCTGCAACCCGGAGCGAGCTCCGGGGACGGGGACGCAGTCGGGGACGGAGGAGGCCTCGCCACTCCACCGCACCGGCTCACGGGGTCCCCGCCGGCTCTGAAGCCCGGGTCCCTGGGGCTTCAGGTTCATTCTCGCGGTCGTTTGCCTGGCCCCTCCTGTCCTCCCGGCAGCGACCGTCCATCTGTCCACCGGCCTCTTCACCGTCTCCGACCGATCTGCACACCCTGGTNTCATCAGAAAAAGCTTCTATTAATAGACCCGCTGTTGACAGAGAATCTGGCTCTGAAGTGCAGAGCGAGGCTTCTAGAGCAGTGTCTATCTGCTGAGCACAGAGATGCCCACCTCGCCAACTTTTGTCCTCTGGACCACTGTCTCTACCGGATGCATTCACAAGAGGCAGGAGAGATTAGCGGTTGAAAATGTGGCCCCTGGACCCAATGCCCCTTACTAGCTGGGTACTCTTAGGCAAGTTACGAAACCTGACTGTGCCTCTGTTTCCCCATCTGTGAGACGGAAGTGATGGTAATAATAGTTCCTAGAGTTGTTAAGCGGATTAAATGAGTTATTGTTTGTAAAGTGATTAGCACTCTGTAAGCACTCACTCAATGATCTTTGTCAAGTACCTAAAGCTTAATACATTTGAGACCCCAATTCCTAAAGATGCCTAGCTACTTCTACGTGGTTATAATCTGTTCTAGAGGCGAGACTAAGGATCACTCGATTTAACCCTATTCATATTATCAAATTTCAAGCCTGATAGAATTATCCCTAGAATTAACCAATTGTTCTCCATCTTTCCTTTTCTTCATTTGTGTTGTATGTATGTAGACACATTCTGGAAGGAAAATTCAAAGGAAAGAGAAAGGAAGGAAGGGAGGCAGAAAAGAGGAGGAGAAAAAAGGGAGGGAAGGAGGATTTGGTTGAGATGGCTGGATTGTGGTCAAATTCCTTTTTTGTTATTTTCCATCAGCATTGTAATAATAATGCCAAATGTTCAATAAATTATGCCAAACTCACACTTTCCTGGACCTTACACTTCCCAGAAACTCTGGGTGAGAAGAGGTTGCCCAGAGTCAGATTGGCTGAGTCTAAGGGCTGGAGGAAAGGGATTGCTACAGGGCTAGAGGGCCACTTACTGGATCAGAATCGGCCTAAGCGAATCCTAGAGGCCAGCTCTCACCTCAATGTTTGCAATAGGTTCTCTATTCCCTGAGCATCTCAACAGCTCAGGTTGTCCAAGAGCTTAGCCATTCCCCACTCCAAGACCAGGTATGCTAAGGAAGGCACTTTCTTCTACTCAAGGCTGCAGGAAAAAGTGAGTCTCCTGGATCTCTCTCTCCAAGCATCTATGCGAAACACACACACACACACACACACACACACACACACACACACCAGATTCAGTGAGTCTAAAGGTCTGGATTATGTGCCTTGGAAACTACATGTTTGTCCAAACGCTTCATGCAGGTATTGCAATAGAGGTTTAAGACAGCCCTTGAAAACATGTTCATGATCCAAATGGCCCGAGAAGTCAAAGAGGGAGAGGGAGTCTCCCATCCTGCTTCCCCGGCTCTCCAAAACCCCACAAAGATCATTCCATGTGAAGCACTCCCCTTTTTCCTCAGAAATGCCTGCGTCACAGAGACCCAAACTGGTAGTTCTCAACTGGGGGCAGTCGTGGCCCCGCAGGGGACATTGGCCAATGTCTGGAGACATTTTGGCTCCTCACAACTTGGGTGGGCACTACTGGCATCTAGTGGATAGAGGCCAGAGATGCTGCTAAATGTCCTACAGTGCACGGGACAGCCCCCACGGCAAAGAATGATCCAGCCCAAAATGTCAATAGTGTCTAGGTCAAGAGATCCTGACGTAAACCAAACTCCCACCGCCTCAGAGGAAATAATGTCCCAGAATTCTTCTTCTTAAGCAGAGAGCGAGCGAGAGCATCACGAGGGAGCTCCAGAGAACCCTTTCTCAGGCCCCACACTAAGAACGGGGAGGTCCCAGCAGACTCCCTCCTCCTGCTTGGCCTCCAGAACACAAAACCCTGGCATCTGAAAAGATTAAATAAAACCCGGGATTCCCAGCCCTGCAGGCCGCATAACCCTGCCCCTCATATCCTATTTCCCTCCTGCACCTCCTCACTCTTGGAACACAGTTGGAAATTCAAATTGCGATCTTTACTATCCGGCCCTCAAAGGCTCTGCCTGCTTCCTCTCCCAGGGACAAAAATCTCCTCCACATCCTGCCTCCCTTTGAGATGAAGCCCCCAACCCTGCCTCTCTCACCAACTGTAAGTTGCTCTTCACCACCTCCCCCGACTTGGCCTTCTCCTTCTAATTAAACCACATCCAGGGTGTCGGGAGGGAAGGGGAAAGGATCCGAAGACTTCCGTGCTGCAGGTTCTGGGGCCCTACAGCCTCATGTTTTTTGTGAGGTGCCAACCACACTGTGATCATTAAACCCCACAGTGGTGGGGGGGGAGGATTTTCTCATTGCTGTTAACCTGGGAACCAGCTACATCTTGTTTATCAGACTCGTTTTAATTCAGCTTGGTCAGGTTCCAAGTGTTGAGGTGGAGATTAAAGGCAACTGAAGAATCCAATTAGCCGCCCAGTCTTCTTTAAGCCAAAAAATCAGGTCACAAACTAGATCAAAGTGAAATGATTTCTCGACAGCTCTGTTCATTAAGGGGAGGGTGGGAGCTCACACTGCTAAACCGGGCTCATTACGGGGATTGGCATTTTAAATACAATATCTCCCCCAAATTACATGTTTCAGAGGTTGGGAGCGAGAGACCGAGATTATCTTATGTGAAGTCTCTCTTTGGCTAATAGAAAACAGAAAGTCAAAGAATGAGCATATAACTTCTAGGAATAGAATTAAACAAGGCCCCAATTTTCCTGGGCCAGAAAGCCAAATCTGGAAACTGGAATTGGCCGCAATCACTCCCAACCAGATAATTCCTCCTCCAGGGAATCTAGAGAGCTGAGAAATCGAAATTTTCCAGGTGGCCCTATTCGCCCATTTTCCTGAGAGCCCTCCCTGTCCCCGGCTGGGGGCAGCTGCAAAGGAGGCCCCTTGGCAGCCAGGCCTAGCCTCTCCCCCAGCCACAGGACCCAGGCCGACTTTGAAGAGAAACCACTAGCTATTTCTGGATTCTGGGTCCCAGGCAGAGTCATTTCCAGAGGCAAGAGCCCCCCCCCCTGGGCCTTTCTGAGTTTCTGTGGGCTCTTTTGAGGGGCCTGGAGAACAGAAGAGGAGGAGAAGAAGGAAGGCCATCATCAGATTCACTTCCCATAGGGAGGATCAAATATAGGACTGCTTGGAGGACATTTAGAACCTTCGATTCTACATGAGAGAAAGACGGAAAAATTACATTCAGGAGAGCAGTTACAGGACACATGCCCTCCTTCTGTGAGCACTGATTTTGAACAGAGCCAGGACATCTGCAGACACAGTGGCCTTCCCCCCCCCCCCCCCCNGGGTTAGAAAATGGCACTTTGTAGGTCTTCCAGGTCACAGGCGTGTGGGACGCTGCATGTGGCTAAAAGTTCTTTCGGGGGCTTTGGCTGGTAGTCACTCCCCGGGGTCTCTGAACTCAGAGCCACTAGTGAGACCCTTCCTCAAACTTCCCGGTGTCTCTTTCCCATCCACACAGGGCCTGGGAGCAAAGCCTCTTATACCTGGAGGCCTAACCCCCTGGGTGGGAGGGGAATGAGAGAAGGGAGGGGCTGAATTTGGGGCTGAAGCCACCCAAGACCCCCCACTAGGCTTTCCCTCTCCCCTTCGCCTCCTGCAGCCAAAGCTGGCACCCTCAAGGTGGAGGCTGGGAGCACACATTTCGGGGAATGTCTCCCACCATTGGTAGGTAACTATAGTCCAGAGGGATTCTCCCTGGATGATGCACTTGGAGCAGAAATAAATCAGGTCTGGTAGGTTTTGTTTGTCTTCACTGTACTTCCCTCCCTGGGATTATGGCATCTTCCCAGATCCTTCCACACCCGCCTGTTCTCCATACCCTGGAGGCAGCCACGGCCAGACTTCAGAAAATGCACCCCGGATCCCACACAGATATTCTAAGTGCCTCTCAACGCGAAATGATCGCCAGATTGTTTTTGTTGTGTTTATCGGTGACCTAAAATGAGTTTCAAACTGTGGTCGTTTCCTAAGGAGAAATGAGAGCGTACAGGCCCACCTCAGAATATTGTGCTAAAGGGAGCCCAAACCCACTGATTCCCGTAGGGGAGTCTGCCCGCCTCCAGGAAAGGAGCCCTGGTGCCGGCGGGCACCCCACCGGCCCCTGACGAGCCCCGCAAGCGGTTTTTCTCTCCCGGGGACCGGGGACCGCCGAGCCAGAGCCACACTCCCCCTGCTACACGGCTGAGCGCTGCCCCTGCGCCGCTACCGCGTCCTTGTTCTTGCTGTCCTAAAAGCCTGAGCTGAAACGGAAATTTGGGAAGGCGAGAGCTGCTTTGGGGCACACATACGCCTTTGTCCCAAAGGTGGCCGGCCGGCCCGGACCACTGTCCCTGCACCGGTCACTCTCACTCAGCGGCGGCGGCGGCGGGCGCAGCCGCTGCCTGAAAACGGGACGGAGGTGGATGTGTCGCAGGGTGGGGAGTGGGAGGGGCCAGCACAAAGGCCTTACAAGGTTCCCGGAGAGCCCCTGTCGCAGGCCTTCGCCCTGTGGGGGTGGGGAGCGCTGGACTTGCCCTTGGGCGCCGACGTGCCGCCCTGGGGGTGGAGGAGGGGGTCCCCCGTCCCAGCTGTTCTCCTGGCCCCTTAGCACAGGGGACTCAAAATAGCAAGTTCACCCCGGGTCAGCCCAGTGAGAGCCGACCTGCACCCCGCCCCAGTTAAGGCTCGGCCTGCGCCTTTTGAGAACTGCTCCGAGGCCCGGGGCCTTGGCCTAGCGGTCGCATTTGAACCCGGAGCAAACTCAGAGAGGGGACTGCGGGTGCGCGGACCGGAGCCCTGATGGGTAGGTGAGGAGGGTGCCGAAGAGACCGGAGCAGTCGCCAAGAGGGGGAGGCCCAGACTGCCCGAGGTGGGGGGCTGCCCACAGACGCGAGGGCCCCAGGCCACCAGCCCCAGCCTCCTCCGGGGCCAGGCCGGGCCTTCGAGGGCCACGGGCTCTGCGGACCCGCGCCCTCCGTCCCGCTGCGCCCCTCCGCCAGCGCCTTCTCCCAGGCGCGCCCCTGAACCTGGCACAGAAGTGGCCCAATAGACACTTCGAACAATACGGGAGGGAAATCAAAGAGAGAAAGAAAGGTAGAAGCCAGTTTGTCCGCCTGAGCTCTACAAGTGACTCTGAAACTTTTCCTGGCTTCTCGTAAAGGTGGCCCGTAAAGGTGGCCGGGGCCGTTTACAGTAAGAGCAGAATAATGTTTGTGACTGTGCGACCTAATTATCTCCAGATTTGCCTCTCCCCGGCTCGCGCAGCTACGGTTTTCGCCAGCGAAAGCGGCTAATGCATTTGCACACGTTAAACATCTTGAACGCATAATTACAGGCTGCAGACAGGCGGGACAATAAAATATCTCGGCTCGATATTTTTGGAAGCCTTCTGCGACTGTGCCTGGAATAAATAATCGCTTTCTATGTCCTCAGCCATCTAACTAGAGCCACCGTTATTTCAGAACACCCCTGCTCCACCCCCGCCTGTGTTCTTGAGCTTTTTTTGTGGGGGCAGAAGGGGGCCAGGCCGGACGATGTGGCCACCTGGAGAGGTCTCCCGGGCCTCGGGGTCTGCTGCAGGGTGCGCCTCGCAGGGATGACTGGATAAGGGGAAGAAAATTTGTTCCGACCCCCGGAGGCCGCCTTCCTCATTAGAGGGAGGCTAGCGAGGCCAAGTAGGCCTCACAGCCTCTGGGCACAGTGCCCTTCCCATATTCTCCCTACTCAAAGGCTAAAGAATTTGAAGAAGGCGCAGACGGTCAGAATTCCCGCCTCACCACCCTGAGAAGAGCATCTCTAGACTGATACCTGAGGAATGTGCTGGAAAAGAAAAAGCTTTCTACCGAAGCTGCAAGACCAGGAGGAAACTAGGAGCGGCTATGTTCTCCCATGGAGGCCGGGGACGTTCTGACTTCCCTTGAGTCTTACTTGCCTTGTCTGTAAAATGGAGAGATTATAATAACCCCGGGACCTACTTCACAGGTCGTTATGAGGAAGCACTTTAAAAAAATTGTTTTACTGCCATATAACTTACATATAGCAAAGCATAAAAATCTTAAGCACCTAGCTCGCTGAATTTTTATATGTGTATACACTTGTGTAACTACTACCCAGATCAAGATACAGAGCATTACTAGCCCCCAAAAGGCTCCATGAAGAAGTACTTTTAAAATTAATTTTAGTTAGTGATAATATTACTATCCCCAACTCAAGAAGTCAACACCCCAGTCGAGTATGTGGAGCTTCCTGTTACTAGAGGACGGGGAATTGATAAGCCAAATACACACATACAGGATATTTGCAATTCACACCCTGACGAGGAGTCATGAGAGTAAATCTCTAGCCCGAAGGAGTACATAGAGCCCTTGTACTCAGACACTCAGGGGTTGGGGAAAATTTTATGATCAGGCTTTAATTCATTTTGAGACAATGGAGTTCTCTTGCTATCAATGGCTGGACTTCATATACTGGATTGGCATATTCATTTCCTGGTTAGGGTGACACTGGCGTCTTCCCAGAGGATGGCAATCTGAGTGGATGTCTGTGAGGCTAAGGTCTAAGCTCTAAGGTGACTTATTTCAGTGTCTCCCCCCAATCCAAGTCTGGTTTGATGTGTGGAGGGGATCCCCCAGGGAAATGTTTGGCCATGAAATAATTGGGGCACTCTATTTTCTGAAGAGTGTTACCCCAGTGGATAACACATAAAATTGGTCCACGTTACAAATAATATAAAAAAAAAAAACAAAACTTGTGGGGTGCCTGGGTGGCTCAGTCGGTTGGGCATCCGACTTTGGCTCAGGTCATGATCTCACGGTTCGTGGGTTCGAGCCCCTCAATGGGCTCTGTGCTGACAGCTAGCTCAGAGCCTGGAGCCTGTTTCAGATTCTGTGTCTCCCTCTCTCTCTGACCCTCCCCTGCTCACACTGTCTCTTTCTCTCAGAAATAAATAAACACATTTTTTTATAAAGTTCAAATGAATTAAAAAAAAAACCTTGTACAGCAAAAAGTGAATTCTTTACCAGATCCTCAGATCCAAGTTCTTCTCCCCAGAGGAACCCACTGCTACTGATTACTTATTTATTGTCTCAGCCCTATATACACACACACCCCCTTTTTATTTTTTTATTTATTAAAAAAATGTTTTAATGGCTATTTATTTTTGAGAGGAAGAGAGACAGAATCCAAAGCAGGCTCCAGGCTCCAAGCTGTCAGCACAGAGCCCCACAGGGGGCCTGAACTCACTAATAACATGAGACCATGACCTGAGCTGCAGTTGGACCGCTTAACTGACTGAGCAACCCAGGCACCCCCCACGCCCTGCTTTGTAAAGCACCATGGTAGCCCTCACTGTACATGCTGTTCTAGCTTGGAATTTTCTTCCTAAATAACTGCCCAAGACAATTCTCTATGAGTGTATTGGTTCAGAAAGTTATGTTCAGGGGCACCTAGTTGGCTCAGCGAGAACGGCATGCAACTCTTGATCTCAGGGTCATGAGTTCAAGTCCCATGTTGGATGTAGGGGTTACATAAACAAACAAATACATGATTTGGTTTTTAAAGACCTAAAGTTAATTAATGACTCAGAATAAATAGGACATTAAAAAGCTGTAATCCTAATTATTNGCTAACTTTATGTAGCCTGGCAAGAGGAAGGGCCACTATAGCCTGGGTAGATTCTGACCTACCTCCACCTGGGTTGACTACCTTCAAAATGATCAGCTAATTTAGCTGCACCATTATTACCGGCAACCCCCCAACCTTTCTTGGGTGACCAGAACCTTGCTGGGAGAAATACTTCAGGCACCGGCTAGGACTTTGGATCTACAGTTCTGCAGCTGGGGGAAAATTAGAAGTGCTTCTTGGAATTTTTAACTCTTCTGTCTAGTAGCTATAAAAATAGCTCTGGGGTCATTAGCCCACCCTAGGTGTCTGCCTCCGATTCTATTTCCTCAGTCCTCTTTGGACCCCTATGGGATGGCCCTCATCCTGACTCCCATCCAGCTCTGGGCAGAGGAGGGAGGGCACAGTGGGGCCCTCAGCTCCAGACCTTGCACCCCACAGTGGAAGCCAGGAGACGTCGGAGGAAATGGCGTTTACCACCTGGGCGACCTTGACTGCAGCCGATTAAAGTTTAATCTGAGGTGTGTACTCAGCCTTGCCATGTTATTTAAACACCTCAAAGGTCATAAAGATTCCAAAGGCCTGAGCAGGTCCCGATGCGAGCCTGCGGGGAGCCAGCATTTGATTCTGATGGATTCCCAGAGCCAGGATTTGGAGCACGGAGAGGGAGGGTGCCTTAAGAAGAAAGAAAAAGCTTTGCTTTCCCAAAGGAATGCAACTTCAAAAAGTGGCGGTGGTGGGGAAACCGAGTCTCCAGGCACTGGGAGCAGACAGTGCCCTTCAATTCCGATTAACTGGGAAGACCTCTAGTGGGAAGAGGTCGCAACTGCAGCCCGCCTTGCGTGCATCCTCTGCCTCAACCCGTAGCTACTTGACTGCCCCTGGATTAGATGGGGGTGGGAGGGCAGAAAAGAGAAAACCCTCTCTTCCCGGTCTCCCTTTGAAGCATGCAACGGTCTTGAGGATCCCTAGTCAGGGTCCCAGGCGTTTTGTCCAACTCGGCCAGAAAAGGTCCAGCTTTCATTGGCTCTCCTCTCTCCAGGGTGAGGTCCTGGTCAGCCAGGTGAGGGCTCATGGGGCCCAGGTTACCTGGATTCCCATTGATCTCTTCCTGGGTCTCCAGAACCCAGGGAGAGTAGAGTTCTGGAGCGACCATATATGCGATCTCCTCTAGGGTCCTGAGTGACTTTGGGGACCAATAGATCATTACAGCATCCCACCCAGCCTTTGCCTTTGACACCTAGCCACCTGTAGGTTGCTGATGGCCAGACACATTGCAGAGCTATAGGAGCCCAGCTTCCTGTGCGTGCAGGCAGTATTTTCGCCCCATCTCTTTCATGGGGCCTCTGGACTTCGCCTGTCTGCTTCCTCTCGCCCCGACTATCTAATTTCTGTGGGGGACTGGGTGTTCTCTCACAGCCTCACAGGAATGAGCACCACATGTGGAATGCTGTCTCTTACCTCAGCTCTCGCCACCTCACCAACGCCTCTGTGTAACCTGAAGGCAGGCAGAACGAGAGATGAGAGATGGACTCTGCCATCTGCCTCACAGATGCCAATCGAAGCTCTTCTGTTGGCCCATGTCGCCTATTTAAAGCAGGGTATCCCTCCTCAGGGCCTCCTGGCTGACCAGTGGGGCTGGATCCCAGTTCTCCCTCTCTGGTTCTATTTATGGTAGCATTACATCATCTTACAATTGTCAGGGAGGAGAAGCATTGCCAGGATGCCTTCTGTATCATCAAGGGATATGTACACACCACAGTGCAGTGTGCGAATCCCAGGATTTTATGGAGCCACAATTAGGCACCCAATTATTAGCCACAATTGGGCTCCACTGAGGCTCCCCAGACCCTGAGGTGGGAACTACAGGGGACAGTGATGACTGTCAATAGTTGCCCTGTGTCAGAGGACCCCACCTTATGCTCAATCCACAGTGGTCCGAAGTGGCCTCCTCCTCTGGCACATCAAGGTGCCTTCCCCACACCTGCCCACACTCAGGGCTTGGATCCTCCCTGATTCTCAAAGGAAGGCTCAGGAAACCCATTTCTTTGGCTTCGTCTTCTCCTCCCACCACCTCAAAATCTGAAAGTGATTGGAAATGGTGAAGGAGATTTTTCTAGGCAAATACCTTAAAGCCCTTCACCAAGATGTCAGCCAGCCCCAGCATACACCAAAGTGCATCTCCAAAGGCTGGTAAAGGTTATGGCCCCTTTTGCCTTCCCCTCTAGGTCACCTCTCAGGTGGATGAATCTTTTCCCTCAGATGCAGAGACTCTCCTGAGCTTTATTGAATCTGATACAGAGCATGGAGCAGCGATGGGTGGGAGGTGGGAGAAAGGACTGCAGCTGGATTAACCAGCTTTACTTCCAGGGAGCTGAAAAACTAAGACTTGGATCCTATAGCAAATGAACCTGGGATCCAAGGACCCGGAGTGGTCAAGGTTCCACATGAGTTCAATGGCCAGATATGTGTGCTTGGAATAGAGCTGGCCCCCACTCCCCTGCACTGACGCACATGACCCTGAGAGCGCCTTCCCAGCCCCGGCTAAGCCAGCACCGGACCGCGACTGGGTCCCACAGGCCCAGCCAACCTTGCTCTGCTCTGCTCCCAGCTCAGACCCGTGGCGACATCTATTCCTCGGGGTGACAAACGAGTGTGCTTGCTCTCAGTGACATCAAATTACTTTGCACTAGCCAAGGGTCCCATGACCTGACATAACCCCACATTAGGTCCTAGAAATGTAAAGAAATATGGCCTTTTTTAAAGTGGTTGAGAGCATGTAATTGCTAGCAGGCTTGAGGGATTGTCCCAAGTCTGGCTCAGGACCTGTGCTGAGGCAGCTGATACCAGCCAGAATTCCTTGCTTGGGCTCTCCTGTGGAGAGGAGTCCATGCCCATATTTAACTCTGAACCCCAATCAGTTTCTCATAGACCCAGATTATTTTTGTGCAGCTAAAGAAATCACAGGGAGCCTTGTAGCTCAAGCGTCTGCTCCTCACCACCAGTGGGGGCCCCAAGCCAGGCTTCAGAGAAGAGGCTTCCGGAGAGAACAAATTTCTGCAGATCTTTAAAAACATAGGCCTGCTTTGGGTTGCTGTAGCCTGACTTTTTGTTGGAAATTTTGGTTTCCTTGCTTCTTGTTTTTCTGTCCTCTCATCTCTCCCTTCTTCCTGGTCTCCTAGCTTTTCTGGGGCATTTGTTTTCTGTCTCCCTCTTCCTCAGAAGCTTCATACTTCCACAGTCCCCAACCTGACCCTGACCCAAACCCTAACCCTCTGGTGAACTCCATCCTCGAGCCAGGAGGCCAAGGACCCTCAAAAATGAGGGGCTGTTCCCAAAGCACCAGTAGGATTTGATCTGCTGTAATGCCCCACAGCCTGCAGGGAAGGGACTCATGACCAATGTCCCCAGGGACCCTTGCTGGGTACAGTTGGAACTGTCAGTGAGTTATATAAAATCTGTGCACATAATTTCCCCTCTTGTTTAAATTACATACCCCCTGGAAGTTTAGACAAATAGATCTTTTCTAATACAATGAGCAGTTATGTTAGCATATATTATTAGCGTAGAAAGCATACCAGAGTAGAGGCATGCTAGGTATCTAAGAATGCCTCAAAAACAAAACAAAACAAAAGATAATTAAGGAATCATAAACAGTGTAAATATAAAATAACCCAACACTCGGCCACAGAAAGGACGACCCATATTCACTCAGATGAGTGGTCATCGAACTTAAGCAGCTGCCTGGTATAGGTCTTGTCAAGTTCAATGGATTCCTGTTTTTTATTTTTGCGTCTTTGCTTTCTGCAGTCGCCAAGGCTTTTAGTTAGATCACCCTCATAGTTTGTTGGGGAGGATCATGCTGGTTGTCATTTAGACTACTCAATTAAAACAAAGCAAAGCAAACCACAATGCCTTTATTAATTAAAAAAAAAATCTGTTACTGCTGAGTAGAGTTTCCAAATACATAGAATTGCATTTCTCCCTGAAAACTATGGCTGCTGGGATAAGCTACTGATCCAGTACAAACATTTCCTTACTAGGTCAATCAGGAGAAATCTCTTTGTGATTTCTACCTGGAAAAGAGGTGTGTTTCGATGGGAAATGGTCATTTGTTCCATCAGAAGGGGATATAAGTTAACTTGGAACATAGAAAGGACTGAGGCATGGTTATCATCTCTCTCCAGATCCTAATGCAGCAGTACAAATCTTCCATTAAAGGATAACAAACTCATGGGAAAAGGTAACATAAGTCTCCCTCATGCATATATATTTTCGATTAAGAAGAGACATATAAAATTTCAGGCAAAATGCACTTACACTCCCAAACCCGTTTTTTTGCCCAGATTTCTCTTGGGTGGACCCTCAAGTTCTTTCTAGATTGTAATCAGAACAATTCAAGTTCAAACATGCTGACCGCTTACCCTCAGACATAGGAAGAGTTCCTTTTTATTGAGTAATATAGCTCAACCTTGAAATTTATCCTCAAAATCCTGTTGGGAGAGGAATGATTCCATGTCCAGGATTTACTTTAAAATACCCCGGGGTGGGGGGTGGGGGGTGGAGAGTGGAAGTGGATGATAGAACATAAAAGATAAAATGCTAATTGTGGTTGAAACTAGGAATTGGGTATATAGGGGTTCATTATACTTTAGTGTGTGTTTGGAAAATTCCATAATCAAAAGATTTTTTGAAATGTTGTTAGGCAAAGGTGAAAAAATGATCCCTGCCAGGGGTTTCGAACAAAAACTCAAGTCAGTTGGGGGCACCTGGAGTTCCCCATTTAATCTTCTTTTTCCAAGAACGGAAAAGGACCTGACTCCCTTTTCATTCCTCCGGAATCAGCCGGCCATCCTTAGGCTTTCTTTCCGGCAGGCTCCCTTTCCCAACCCATAAACTGAGCATCCAAACCCGAGGTTAGGGGCTGATTAATGGAGCTTCCGTACTCAGCTCCCCTGACTAGAGTGTAAATACCCATAAAAACTAATATCAAAAGTTTTTATTGAGCTGCTTCGTTTCCCTGAGCGTTGGGCTGAGTGGGGCTGGCGCAGCGGGACAAAGGAGCGGCCGGGGCGCCGCGGGAAGCGTGGTGCTCCTGCCGGCCCCGCGCGGGTGCCCAGAGCCGGCCCGAGTTTCTGGGGAGATCGCCCGAACCAGGTAAACGCCGGTCGGGGGCTCGCCTCCCACTGGGGACAGGTGTATTTACAAAGCCACGAGGGACGGAACGGAGAGTGGCCGGAAAAAAAAAATCAGAACGGGCAGGGAGACGTCAGCCACCCCAAACTATGTCACCAGGCTGGTCCGACGGGGTGAAATAGTTCTCCTCGGGGCTCGGGACGATGCCCGTGTTTCACCCACATGACGTCGGCTGTCCTCGTTGATTGCGTGTGTGCGCGCATTTGATGTGCGAATCTGTGTGCGTATGAGGCACACGCATCGTTACAGTGATCATGGCATACAGCGTGCCGTGCAAGTCTGATCACACCCCGCATCCCCTGCTCTGTGCCCCCGGCTCGTGGCTGCGCTGGTGAGTTTCCTTCCCTCGCTGGCTCGGGGCGTTGGGAAGTCCCAACCCGGGTCCGGGACGCGGGAGTCGTCAGGGTTCTGAGCAGCGACCGAGTGCCGCGGGCCCAGGCCGCGTGGCCGCCTGGCTGCCTGCACCGGGGTCTTCCCGAGAACGCCGGGGCTCCGCGGGGCGCGGCTGACGTCCCAAAGCCCTATCTCCTTCGAACGCTCGAGCGTCTTCGGGGTATTTGTTGACATACTGAAACCGCAGCCCAGCGCTGGTTTCCTGTTTTGTTGGGGGCAGGGAGC
>NW_027532002.1:9046252-9083348 GCF_008692635.1 Crocuta crocuta
AGAGGGCGGTGGGGCCAGAGACCCCTCGCCCTGGGGCCGCCCTGAGCTCTCCCTGCGCCCCGCTCGAGTGACGGGGAGCTCACTCTCCCAGTGGCATTGGCCCCACGCGCCGGCCGGCCGGTACCCCCGGCGCCCGCTGAGGACTTCGAGAAGGCGTTTCCTCCTTCCGGCTGAGCGCTTCTCTGAGTTCGCCCTGCTTCTAACGCGTGCTGCCTCTTTTAAGCGAATGCTGAGTTGCCAGGGCCAGTCGGGAGCAGAGCGTCGGCACCCGCACCCTAGGGCCAGGCTGCGTCCTCCTCACCGCCACCACCACCACTGGCGGAATCACCCCGGCCTCCCCCAGGGCCATGACGGCAACGCGCCCTTCACTCCAAGTTCGCGCCAACCCTGGGGAGCCTGGGCTCCCGTGACGGGCACTGTGCAGAGGGACTTGCTCTTGCAGGGAGCCTGGGACCTGGGGCTCGTTGTTCTAAAGGGGGGAGAGAGGCTCCCCCCCGCCCCTCGAGGCTCAGGGACTTTCTGGGGAAAACACTACAGGGCAGCGCTGGACCTGGGGTCCTCCCCGGGCGTCCGCTTTTCCCAAGCGCTGCGCACCGGTGGCCTTGAAGGCCTGGTACTGGAAGGAACCCACCAGGCAGAGCCGAGAGCTGCTCCCCCAAAATCCTGACTTCCTTGCAGTTCATGGGGAGAGGAGATCTTAAAGGCAAAGTGGGGTCTCCATGGGTCCCCCACCCCCACGCCCGAGCTCCCGCTTCCTCCCATTTTTCCCCGTGTTAGCATTTGGCCATCACAGTGCCAAGTGGCTTCCCACAATCCCAAACTACCCTTACAGCCTTGGGTCCTGGGCCGCCTCATCAATGCTTCAAAATACACAAAAATCTAGAGTGAGAGCTTGACCAAACGTGACTCAGGGTGCGCCATTTCTTTGCCTACTGGCCAGCTTCGGCCCAAGTTTCTTCAGAACCTACCCTTTCTCCTTAAGCTTCTGCCCTGGTGGGGATGAGGGTGGGAAAGGCTGAAGCCCAGGGTGAACAGAGCAGTGTCTCGCTTGTCTCTTCCCTAAACGGTCTGGTGGACTGCAGATTCTGAGATGTTATCTGGGTGTTTTTCCTTTTCTCTTTCTCTCTTAGCTAGCCTCAGCTTCTCAGCCATTCCGCNCTGTGCCCCCCACCCCTCCTGGGGTGGGAGAGAGAGGGTTAAGATGTTCTGCAAACCCAGCTCGTAAAGCTGCTTGGATACATTAGAAACACATGAATATCCTGAAATACAAAGTGTCTTTAAACCAACTGCGGAATGTTTATCCTAATGCTGGATGGATGCAGAGAAACAGTGCCAAGGGGCAGTGCTGACAGCCGCCTCAAGTTAAAGTGAGAGCAGGTAAGTTTCATTTGCTAGTGAAAATCAAACCCGATTAAAACCTGGTTTCCTTTTGTCCTTTTCTCTTCCAATCCTGAAAGCCCAGGGCCCCTTGACCCAGGCTGGCAGCAGATACCCCCCCCCCAAAAAAAGCCCAGCCAAGGTCTCTTTCTTCAGCAGAAGGTTCCAGGGTAGCCAAAGCCCCGCAGGGCACCCTGGCCTGCACTAGGAGGTAAGAAGTCATGCCTGCCAAGAATCTGGCAAGAGAAAGAGTCTGGCAGCTCCTGGAACAAAGGCCAAGCCACTGAGCTGCCGCCTTCTGCTCTTGCCCATGCTGCCCACTCTGGGCTCCTCCAGGGGGAAATTGGGGAGCACCAGACAGAGCCCACCTCTCTCCCTGCTGCCCTCTTGCTAAAGGGCCACTGCTGCCTGCAGATCCCAGTGAGTACTTTGACTTCCCCAGCCTAGCCCACAACGGGTCTGAGGATAAACCTGTCATCTCCAGGATTCCAGTTGGTGGTGCCTCCCTGCAATCCCATAGGAATTCCTGAGCCTGGTAGACAAAAAAAGAAAAAAAAAGCAGAGCAGTGGCTCAGAGGGTCAGAAGCCACTAGTGAATCTTGACCTTGTCTTCAGGAAAAGAGGAAGAGCACTGGGAGAGTCTTTGCTCGCTTCCTAGGGCATACCCCAGTTCTTCACGGTCCTCGAGCCTTTCTTTTCCCACAGAAAGTCAGTTTGGTAGCTGCCTGAAGGGGGTAAGGGGCTAAGAAATAGTATTAGGAACCATTAATGAATTTCGTATGTCCTTGGCCAAAAAACAAGAAGGGGGAGAGATTTTCTTGCTTCAAAGTTGAGTAGAAATTCGAGAATCTGAGACCCCAAATTATTCGCAGAGCTCATTCAAATTCTAGAAACTATCCTCACTGGTTGGTGGCTACAACTCAATATCTAATAGGACCTGCAGACTTTANCAGTGAAGGCACACCAGGACGCCACTAGCTTGCCTGGTTTAAAAAAAAAATCATTTCATATATATCGAGATCCAAGACAAAAAAAGGGAACAAGCAGGCTGCCTCTGAGTAACGATATCATGAGAGTGTTTAAAAGTTGATCGAAAGATATGGGGAACTAAGAAAATATCCAAATTACTTGATCACTAAAGATCCCCCACAAAGCTCAATAAATAATTCAGGCGTGAAGCCCTTCCTTGGCGGAGCCGCCAAGTTTAGTAAGCAAAACCTAATTCGAGATGCAACCCAAAGTCTTCCCCCAGCGCCTTCCCTCCCAGACAAACCTGCTCGTGGCTTCTCTGAAGACAAGATCTTGTCTCACCATTTTTGGTGAGTAGGGACCCAGTCGACCTTGGCAGTCCGTGGAGCTGGGGCCCTTCCTCTGCAATGCAGGGCTCAGTCTCCGGTGAAGTGGGGAGAGGGAGGGAGGAATGTGGAGCTGGCCTTGGCCGCTGTGTGCACCAGCAGCTGCGCCATGGCCAGAGGTGAGCTGGCACAGGCGCCGGCTGGTGGGGGCTCCCCGAGCTGTGTTTTCGTTTTTCTGGATCTGGCTGGAAAACAGAAGAGGCTCGAAGCCCGGGCCAAGAGAGCGGGGTGGAGGCAGAGAAGAAGAGTCTGTAAACACCGCCCCAAAATCTCCACGAAGGCAGCAGGAAAAAAAAAAATGCCGGGTAACCAAACAGAGCAAGAACAACGAGTAATTCCGAAGGAAAAGAGTCAAGAGCAAGAGAAGGGAGGTGAGCAGTGGGCCTATCGGCAGCTGCCTGGGTCTCCAGGCTTGCATGGCAGTTCTCACGCTGGCTAGACTGCAACTTTCAACTTGACCTTGGCCTCTAGCCGTGTCTGACCTGTATGTAAAACAACCCTCAAGTCCTCAGGAACTGGGGCCTCGAACCCTACCCTGTTTCTTTGTCACTGAGTTTTACAATGCCACTTGGAGGAAGGAAGGGGGGTGAACGGGCCGGGAAGTAACACAAAAATCGAGTCCCTACAGAGGCTAGTTCCTTAGTCTGCAAATGGCCATTCAGGGAGGAGGTAAACTGGAGGCAAATCAATATTTACCCGGAGCTACTAAAAAGGCAGGAGGGAAAGGGCACACTGGGTATGTGTATGTTGGGAGGAGGCTGTCATAGAAGGTGTAATTGAACAGCGCTTACACTGGTCTGAGCAAACCTAAGGATCAAGGAAGATAAAAGCCGTAGCCCAGGGTCATTGGTCCGGACTCTGCTGGAAGACCAGGAACTTTAAAGAGCAGATCAGAGCAGGGAACAGGGTCCGAAGATATTTGTAGTGCCCTGAGCTTCTGGCTGAGTCTGCAAGCTAGGACCGGAGGGCAGGTCCACACTTGGATGCTCACCATTCCACCTGGTGTGCAAGGGAGTCCGGCACTCTCCCCAGACCTGACGTTCCTGAAGAATACACCTACTTTCATTTTGAACACACGTTCCCCTTCTGGGCAACTGACCAGCTCACAGCCTCCACAACTGGAAATGGAAGTGTGTTACCCAAAAGCAACAGGAACTCCAGAATCCCTCACCAAAAAAAGACAAAACAAACAAACAAACAAACGGGGGCTGCTTGGCTCTTCCAGCACCAACACCCCACCAGGCTCCCGGAAAAGGGTCTGCATTTACAACACAGGGGGAAGGTTTCTCGGGCTGGTTCTTGGACAGAGGAGGACTGGACACCCTCTGCAGGCTGGAGACAATGCTCTCCCCAATTCGACTCGAAGTGGCCCTACAGCGCCCTTTCTCCTCTCAAAAAGTGGAGTGAAATGGGGAGTGCCCTGGTGCCTGAAGAATGAGCTCCTGTCCAAGATCTACGAAGCTTCATTAGGCGCCAGAAGGGGAGCTCCCATCCAGCACTTGGGGCTGTTCCTTTTAAATTCCCACGACAGACCAGCCGGGCTGGAGATGTGGGAGCACCAGAGAATAGTGCACGGATCGCTCCAAGGTCTCTGGAGGAGGGAGAGTTGTTACTGGGGCGCACTGAGGAGCAGTCTCTATACCTAAGTGTGAAGATGTGATCAGGGTACACTTGAGTGTGTGTGCGTGTGTCAGTGTGAGTGTGAGGGGGTCGTTTTGACCCTATGGGCCTAAATGCGAGCGAATGAAATTGCCCACCAACACTGTAGACAGCAGAGGGGAGGGATCCCCTAAATACAGCCCCAGCTTTCCAGTGGAATGTCCCTGAGGCCCACGAGCCAGGCGCATCCGCAAATGCCCCGCCACTGTTCCCCTGGAAAGAGCCAAATCGTGACGCTTGTCGAAGCCGAAAAGGCTAGTGTCCGCGCTGGGGTCCCACTGCAGAAAGACTCGCGAATACCTGGAAAGAAAACAGCGTCGGAGGCCTCAAGAAACACTCAGCCTGGACTACGCCCCGTTTTCGCTACGATCCCATCGCCAACCTTCCTAAGATTTACCTGACCTATTCCCACCGCTTCAGGTCTCAACCCAACAGCGCGCCTCTGTCCCCTCCCCGCCTTACGCTGCTCTGGGCCCCAGTGAGATAGGAGACAGGAAGGGGAGCTGCGAGGAGGCCGCCCTCCCTTCCCTACCCGACCCGCCCNGGGCCCGCACCCCAACGCCATCAAGTCGTGCGCGCAGCCTGCCTCGGCCGCCGCGGCTGCCGCCGCCTTCGCGGACAAGTACATGGATACCGCCGGCCCGGCGGCCGAGGAGTTCAGCTCCCGCGCCAAGGAGTTCGCCTTCTACCACCAGGGCTACGCACCCGGGCCTTACCACCACCATCAGCCCGTGCCTGGCTACCTGGATATGCCGGTCGTGCCCGGCCTCGGGGGCCCCGGCGAGTCGCGCCACGAGCCCTTGGGTCTCCCCATGGAAAGCTACCAGCCCTGGGCGCTGCCCAACGGCTGGAACGGCCAAATGTACTGCCCCAAAGAGCAGGCGCAGCCTCCCCACCTCTGGAAGTCCACTCTGCCCGGTAAATGGCGCCCCCTTCTCAACCCCGGTCCTCCGGCTCTGCTCCAGCTTCTCTGCCGCTCGCTCCCGGGGCACCCTCGTGCCCCTCCGCTCTCTCCCTGGCCTGCCCTGGAGGCGCTGCACCCCTGGGATCCCGACCCCGGCTAGCTGGCGCGGCCCGCACTGCCCCTGAGTTGGGCCGACTCCTGGCTCTCCCTGGGTGAGGGATGGCTGGGGAGAAGCTTGTGCGGACCCTGGCTGGCTCCCTTCTCCCTCTGTGCCCCGCCCTCCCCAGCCCTTGACATCGACCTAAGGATGGAAAATGGACCTGGAAACGGTGTACAAAATTGCCCCTATTCGTTCTCTCAAAAAACGGCTTCAGTGTAGAAGCATCAAGTGTTGGGGATTGGGGTATACAGAGAGGAGCCAGGCATAGAAATGTTATCCCCTGAGCCTGGCGCTAAGGTGTGGGCCGCTGGGCCAGGCCATCAAGCGAACCCAGCGCGCTGTGTGGACAGGATGGCTCGGCTGGGGTGGTCATTGGAGCCGTAGGCTATTTCATTTCAGGGCAGAACTAACCACCCTCCCCACCGACCCTTCAGGTCTTAGGGGAAGGCCGGACTGTACGATGCATGGCAAAAGGCAGCTGGGCGATGCAAGGCGGGTGGCGCACATCGAGCCGTCGCCTGGCCTGGCCTGGGTCTGATCCCTGTGTAACTTGCCTTCTTCCATATCTTCCAGACGTGGTTTCTCATCCCTCAGACGCCAGCTCCTACAGGCGGGGGAGAAAGAAGCGCGTCCCTTACACCAAGGTGCAATTAAAAGAACTCGAGCGGGAATATGCTACCAACAAATTCATTACCAAGGACAAACGGAGGAGGATATCAGCCACGACAAATCTCTCCGAGCGGCAGGTTACAATCTGGTTCCAGAACAGGAGGGTCAAAGAGAAAAAAGTCATCAACAAACTGAAGACCACTAGTTAATGGATTAAAAGTGGAGCAAGAGAGCGACTTGAAGAAATGCTTCAGAACTCGTTGCTTTGCCCAGACAATGAACATAATGCTTAATAATAATAACTGAAGAATGGGAAAGAGAAAGAGAAAGACACTGGCATTTTGCTTTCCTAAGGAGGATCTCTTTCTCCTTGGTGGAATCTACAACTCTTTTAAAACTTTAAGAAAAGGTAAAGACTTCCAGTTCTCCCGCCAACCCCACCAGACCCTTAAATGACAAACTCTATAGAGTCGAACGTCAACCCCCAAAAATGCAATTTCAGATAAGTTACGCATTTACTGAAATCTTGTAAGTATTTATGTGGCCATAATATTTCAGGATACTGTGGTATAGGGTAATAATCCAAAACTTGGTTACAAAAGCAAGTGGCTGTGGTAAACATCTGCTTGTCCTTGGTTCGCCATTGCCATCCCCTTTGCGTGTTAAGTGACTGCTCAGGTAAATCTCAGTGAAATGCCTACCATTGTTGTATATTCTGCAAAACACGTATAGATTGAGAGGGGGAGAGAGAAGAAGGTACTGAAAGAATGATCTTGGGCTATTTCCAATGAAGGAAGAAAGGGAGAGAAAGCTTTTCTGAGGATCATTTGTCTTGGTAGTAAATACAACCAGCTGACCCTTTGAGGCTACAAGGGAAACCCAGGTTGGGAATGTCCTTCTGACAATAATTTTAAATTGCTTATAACAAGCATATTTTGTGGCATTTGGATTGTATTTTCTGCCTGATCTCATTTGCTTTCCAAAGGATTTGATAACTTAGAAAAATGTATTTCAAGCATCAGATGTTTCACAGAATTCACATTATCAGATATCCTGAGAGGTCCCCCGGGACACGATGGCCTTTGGTTTGAACAGAATTCATGTTTCACTTAAACTGGTGTTTCCCCCCAGAATTTACTAAACATTTTGCTGGAGAATCATTTTGCTTTTTTATTTTGTTTTATTTTTTTAGAAAACTCAGAACGGAAATCCATTCCCCTGAAACATTTAGATGTTTACAATTCTATATTTTGATCTATTAAGGGATTCGTAATTTTTCCTTGTTTATTGTGTTATAAGACTGCATTAGGAAGTTTAGGGATTCATCTTTACGGCACATTTTTAATCAAGCAGTTATTTCGACCAGCACATTCATTTTGTTCACATTCACTATAAAATGCTATCTTGTAAATAAAGACATTCAGCACACTGTGAAAATGTATTTGTGCACCTGCTTTTGAAACATTTCTAGTAAAAATAATAATTAAAAAAATACCTTAGACCTGTAGGTAATGATATAGTAGTATTAATTATGGTAATAAAATAGTCACTGCCATTAAAATCTAAAGGAAATACTCGTTATTTTCCTATACTAAATGTGCACTGCACAGAAAGAAAAAAGGAGCGGGTTTGTCCTATACAAACCAAGGACCATTCTTTTCTATTATTATTCAGCCTTTTTTTTCCACTACAGATTTTTTAAGCAAAAGGAGAAATCCCTCATAACTAAAATCCTGAATATTTAGATAAGTGCTTCAAGAAAGTTAAAGTGTTAGACATTCTGAAAAGGAGAAAAAAAGAAAGGAGGAAGAGATAGTACAAATTCCCAGGCTCACTGTGGAAAATGAAAACCAGTTGTTTAGTATCAGTGATGCCCAGGCTATATCGTATTTTCAAGTCTACTCTTGGGTCTGCATGTGCCTGTAAGGGCAGGTTTTGATATTTGTTGAAATGACAGGACTAGGAAAGGCCTTAAACCTTGACCTTGACGAAAAAAGACAATTTGTGACCTTGACTTTTGACAGCTCATGAATTGGCCTCGGCTGGATTAGTAGATCAAGGGCGCCACCTCGCGTTGACAAGCTTCCTTGTAATTCTTCAGCTTCAAGGGAATCAAAAGGGCTTACCTCCTTGACTCCTTGTTTTAGAGATTTAGTACTCATTTCTTTGGCTCCCGATGGAACAAATTTAAATATATGTAAGTTATACATGTGCCTGTATATATGTGAATATATATATCATATGTGTGTATACATGTATACATTTGCATATCAGTGCTTGTGTGTGCTTGTATATATATTTGTAGAGTCTGTACAGATACAGTATCACTAATTAGTGATGACCCAAAATGTTGTAACTTAAGGTGATTTTTAGAGTTGAGGTACAAAATGTACTTTACATGATGAAGTCTTGCTCCTTTTCTTTAATGGCCAAGTTTGATTTGTCTCCCCAGTGCTTGCTCTGCCTCAGATTTCTGCAGATCTACTTTAAAGCTGTACATTTTTGTTACAGTCTGAAAGGTGTTCTTAAATAACCATTCTCTCCTGGCCCTCACCCTCCAAGGTGGTCTACCATCCTAATTAGAGCTATAGGGGAGTCTATACGGCAAATAAAAAGTTTCAGATGCCTTGCTAACTCTAGAGTTCTAGAGTTACATTTCAGAAATTCAAAGAAACCTCTTAGGAGGTCAGTATGGAGAGCTTAAAGGTCTCATATCTACAAAATGACCATATTATGGATGCAGAAGGAGAGTTATCCAGGATAGCTCAGAGCAGAGTACTGCTCGTGGGTGGTGTGCAATCTTATACCGGGGTTTGCAAAGCTGCCATTTGATTTGTGGAAGAAATATATACATTTAAAATTAACGATCACCATCAAAACAATAACGATAATAACAAGTATTATATCTACTACTTATTGACCCGCAACAACACACCAGGTGCTGTGTTTAGAGTCATAAATAATACATATGTATGTTTTCTATTTAATATACACACAAGGTAATGTGTTTTTGTCAAATCCATGCTATATATATACACACACATATGTGTGTGTGTGTATACACATATATATATGTTGGTGGAATCAGGAGCCTCAGGACGCAGAATTTTGAGATGAGGTTAATTTTATCTTTATGTTAGAGGAAAGTCGTTGTGAGTCAACAAAACCGTATTCATTGTTTTATGGAAAACAATATGGGTTGGTTAGAAACCTGGCTGATGGAAACCTTTCCAACCTGAAGACTTAGAGCTTCTTTATAGACGGAGAATTCTAGAATCTTTAAAGCTGTCTCGGAAACAGCATGGTCTTGAACCATACATGTGGAATGGTCTTGGGCTGTGCAGCCCAGTTTTGCGACCCTGAATGTACATTTTCACCGCACTCCCTGAACGTGGATTTTCACCCCACTTGTGGAAACAAATGAAAATGGTGCTTCAGCTGAAACACCCCACATCGTGTTCCACACCTCTCCCTTTCGAAACGAGCTGCCATCAAGCCAATGGAACAACTTTCTCCCCCAAATGTTTAAAGTGGTGGAAAATCTCCTCAAAGCTGGATCATACTGTGTGTTTACGAACAGCTCCAAAGGGGACGCTTCTGTTGACGGGGGATATTTTTCTTTAGATGTAAGAAATATTCTGAGCCTCAGGCCTAGGAAGGAGGCCAACTAGCAGTTGTGAAGCCCGAGAATACCGCCCCTTTCACAACCCATCGCAGGAACTCTGGGTAAAATAGTAGGTTTCTTTTTTCTTTTCTTTCCTTTTCTTTTTTTTTTTTTACTTTCCAATTTTTGAAACTAATGACAGAAGATATTTCAGGTTCCCCCCCTCCCAGTTCTAAAATGATGTTGATAATGTCGACCCTACCTTGTTTCCCCTCTTATTGAAAATTCCCATGGATCTACCAGATAACCTAAAGGAAGCATGGATTATGATGGCTCCCTGATGCCCAAATAGCAATTAGTCTAACCCTTTAGAAAAAAGACACCTAGAAGGACTCCAGACACCATATAGCAATCATGACAGCAGACACCAGGATAGTGCCGCTGAATAGCTGATTCAAATGTGTTTTCTTTTTTCCCAAAAGGGAAACCCTTTCTGAATCAGAAATTGTCAATATGAAAACAGCTAGACACTGTTCTCATCTATTAAATTAGCAAAGATTTTGAATCCTGTAATGGCCTGCCATTTAAAAAATTGTAAATATGGGACTTAAAAAAAAAACCCACTTTTTCCATATGCTCTTAATACTGTCAAATTTATTAAGGTATTTTAAGTGGATGATTGTAAAATGTCACTTTGCATTTAACTACTATTTATGCCTGATGCAGAACTAAAGCCATCCGTTTAAATTGTTAAAAAAAAAACAAAACAAAACGGAGAAGCAATAATTTTTAAAGAAAGGGGAAAAGAAAATTACTCTTTTTTAAAAAACTCAACCTAGTTGAAGTGCTTTCTTAAAAATTCCCAAGTCAGTGAAATTCAGCTGAGGATGATACAAATTCGCGCGGGTAGTGATGACACATATTTCACCATGTAATGTATGTGCAGATTACACCCTGCTGCGTGTGTTTGGAGAGTTTGGTGAAGATGCGGCTTCTCGCTTCCTCTCTACGAATTCTGGAGTTTTCGAAGCGGAGACGGAGGCTGTCCGGGACTGCTAAGCCCCCCGACCTAGTGATTTCGGAGGCGCCCTTCTGGATTTGCGGACCTCTACGGAAGAGACGCTAGGGGCTTCCTGATTTATGCGCATTCCTTTAAAGTTGATCGAATGCGTGTCAGCAGCCGAAGACCTGGCGAATCAGAGAAATGTGGCAGCGAGCAGCTCACATCCCATTTTTCATAAACAACGATGTGGCGTTATCCAAGCGGCCCGCGGAGATTTATGCCTAGGTTTTAGGAACCGCACACGATAATTAAGTTTTCATCTGCTAGGCCGCCGGATAAATAACAGCCGGCCTCGTTCTCTATGAAAGCACCCACTTTCTGATCGGCTGCTTCCATCCTCGAACCTCTGCCTAGCGCCGCCGAATGCCTGAGAGGTGTCTGTTATTTTTAATTTGATTTCAAAGGGAAGAAAGAAAAAGACAAGAACGCCGGCACAGAAAAATCTCCCCATGAAAGCAGCTACGGCCTGGTCACAGTTGATTTCATTTCTGCCCGGCGCCGTCGCGCCGCTGAAGAGCTGGAAGCCTCCGCGGAAAGCATCAGCTCGGCCTCCTAGAGACGTTGAAACCCTGGCGGGCGGCAGCGCGGCGGCGCGGGGCTCGGCCCAGGTGCGGCCGTGCGCCCCAGCCCGGGAAGCGCTCGCCGAGGGCTCCGAGCGCCGCCTGATGTCGTGCCCCGGGGCAGAGGCGAGGCTCAAAACCCTCCCTACCTCTAAATGAACCCTCTGCTCAAAATGGAGGCTCAGCGCCTTGCAGAGCCGGCCTTGCTTGGAAGGCTCGTGTGTCGAAGGAGGCACGCAGCAGAANTTTGTGCGGGTGCTCGCTTCTCCGCCCCGCCCCGCCCTCCCCAAGAGAATAATCGGGTATTTAATCTCTCCCGGTCTTAATTCTTGGCAGCGTGGAAGGTGGTTTGCACGGGAAATAAAACTTGACAGGAGCATTTTCTCTAAAAGGGGTTCTGAGACGGGCTGAAAAGAAACCGTGTTTTTTCTCTACCAAATACTTCCGCTTTCTGAGCCCCCGGCCAAGGGGTGGGGTGACATCCGAGGGAGCAGAGGAGGAGCTGGGCACGCAGGACCGCGCTGTGGACCCGAACCCGGGCGCTCCGGGCAGCCCCGGGTCTGCGCCCGGGCCTCAGTCGGGAAGCGGCCTCCGGCCTCGCTGCGTCCGGCGCCTCTGTGGTCCTGCTCGGCCGCAGGCCGGCGCCGCCCGCAACCCGAGGCCAGGGCCCCTCTCGCGGGAAGCTGGCACCGGCACGGGCGCGGTTGGCACCCACAGTGGTACCCTGGCATTGGCTGCGGGCGGCTGGGGTCAAGCGAGAGAAGAGGACGCTGGGCAGGGCCTTGGACCGCTTGGCTTTAGCCCTGAGCCTTTCAGCCAAGGGGAGTTGGGGACAAGAGCTCGCAAAGGAGGCGGTGAGAGCACTGCTGGGGGCTTTGTTTCGGCTGCGGGTCTGCAGACACTGCACAAAATGGAGGGGGGTGGGGGGTGGAGGTGAACGGCTCAGCCTGCGTGGGTTGTCCGGGCTGCTATTGGGTGGGAGAAGCTGGAGAAAGCAGAATCCCCCTCTCGGTAGCTCGGAGAGCGCCCTCCCCTTGCCGCGCCGCAAAGGTCAAGTCCTCGGCACGGCCGCCTCCACGGTCAGGGCCGTGGCGGACTCAGGAAGGCCCGGGACCCACACTTGGCCGGCTGCAAGCAGGTTATGATGGCCTGGACCCGCGGACTGGAGGCGGGGGTTCTTTCCTGGCTTCCCTACTGAAAAGGAATTCCCGCAGCCAGGGGTGGCCCAGGCTATGTCCCCGTCGAGTCCTGGAAGAGCGAGTCTGGGACACTTCGGAGCTCGAGGAGGCCTAGCCCCGGCGAGAGGCAGCGCCTGCAAGCGCTGGAGAGCGAATGTGGCTGGATCAGAGTTTGGGCTCCGGCCGAAACAAGGGACCCGCAGGGCCTGTGGGCCAGCAGAGCCAGGAATAGGATAGGGGAGCAAGGACCCTGCTGGGAGCCTCTCTTAAGGTCTTTGAGTCCAGTTCTGCTCCTTCAAGTGCATGCTGATGCTTTGTGCACTTTGATGCTCTTCTTCTGCCTAAAATCTGTGCCAAGAAGTGAGGTGCACCCTGCCAAAGGTAAAAATCCCTGACTCCTGGGGCCCCCAACCCCACTCACTGTGCTCTGGGGGCGGGGGGAGCCTCTGCCCATAGCTTGCTGGCACCCCCCACCCCAGTTCATCCATCAGGCCCATTGGTAAGCAAATAGCTTACACAGAGTCAGCCCTGAGTTTAGGCTCCAGGTGAGTCAAAGAGGCCCTGTAAAGGGTTTCATCGTTTTTTTTCACAGAGGACAAAAAAGCTGGGCTTTACCTCTAGAGCTGCCCTGGGCAGAGTAGGGCCTTTGAAGGGACACTAGCTGGAGGAATTGTCCATGGATAGGTATGGTCGCAGAACAGCCTGGAAGGGCACTTGAGGGAGACTCCTAGGGCAGCGTTGGACTGGGCATGGGCTTGCTGTTTTTAAGTCTGGAACATGAGCCATGGATTGCTGCCGGGATGGACACGAAAGAACCTGGGGAGTTGCCCCAGGAGGCAGCTGGAGCTGGGCACGGAGGCTTCCTAGGAACCACAGCGGTGGAGATCAAGACCCTGAGGGCCACGGCCAGCCTTCTGGTTGGGCCGCCCTCTTAATTGCAGATATCCCCTGCTGGAGAAACCCGTTTGGGCCGAAGTCTCTGGGGGAATGGAAAGCAGATGCTGAGAACCAGGGCTTTGTCCTTGAAAGTCCCCCCCATTTGTTCCCACTTGATAAGATGGGGGGGGTGATTTTTTTTTTAAATAATGAATCCACAACAATAAAAATAAATATAGTTCTTCTCAAAGGAAGTAACTCTCTCCCATCAGTTTAGGACCCACTAAACTAAATATAACCAGATTGCCTGAATGTCTGGGACCCTCAGCTGAGCCCTGTGCCCCATTCTTTAGTGGCCAGAAGAAGGATGTGGAGTTCTTCAGATGTTTAGGGACCTTGGAAGATTGAACCTGGGAGTCAGATGAGAACCAACCATAAGGTCAAGTTCAAGGCATTACCTGTTCTTGTGCTATAGGGAAGGGTAGAAGAGCTTGTGGACAGGCCCGGGCCTTGCCAAGCCAAGGAGATAAAATAATCCCTGCCTCCACCCAGTAGTGACAGAGAGAGTCTCCAAATATTTCACTGCAGCCTCAGTGCCACCTCTGGACAGCGCCTCAAAATGTGATAGATTGGCCGTAATCTGCCAATAGACTTTCCTGAGAACAAATCCTGGGCGATCTCTTGGGCTTTCCCAGACAACCCATTATCCAGAATCACCATGGAGGACAATGCAGGAGACAACTCCCACTTAGAAGGAGACAGCCCTCACATAGAAGCCTGGCCTCCAATCCCAGAAAGGGCTCGGTGGCTGTTTCTCTGCTGGGCCACCAGTTGGGTTTTGCACCTGTATGCAGTATGGTCACTGGGGTTGACATAGCCTTCTGTGTAGCTTTTCTAGAAATAAGTGTGACATTTTAGGGGCCGAGGTAGCTAGGGGCTCAGTACAACAAGAAAAGGCAAAAAAAAAAAAAAAAAAAAAAAAANTTTGTGAGCGAGTTTTGGCGTGTCAAGTGGGCCTGCCGCCTACCAGGCTAGCTGCCTGCCATCCTGCAGCTAGGTCCTGAGAAGAGAAGGAAATATTGATGAGAGAAGGAGAGAAAAAGAACACGGTAGAGCCTTGGAATGGAGTGTTCAGAAGGATGAGGTAAGAGATCTAGTTCAGATCCCTGGTGGAGGCCTAAATTTAGGCGGGGGGGGGGGGGGAAGTCGGGAACCTAACAGTCCCCTTTTCTGCGCTTGAGTACTGGGTGCCCTCCCGTGGCACCTCAGTTCTTGCTCAGCCTAGGAGGGGCGCAGAAAAGGCCAGAGGCTGCAGAAGGCGAGAGTCCGCTGGAAACAGGATGGGGAGCCAAGCGAACAGGAGCTGCAGGGGGATAGGACCAGCCAGGGAGTATGGTGAGCGGGCAGCCTGGAATTGGCATTCACTCTTTTGGCTACATGCCGATAAGTCAAGGAGCTTGACTGGCATCAAGAGGCTGCAAGGGCAGGCACTGGGGACTTCAGATTCTGAGGTTTGGGGGTCAGTGAGCTGCTCCCAGTGCCCAAGCTAGCACTAAGGGGGAAAGAGGGCAGCCTAGCAGCAGCGGCACTTGGGGTTGGGAATCCCAGAGTCAGAGTGTTGCTCCCTGCCCGCTGCTCTATTCTCCCTTTGAGTGAGCAGGTGTTAAGTTGCCCATCAAGTGACAGTCCTTTCAGCTCACGTCCCTCAAATGACTGTGCTAGAAACATCCGCAGCGTGACAACCACCCCCCGTCCCCCTCCCCCGTGGAAGAGCCTCGCGTTGCCCTGGTGCGCACCGACCACACCAAAGCGACCCGGCCTGGGCACCACCAGCAGGCACCCTTCGGCTGCAAAAAGAAGTGGAGGCAGCAGTGCTGGGCAGAGACACCTGGACACAATTTATTCCAGTATCTTGCCTGGGAAGGTGGGTGGAGTATAGGATGCAGGAATCATCTCCACCAAGGCGCGTTCAGCCCCAGCAGGAGGATCTGAGAGGTGCTACCGAACCCCCCAACCCCTCCCACCCCCAATTTAGGGCCAAATCAAACGGAGCCTTGCAAAGGCTTGGTCTGCTTTGCTGAGCAAATCGCCTCGTTAGCCGTTTCCGCCTGACAAGGCTGGCGCGGGCGCCAGCTTTCTCCTCTCCGGGTGGCCATCTCCAAACGCTGCCTGGGGAACGAAAGGGCCCGGCCCTGCGAGGGCCGCCTAGACCTTGAAGTTTGGAAAAACAACAAGAAGAGATCGAAACGGCTCCCTCCCTTCTCCGCAGACAGACACGCACCGTCAGGCCGCCGCCACTTCCTGCCTTTGTTTTTCTTCCTCCAAAACATTTTTGGCCTTTTGCATTAGCTGCCGTGGGGCTCCGGGTTGAGGATAAAAGGAAATACATGCTGAAGACTGCTTTCGGGAGATGGCTCCGCTTTGTGGAGCTCCTGAGAAAGAACAGCTCGTGGGAAACCGGTCGCCAGGGCCAATGTCACAGCCGCATCCACTGGATCTCTTTAAGAAATACAACTCGGACTTGGCATTCCAGGGTGGCCTGAGCACCCGTCAGGTCTTCCCCTGAGCCGGGTGGACTCAGTTCGGCTCCAGGGCCTCCTGCAAAGCGGAAGAGTCAGTTAGGCTCAGAAGAAAGTCAAAACCAAGTACCTGCAAATCTGCCCCTCTGCTTGCCCAGATTTGGTCTGATGCTCCAGTCTGTGCCCACCCCCAACGCCCCCCTCCCACCCCCGCAGACATTCACACTGCCAGTATGTTCTGGGCAAGAGGGGCAGGAGCAGGCAAAGCTGGGAAAAGTCCGCAGCCTTGGGGATCTGAGCACCCCCTCCTGTCTCTGCTGCGGAAGTAAAAACATTCGCCACTCCAGGCATTTTCTCTTCTCCTGGCATCAAAAGCCTTTCCCTTCATCCATCTTTACTGTAGCACCCCCACATGCCCTCTTCTCGGCTGTGTGTCCCTCCCGGCACCCTGCGTTAGTATAGCCTTCTTGAACCACCCTGCCAGCTGCTTTGGGAGAGCCTTCCTCCACCCCAGCCTTTCCTCGGAAATTTGCCTTTGTCTCCTACAGATAACCCATGGGATCCAGACCTGCTGGCACCCTCTCGGCTTGGCTCTCAAGGACACGGGAGTCATTGATTATGCAGAACAGCCTATATCCCCATACTGACCTTTCTGCGGGTACCCCCTCTCCGTGGCACTAAGGGGAAAACCGATCTAATTAAGAAAAGGGCTGCGTGCAGCTGGGGGAGGCAGCCTGGTGTCCCCAGCTAGCGGGCCACCGCAGCCGGTCTGCAAAGGCACAAGCTGAAGTTGACTGCCAAAACTGCTATAAAACCCCAGGTCTGTCTAGAACTGTTTTCGGTTCTCCTAGACGCCCCCGGGTTCAATTATAGTCTTAAAAGCCCTAATACAAGTGCAAGAATTTGTTTGCCTTCACCCAGGGGCGGGGCAAGCCCTGAAATGGTGGCGCCTTTGTTATGGCAAAGTCACTGAAACCCCTCAAGCATTCCTTTTGTTCGAGGGTCGGGGTGGCGGGGACTGGGTGGGCTACTAGGAGATAGTTTGGGAGAGCCAAAATCAAGTCCGGGAATGGCTCAAATACCACTATTCGCAAACCTCTCCTGCTCCCTTCTATATTCTGTCTCCAAGAAAGAGATGCTGCGGAGAAATAAATATTTTGCCTTGTTGGTCACTGCTGGAAATCAAAGTTTTTTCCGCTGCAGGGCAATCCCGTAACTGTGATTCCCAGCTTTAGGAGGTCTCAGGCTGCCCTTCCCCAACAACCCTCCTTCCCACCAGACCTCACTCACACCACTGCTGCCCTCTGTACGGTGGACAAGCCACAGTGGACAAATATGTCAAGCTGAAGATGCACAAATAATTTCAAGTTCAACTCGCAGGGATTCAAGGGGTATGAAAGTTCTTGCAGCAAATCCTGAATATAGAGTTCATTAAACCAATGTGTCCAACCAGTTTGATTTGTGATAAGCAGCCCTTGTAAAGAAAGGGGGTAGGAGCCACATAAACTTAATGCTAATAAATTAGTTTACTCCACTGCAGAGTAATTACTCGATATTACTGATATTTACAGCGGGTATTCAAATGCAATGGTGGGCCATCATTTGGAGAAAATACATAATGAGAATAGTTCTTTTCCAGTGAAATACATGATTAGATTTGTTATTGAGTCACTTACAGTCAGCTCAGCAATAAATAAATAAATCGATGTTGACACTTAAATACCAAAGATCTTAGAGTTTATACTCTAAATCTCCCCAAGATATATAAATACCTTCGGCTATTTCCTGGATGGGGAAAGGGAAAAGGTTATCCTTTTTCATTTTTCGACTTTCCTTCAGCGACATCCAGCTCCTTCCAAGAAGATAGGTGTGGGGAGGCCCCAGGGCTGAGCCCCGCCCAGCTGCCGGTCCTGCCTGGCAGCTCTATGCCCCCTTCTTCACTTCTCCCAAACGTTGATCATTCAATCCTGCAGGGTGGCACGCATTTTTCACCATCTTAATTTTTTTCTCTTTCCTTTTCCCACGAAAGCTAAGACTCCTACTAGCAGCTATGGCTCCTGTCTCTACCTTTGGTTCAAGTCTAGCCTTTTCGAGGCGATCTTGTCACCCACGGCTCCGCGAGTGTGGGAAACATTGCTCTTTCCTTTGGCATTGTGTTTCTTCCGTGGGATGAGTAGCAGAAAAGGCGCCGAGCCTCTGAGTTTCTCCCTGCACATCACTGGCTCTCGCGCTTTGCAAGGAAGGAGGGGAAGCATGTTAGCCCTTTCTCAGCCAAGGCTCCCTGTCCCTAGCCTCCTCCTCACTGCCCCCACTCAGCTCTGAGGCTCCGCTGGCAGCCTGGTGAGCCCGCGGAAGGTGCAGCATACCCAGGAAAACGCTCCTCGGTTGTCAGCGCCCCTAAAGCAGCCCGAGGCTCGCCTCAACTGCATGGCTTCCCGAGTCCTCAGCTCCAGAAGACCAGGCAGGCGGGCGGACCCGTGCACCGTGGCGCAGCCCCCACAGCCCCGGCTCTGCGGGGCGACTCCGAACCCCGGCAGGCAACGAGGACGAGGGGGGGGGGTTCTTCAATGGAAGGGGGTGGAGTGAGGAGGCCGGCGGGGAGAATGAAGTGGAGGTGGATCCCGGGTAAGACGAAGGCCCTTCCGGGACCTGCAGATGCCTGACAAACCGCGGGGGAAGCCGCCCTGGTTGTTGGCGGTTTAGGGACGGAAGGCACTAAAGCGCTTCGGAAGTGACCATGAATGCGAGCGTGTAATCAAGTCACCGTGCAAATCGGGCAAGCCACGAGGCAGGCACATCCACGGCTGCGAACCCTGGCCCCGAAGGGGGTCCGGCCAGAGACGGAGGCAGAGGTGGTTTCCAGAGCAAGCCTGTGGGAGGGGGAGAGCGAAGAAGGAGGTGCGAACGCGAGCCTCCGGGAGAATAGATTCCAGGACCGCGCACGGGCCACGCAGCGACGAGCTCCCACCCGGCCACCCCCAGCCTGGGCATCCCTCACCCGGGGAGTGACGGGTGGCAGGAGTTGAGCTCTCTCACCGCCCTCGGCGCACTTGAGGGCCAGGACCGTGCAGCTGAGCACAAGCGAGTGGCATGGGGCGCACCCCAGCCTCGCCGCGCGCCGGGAGGCCCCCCAGCCAACATGAGTTACACCGGCGATTACGTGCTTTCGGTGAGAACACCGAGTGACGATCTGTTGCTTCCCCTGAGGTGGCTACAAAGAAAGGAAGCCGGGGAGGGAGGGAAGGGGGGGGGGGGGAAGGAAAGGGGGGGAAAAAAAAAAAANCAATTTCAACATCGGGTCACATGACCAGCACCTCCCTGCTAAGGATGGGGATAGATTTCCACGTCAGCTTACGTCTCCAAATTTCTACTTCACGGATCCGCTTCAAAGAGGCAGCTGCAGTGGAGAATCATGTTAAGCTCGGCTACTGCGGAGAGCCCAAGGTAGCCCAATGATGGATTTTGATGAGCGTGGTCCCTGCTCCTCTAACATGTATTTGCCAAGTTGTACTTACTACGTCTCGGGTCCAGATTTCTCCAGCCTCCCTTCTTTTCTGCCCCAGACCCCGTCTTCGCGCCCAATGACATACTCCTACTCTTCCAACCTGCCCCAGGTCCAACCCGTACGCGAAGTGACCTTCAGAGAGTACGCCATTGAGCCCGCCACTAAATGGCACCCCCGCGGCAATCTGGCTCACTGCTACTCCGCGGACGAGCTCGTGCACAGAGACTGCCTGCAGGCGCCCAGCGCGGCCGGCGTGCCTGGCGACGTGCTGGCCAAGAGCTCGGCCAACGTCTACCACCACCCCACCCCCGCCGTCTCGTCCAATTTCTATAGCACCGTGGGCAGGAACGGNGAGGACAAGGCCAGCGGCTCCAGTACGTATAAAGGCAAGCGCCCTGCGCTTTATGAAAGGGGAGTTGGAAATCTAGCGCAGCACCGCTGTTAAATTTTTATATGCTGTTTTATAAGCATATAAGGTTTATGAAGGGCCTTTAGGTTTCCCCCAACAAAACTTTGTTATAAAAGGCGGGATCACGTGGCGAGTGCTGAAATTGGCCGTGAAATACCCACCGGCCAAGGCATGCCTGCAAAAAGAAAAAAAAAAGAAGACGAAGAAGAAGAAAAAAAAGAAAAAAAACACAACACACACGCGCGCGCGCGCGCGCACACACACACACACACACACACAACTCCCCTTTTCCCTTTTTTCCCTTCTCAGTCCCAAGTCCGGCAGCTCGACCCCGCTCAGGGCAGATCGGGCTGGGGAGCCGGAGGTGGGCGCCTGTAAATTCCCCCTGCAAAGGCTCCGGGAGCCTTTGATAGCGAGGTAATCCGGAGATTTTTATAAAAGCCATGTGTTGCTCCGGGACTCCAGTCCCAGCCGGGATTCAAAGGCATCCCTGTTTAACGACGGCGCTAGGAGCGTGTTGAACAGATAAAATAGCCCGCCTTAGCTGGAGCAATACATTAAAAGGAACAAATTAAGGCAAAGTTGGCCTTTTTATCCAAAAGGAAGCCATTTTCCTCCAGCGCGGTGGCAATTACGTGCCGCCTTCTGTCCAACTGCATGTTATTCACAATTGTTATTCCATCTGTCAAAAGCGGGTTTTTTTTCTTTCCGTCTTGTGAAGTTTTATTGAAAAGGGGAGCAAGTCAAGCCTGCCCGCAGCTTTGGGAAGCCCCTCTCCCCTCCACCCTATTGAAAACAGCACCCCTGCCTTACTGGGGGGCCTGGGTGGCTCTGTGGCCTTGGTGCTCAGGGAAGGCCCAGGGTAGGGGGCTTCCGCTGCCACCGCCTCACCTCGTGGAAGCCAGGAGGCTGGTCCAGGAGGCAGAAGCTGGTGGCCAGGACACAGACTGACAAAGCTCCCGCGGCTGCCTCAGAGGCTAGCGAGGGCCGAGTCGCGGCCGCAGCCGGGAAAGACGAGGGCTGGGGCCGACTTTACTGCCTCGGGAACCAGCAGCCCAGGTGCTGGAAGGTGAAATGTCCGCGGGCGGCTGTTTGTTTAGTCTGGCGGGGCTGGAGGCAGCCGGCAACCCCCACTCGGCGGCTTTGAAAGCCGCTTCTGCGGCCCAAGCTAGCCTGTTGCTGCGAGGAGCCCTCCTTTCAGCTCTGCGGGCAGCGGGAGCAGCTTCCCTGGGGGCCTATCTAGGAAGCTGGCTTTTATCTGGGGCTGAGTCTCCGCCTGCAGCCTGTCCCCAGCTGGCAATAGGGGACTGAAGGCAAGGGCCTGAGGAGACCCTGCCCGGGCTTGCGCAGGGCCTGCAGTCCCTTGGGCCAGCGCTCTTCCTCCACTCGGGGCTCCGGGGATGGATTGCGGCCCCCACACCTGGCTCACTCCCTGCTTCTCTCTCCCTCCACAGGTGGCCAGCGCGCCCGAAAAAAGCGCTGCCCCTATACCAAGTACCAGATCCGGGAGCTGGAGCGGGAGTTCTTCTTCAGTGTGTACATCAACAAAGAGAAGCGCCTGCAGCTCTCCCGCATGCTCAACCTCACTGACCGTCAGGTCAAAATCTGGTTTCAGAACAGAAGAATGAAGGAAAAAAAAATTAACAGAGACCGTTTACAGTACTACTCGGCCAACCCGCTCCTCTAAGGCTCCAGCCTGTTGGAATTGGGTGGGGGGCTTCATACACGTGAGATTAGATGCAGATTTTGCCCTTGACAAGGTCAAGGCACGTGGTGACTGTTGAAGAAGAGAGATGTACGAAAGAGAGGAGGCTACACGGAGACAGCCTCTGAGGAGGCGGCCCGGGATTCTCGGGGGCATCTGGGGTTAAGATTCCTAGCAAAAATTGGATTTGGAGAGCTGTGCAGCAGCTAGAATAAATGGTTTGGGACCCCTGGTGGTTCATTCTTGGAGACTGTGGAGCTTTGGGCTGGGTGTGGTCTCCGTCAGGACTGGGCCCCTTGCCAAGCGCCCTGGAGAGCGACCTGGGCCCAAGACCCTCCACATGGAGCCTGCCCACCCCCGGGACCCCTGCGTCAAGAAGCTATTCTGTCTTTAAACCCAGTTCAGCTTGGGGACAGGAACAGGAGGAAGGGGGGAAGATTCCTAGATGTCCGGAGTGGGGCTGCTTTCCAAAGCCAATGTGAAAGACGGCGGCTGGACGAAAAGGGGACTGTGAGGTGGGAGAGGGCTGCTGATCCTGGAGGGAGAAACGTCTATTCCAGGTGGCATTAGCGGCTCTCCACCCCTCGTAGGCACTCACTGCACTGTCTGGGGCCTGTGCTTCTACCAGTTGTCTCCTGCAGCCCACCTAGCTTTTCCTACCGATGAGGGTCTTCTTCCTGCTCTGCCACTCAAGCCTAAAGCCTGGTCACAGAGCAGACCTTTCCCGAGGTGGAAGACATCAAAAAGCTAAGAGGCTGTGTCCAGGCCGCTGGCCCCAAGATCTCAGCAGGAAATGCCTGTGGAGTGCAGCCTGGCAAAGTTTCCACCACACTCAGCTGAGGCTTGGATTTGCTCAGCGACACAGTGGGCCTGGCCAGCGGTCCCCTGCTATGAGGGGCTTGCGTCCCCAAAATACCCAGCTCTGGCACCGCACTCAGCCCTTCACCGCCCCAGAACTGAGCTTGGAAGCTTCCGGCGACCTTCCAAGAGCTCAAGAGCGTTTGGAATTATTTTAAAAAATAAATATTATATTATATATATATATTTCCCTGCAGGAACAAAAGCAAATTTTAAAAGATGCAAAGGAGAGGGGGGGGGAAATGATGAAGAGAATATTTAAAGGCTCTATCTGTTTACAGTGTTCCACGGTTAAACTCACTCACTGCTAAAAATATTTGAATGTACGCTTCATACAGGGATGGTGTTCAAAAGACTTGTAAATAAAAGAACCATAACCTATTTTGNATTTCTTGGAATGTTTGGAAAGCATAGGGGTAAGCTCTGACATAGTCTGGCCCTCCAGGGCCTGGGGACCTCATCCGAGAAAGCCAGGCACCCTCCCATTGAATCTCCTCTGCCTCCCTGTGTTAAGAAGTGTCTGGTGGCTCTGTGTGTAATAGAAGCGTTGGGCTGTCCTCCGTTCTCACCCACCAAGTATGTCGCAGCATGTATACAGGCGACCGGGCACAAGGGAAATAAAGACTGTGGAAACTTGAGTATTGGGTCCTGGTGTGACATTCTCTTCCTGTTTGCTTTTTACTGCCAAATGTTTTCCCCACCATATCCCCCCCCAAAAGGGGCGAGTTACCAAGCCCCTGAAGGGGTGGGGAGGTGATCTGGCCAGGTCCTTTTGGGAAGGGGGGGCGGGGTCCCGGGAATGGAGTATCTCATGACCTGGAATTGGGGGTTTCATCCTTTCAGGTTGGAGAGAAAGCCCTGGGGTTTGAAGTGGCTGATGAGTTTGATCCAGGGTGGGCTCGCTCATCTCAGGACCAGGAGGCCTGAAGCAGAACCACTCTGGGGTGCCCTGGGGATCTCCTTAGGAAGACAGAGACCGGTCTGGGTATAAAGATTAGTCTCTCAGGAGCCTCTATGGGCACTTTGTCCCAAGCTCCCAGCTGAGGCTGCCTTTTCCCTTTGGGGAAAGAAAGATGCCGGTTTCCTCTTTGTTTCCTGCCTTTGAACTTCTGCCTTAAATTTGGACATCACCCATAACCTTGAGGGGCAGAGCGGAAAGGCCAGAGCCTTTTGTTGCCCACCACCCCCCACCCCTACCCCCACCCTCTCCCTAGCCACCCAGGCAGGGCCAGAGCTGCAGAGAAGATGGAATTTGGAGAGAGGCCTCAGGCCCCAGACCCCGCTTTGTTTATTTGTTTGTGTGTTTGTCTAACTGGCGCGACTGGGGAAGTCCAGCTCAAAGGGGAATGGGACAGACCCCCTCGATGAATGTCTAAGTTGATGAACAGACACACGGAGGTGAACAACGACTCTTGGGGGCCAGTGAGGGGTGGGCAGGGAAGCCCAGGGTTTAAGGAAAGACTTCCTTTGGGACAGTTAAACATTAACCAAAGTCTTGCAAGTTGCTAGAGAGAGTCTAGCCAGGAGGACTGCTCGCGGGCGGGCGGCAAGCGGGCGCGGGTTTGATTTCTGAGCCCTATAAAAGCCCATCCTCCGATGGCTGTGACAATGTGGTCGTAAACCCGTCCCGGGCCGGCCAATTTGCATATTTGGAATGCGCCGCTATAAACCCGGCTGGGGTTTTGCAGCAATTTCTTAGATGTAAAAATGAGATCTCTTTAGCAGCGGGCTGGGCACATTCTTTCCCTCAGTCTATGCCTAGAGCCTGCTTCCTTCTCCGGGCTCCGGGCAGAAGTTCGGGCTAGGCCTAGTCGCTCAGCCGCCACGAGATGGCGCACGTCCGATCAATGTCAAAGCCGCCAGGGAGCCGAGAACCCCAGCGCGATTCTTGGCCTTTGTTCGCTTCTGATACTAAGAGCAGCACGTTACATTATTTCACTTGTCCCGCTCCCCTTAATATCAAAAAGGGGGGGGCTCACCTTCGAGGTGTTGTAATTTAAGGCAACGCGCCTTCTTTAGGCCTCGCAGGCGTCGCGGCACGGAGAAGCCTGCTGTCCCTTGGCAGTGATTTCGGAAATGTGTCAAGGTAAGAGGCCACAAGTTTAGCAATTTCAATCTGGCTGCGGCGGGAGTGGGGAGGTGGCTGAGGTCAGAGCAGGACTGGAAAAAGTGGCTGGGTTTGTGAGCTGTGGGTGATGCTATAGGCGCTCAGCCCACCCCCCTTTCTCCCATGGCTCCCCAAGGTTGGAAAGCAGGGGGAGGCCTCTGGAAAAGTTGACGATTTAAGCTCCCTGCGCCAGCAATTCACCCAAGGCTATCTTTCAATTTTCTAGAAATATTCAGAATGGGACGAGCCAAGGATGAGGGGCATCCAAGCGAAAGAGTTCTCGCTGTACTGGGATCGGGGTTGTAGTGGCAACAAAAAGATAGACAGACAGACAGACAGAGAAAGAGAAAGAGAGAGAGAGAGAGAGAGAGAAAGAAGAAGGAAGTGAGAGGAAGAGAGAGAAGGGAAGACCGAGAGAGAGGGAAGACAGAGAGAGAAAGGGAGAGAGAGAGAGATGGCGGGGCTGGGAAAAAGAAAGTTTCTACTCCAAACAATGAGGTGGTCAGCAACTGTGGCCGCTGGGGCTGGCTGATTCCCTGGGGCAGGCGTCCGGGAGGGGAGGCCGCTCGTTTCCTACTAGGTGCAGTCTCTCGGTCTGCCTGGCAGCCTGGGGAAAACCTTTGTTCTGAAGGAGGCCAATTCAAAAAAGTCACATATGATTTTTGAAGCGTCCAGAGAAGCCTGTTTTTGCTTATTTGGAATGTACCGTTATAAACCTCGCTGGGGTTTTGCAGCGGTTTCTTAGATGTAAACATGGTATCTTTTGCATATCTTGCAAAACATGCAAAAACTATATATATTGGTAACTACATATATACATCCATGTATCTATGTACATATATACATTTTCAAATGCTCGCACGGAAGATCAACTCTGATCACAATCTCTCCATCAGGGTTGTCATAAAACAAGTTTTAAATCAATCATTTTGCCTAACATTTCAGAGGCTAGACTCAAATGTCCTCTTTTCTTATATTTAAGTTTTTATTCTGATATTTTCATTAGTTTCTTGAAGTGGTTTATTTTCTTTTCACAAATATACTGTGCAGGGGTGAGTGGGGGCAGGAATCTCAGAGAAAATAGGTGCTGCCTGTGTGCATGTGCTTGTGCGCGCGTAAATTTGCCTATCAAAAGTCACTAGTCTTTGTTGAGCACGGGCTCCCAAATTCTGTCAGAATAAGGCATTCATGGGAACCACATCCAGTGGGCACCCATACTGTGCTGTCTGAAGCCTGAGCCTTCCCTAAAATCCCAGAACCACCCCTCTAGTTTCAAGGCCAGAGGCAGTTTATTATGGACAAAACTAAGGGTATTGTAATTTAGGGAGCATGAGAAAAGGCCCCAATACTCCCCCGTCAGGAAAGAAGGGCCAGTTTAATGGTTAAATTTAGAGAAAATTTTAAAGTGCGTCGTTTATGGATAGACTGCACCTGATTAACTCAAAGCAGACACAGCAAATATCCCTGGAAATGTTGACATTCTTAAAGATGAATGAGAAAAGAACATTAGCACGTACCAAAAAAATATATTCTAACTATACAGTAAATGCAAGAATCAGAGTCCATAATTTTTGTTAAAACAGATATGTGAAAGTAGCGTTTATTTTTCCTCTTTGAGGCTGCAGCCTAACTCCACAACGGGTCAGATAATTCTGACTCTGGAAAGCACTGAGAACAATTTACAGATACAAATTGTTTACTGGCTGTCTCAATCTCAGTATTTAGTATTTTTAAAAAGGGTTTTGTGTGTGTGTTTTTTTTTTTTGTTTTTGTTTTTTTGTAACAACAGTTTGTTATTTCTCATCGTTTGCAAGGCCCTACTCAGGAGGAGGAATCCGCTATCCGGTGAAATGGCTTGTAATCCTCGCCAAAGGGCTCATTCCACCGGCCTGGCGATTACTTTGGCTCCACAGCCACGGGGAGGGGGAGTGTTATTACCCAGGTAGAAACGGACGATATTGACTCCTAAATAAACGTAGGCTTTAGGGGCTGCCATATAACCACTACACAGGCCTGCTGAAGGAAGCAGGCACCAAGAGTTTTAGGTCAAAGGCATCCTGAAGGGGAGAGAGACAGAGAGACAGAGAGAAAGAGAGAGAAATTCAGCAGCTGGGAGGGAGGGAGAAGGGAAAAAGGAAAAGAAAGCAAATGGGCTAGTGAGAAGAGAGTGTCCAGAGCCTACCCATGCTGCAACTAAAACACTTTTCTTAATCTCTCTCGGGAATTGAGAACCTCGGGAAAGCCCAGGCAATCGATAAACGGAATATTCTGTTGAGAAAGTTAACACCTCGGTGTACAGTCTGGGGAGTGCGGAGCCTTGGGGCTGGTAGGGGATGCTGGGAGCTCCTAGACCAACTGAAAGGGCAGCAGCGTCTAACTTGAGCTTCTGCTGTGTGGATATCTTTTCGTCCGAACCAGAGGCAGCAGGCCAGTCTGCGCCTGAGGCGCCTCGGCGGCAGGCTGTCCATTCGGCTCGGCTCCCCGGCTCTGCACACCCCAGTGGGGGTGGGGGGGCGGTCCTGGGCCAGTGAAGAACTCTCTAGCATGGGCTTACACATTCTTCATCATCGTCATCTTTTTTTTTTTTTTTTTTTGTAAGCAAGAAACAGCACAAACTGAACATCCCATTTGGTTTATTACAAGGGGAGAAAAGACACTGGAGAAAAACATCTGGCTCTCCCAAAGGTCAGTGAAGACCCAAGTGCCAATGCCATGGTCTGAGAGGCTGCAGTGAGCCTTCCACCTCCTCTAAGTCGGCAGCCAAGGAGGCCTTCATATAGCAGATGCAGCACCAAGCTGATTTTCGTAACCTTGGTTGGCACCTGCATGCTATTGGATCTCATGCAGTCTGGAAGTCCATTTGGTCATCCTACAGGGCCTTGACCAGACTAAGCCTGAGCTGCCTAGGGCCAGGGCACCCGGCTTGTCTTACCAGTCAAACTGGCAGGGCTGCTGAATTCCGGAGGGTCCTGGAACATTCTGGAGGGCCCAAGGAGAAGACTGTGAAGTCTGCGAACTCCTTGAGAATGATGGGTCAAATTGTGGGAATGCCCAGATGTGCATTTTTCACAGGATAAGAGTCAGAGCTTGGCTTTAGCTTTTCCAAAGGGGCCTTAGCTTTCAAAGAGAAAGATAGGTTTAGATCATTGACTTTCGCTTTATTTTCTTAGTCTCTACCATCTCAAGCATTCTCTCCTGTGGTCACTGGCCCTTCCCAACCTACAGCCTTGGGAAGTTGCTTTGTGGATTTAGTGGGGAGAGGAACCAGGTCCTGGCCCAGTGGCCTGCTGGGACTCATTCTTTTCAAGGAACCCTCTCCGGTTCTTGGGACCTACTTCATACTCTGCGGAGCTTTCTTGATTGGCATTCACAGTGCTAAGGGGCAACCCCCCCTCCTCAGGCAGCCTTCAGTTTTGTGGCATTTCTCAGTAGCACTGCTGAGCGCCACAGCCCCAATGCGTTACGCCCTCCTGGTGAGCGGCACAAGGACCAAGCCCGTCCAGAGAAGGGTCCTAGGTTTCCAAGCTCTGAAGCTTTCGGTATGTAAGTTTGTTGACCTCGTGGGCCTAGCCAGGTTAGAATTTGCCTTGGCCTTGTTGGTGAGAAGGAGATGGGGAGTGAAGAACAGCCCCTGATCTCTCTACACAGACTTGATTCGGCTGCAGCTGCTACTTAGGCCTCAAGAGCTTGTCGGATTGGAGAGAATTAGTTCTCAGACTCTCTGCCCTTCTCTCCCCCTCTTCTTTTACTCTCCCTCTGTCCTTCTCACCTTCTGTGTCTCTCTGTCTCTCCCTGTGCTCCCCCTCTATGCCCCTGATGCCCAGTCTGCGGAGCCGGTCACCGCCAGGCGCAGGCCAGTGGGTGGAAGTAGCTAGAGCGCAGCGCAAACGGTGGCGCGGCCGCCCGCGCGGCGCGCGCGGAGCAGCACCAACAGGCAGAGTCCGCAACTGCCTGCGTCTCAGAAGCCAGCGGCAGGGCTCTTCCGCCAGCTCTCCCGTGCACTCTCTCTGGGGCTTCTCAGGCTCGGCTTCCTTCTCGGTCTGGGTTCACACCGGGAGGAACAAGGCCAAGTGCCTGGCAAATCAGCCGGGATGCAAGGGTCTTTTCCCCGCTGCAGGCAGAGGCCTGGGAGGTCTGCTTCCTGGGATCCTGGCGTTAAGCAGCCCCAGTCTTAGCAGCCCCAGTCGAGGCTTCTGCGGGGGCTGGAGATGGTGCGGGCAGCAGGCCTGGGACATCCCGGAGAGCCATAACCCACACAGCCAAGGGGCAAGGCAGGGACCTCCTGGACTCTACTGGATCCGGCCCGGAAAAGGTCGCATTTCCTGAGATAGGTAAGAGGCCCGTGCAGGGGCTAGCGCCCTGGGACAGCAGTTTCCATTGCCTGAGAGAGCGTTCCTACGGCCAGGGAAAAAGGAGGCCCCGGTGCCTGCTGAGCAAAGGGCCTGGCCTCCAAACGCTGCTATAACTGGGCCACGAGCCCAGCCCGGGCTTGCCGGGAACGGATTTCCTCACCGCGGGCCTCGTTAAAATGCGCACACCGCGGGAGCGAGGGCTGCCCCAGCCGCGGGTTTGGAGGGGAGGGGGGGAGAGGGGAGGGGACGAAGAGGCAGGAGTGTGGTGACACTGGTTCTAGTCATAACCTCCGAGAGTGTGCGAATGCCAAGGCTAAAGGAAGAGCTTGAGAATCGAATGGCAGAGGTGTCCCTCCGCCGCCCCTTCTCCAAGTTTCCCCCTCCAGGTCTTCGCCTCCAGTCAAACCCAAGACCCAGAAGAGCAATGTTTCTTTCACTTCCCTGAAACGGCGTAGGAGCTTGGAAGCCACCGGGGTAATGGGGCTGTGGGGTGCCTGGACCTGGCTCTGACCTCGGAATAGGGCTAGGGGAGTCTTTCAGCCAAGGTTGCCAGTCGCTTCTACCACCACCACCACCACCGCTACCCCCTCCAACTCGTGCCAGCTCGCCAGGGTCCACCGAGGGCAGCTACAGAGAAAGCAAGCCAGGTGAGCACACCAGAGGCAAAGATCCTAACTAGATCAACGACTGGCTGAGGAGAGTGTGAGGGTTGAGAAGCCAGGGCAGTACATTTTGGGGGGGATTCTGTGTGGGAAGCAAGAAAGAAGTGGCAATAGCCGGCTTCCAGTGCGCGCTGGATCTCGGACACTCCGCGGTCCTTGGTGGCCTTAGGGCCGGGTTGGCCACTTTTAGGAGACAGCTCCAGATCCGGGGCCGAATGGGAAGAGTCTGAGGCCCTACAATAGGCCCCCATAGTGGTTCGAGTATATGCAGGGCTAGTGGCTGATTCCAAAATAAGAGGGGGAGCACCCAAGGCGGGCCAGGGTGCGCACCATAAACACCCCACTTGTTAACTGCGTGGGGGCCCAAGGGCCCTTCAAACAGACCCCGCAGGAGGGCTCACGTCCGAGCGTGGGCGGGGCTAGCCCAGGAACCAGGCCCCCCACTAGCCACTTTGGGGCAGCCCCCACTGCTCCTGGCCTTTGGGCTGAGGTATTGGGTGTGCGTCTCCTGGCCCATCAATACAGATTACATATTTATATCAATCGTGGGCTCAGAGGGCGCCCTCGGAGAGCGGCCCCGCGCCTACGAAACCAAACTGGGAGTGGTCGCGCGGAAACTCTGGCTCAGGATTGGCTGCGGGCGCCCGCCGCGATGCGGGGGGATTGCTAATCGTATTCAGCATGTTTTGCACAAGAAATGTCAGCCAGAAAGGGCTATCTGCTCCCTTCGCCAAATTATCCCACAACAATGTCATGCTNGCGCAGAACATCAAAGAGGAGAGCTCCTACTGCCTCTACGACTCGGCGGACAAATGCCCCAAAGGCTCCACCGCCGCAGCCGAGCTTGCTCCCTTCCCGCGAGGCCCGCCGCCCGACGGCTGCGCCTTGAGCACCTCCAGCGGGGTGCCAGTGCCCGGCTACTTCCGCCTCTCCCAGGCCTATGGCACGGCCAAGGGGTACGGCGGCGGCGGCGGCGGCGCACAGCAGCTCGGCGCCGGCCCCTTCCCCGCTCAGCCCCCCGGGCGCGGCTTCGACCCGCCACCCGCACTCGCCTCCGGCTCAGCGGACGCAGCCCGGAAAGAGCGAGCCCTCGATTCACCGCCGCCCCCCACGCTGACTTGCGGTGGCGGCGGCGGGGGCTCGCAGGGCGACGAGGAGGCGCACGCGTCGTCCTCGGCCGCGGAGGAGCTCTCCCCAGCCCCTTCCGAGAGCAGCAAAGCCTCGCCCGAGAAGGACTCCCTGGGTAAGCAGGGCGCGCTGAAGGGCCGCAGTCAGGCGGGCAGACAGGCAGGGAGCCCCAGAGGAGGGAAGCAGCGGAGAGCCAGGACTCCGCGCGGCAGCCTGCCGGCCTTGGCCCAAGTTGCAGGCAGGCTGACCTTGTGAACTTGCTTTTTAATATTTGGGCGTGGGGACGCAGTAAAAATCCATGTCCGGCTTAGCGCCGCACACCAAGACGTCCTCTGCGCTGGCCTCAGCTCACCCCGGTTGGGGGCGAGGAGACGGACAAGCAGCCCCCCTCTCGTGCATGCCCTTCTCCGTGGCCGGGAGCACCCTAAGCCGTGGTCTGGGCCCAGCCTGCGAGGCGCGGCCCACGCGGGGGGTGGGGGAGGGAGGAAAGTGGCTCGCCCGCAGATAGCGCGGATGTTTGTAAGGCATCCAAAATAAGCAGCCGCCAGCACCAATAAATAAGCCCATTAACCGGCGAAGTTCGAGTTTACGATCCCCCATGCTTTTTTCAAAGTTGCTGGAGGGGCGGGAATCCTCCTTGCGGGGAGAAGAAAAGGCAAATGCGGCCCGGACGCCGGGGCCCTGAGCTGAGATTCCGAAAGGGGCCATTTCACTTCCCCTGAAACTCGGAATCGCCCAGACTTCATGTCCCTGGCTCCTGGAAAGACGTGAGGGACGGCCCTTGACCCCGAATCAGTTTTTCGTGCCTTCTCCAGGTGCCAACTGTGTCCTTGTCCCTCTCCTCATTGGGCCTTAGGCAATCAGGGGACTGGGGTGAGACACAGACGGCCCCCCTTCCTTCTAAGTAAGCACCCATGCCCTCTTCCTGGGGGCCGCAGGAAATGCCTGTCTGCCTTGGGGAGAGAAGCAGAGAAAGGCTTAAGTTCAAGATATACAGCCCGCCCTCTCAGGCCGTTCTTTCGTTCTGCCAGCGCCCGGCAGCTTTGTGCTAAAACAGGTGTTTGGGGAGAAGAGGAGGAAAATGTAACTTGGGAGGGTAGGTGTAGATGGAAGGCCCTGTCCATTTCGCACATGCCTTTTGGAGAAAGGCTCTTCTCGAGCAAGCCAACTGGGGGGCGGGAGGCGCAAAACTCTCTCTGTGACTTAGGGCATCCCTCTTATGGCAGAGAAGTCCCAAACTCACCCCTGCGCACAGCCTAGCGTGGCCCCGACTTAACCTTCCCCTCTTTATTCTCTTGCATGCCAGGCAACTCCAAAGGCGAAAACGCAGCCAACTGGCTCACAGCAAAGAGCGGCAGGAAGAAGCGCTGCCCGTACACCAAGCACCAGACGCTGGAGCTGGAGAAGGAGTTTCTGTTCAACATGTACCTTACTCGAGAGCGGCGCCTAGAGATCAGCCGCAGCGTCCACCTCACGGACAGACAAGTTAAAATCTGGTTTCAGAACCGCAGGATGAAACTGAAGAAAATGAACCGAGAGAACCGGATCCGAGAGCTCACAGCCAATTTTAATTTTTCCTGATGAAGCTCCAGGCAACGCCGTTGGGTTTTTTTTTGTTTGTTTGTTTTTTGTGTTTTTGTTTTTTTTTTCCCCCCCGCTGCCAGAGAGCCGTTCTCCTGCCTCCGTCTCCGGCCTCTGCCAAGGACCTCGCACCTGTGCCGGAGCCTCATTCCTCCCTCCCACACTCGCCTTCTCGCTGGCCGTTACATCTGTGCAGGGCTGGTTTGTTCTGACTTTTTGTTTCTTTGTCTGTTTGCTTGGTGCTGGTTTACTTGTTTTCTGGGGGAAAAAGCCATATCGTGCTAGATTTCTATAGAGATACAGATTATTCCTAAAGTGTCGAGTGGTGACTGGGCTGGTTTGCTGTCTCGGGGTTCCTGTGCTGGAAATGGCTCGTGTCCTCCGGGTCGAGCTGGTTTCCTGCGGGGGCGGGCAAACCTAGCCGGAAGGCCGAGGTCCCGTTGTAGGCGCTGAGGTGTCTGGCCTGAGGTCAATGGTGCAAGGAGCCGCCACCAGGCTCGCCTGCTTGGAGTGCTGGGCTGTGTTTAATCAGGGGACACAGGCCCCTGGGTTTCTTTTTTCTTTCTTTCTTTCCTTCTTTCTTTCTTCCCTGGCAGAGAGAAGGGCTTATAGGCATGGGCATGCAGGCTGGCAAAAGGGCTTGACTTTGGCTGATTAGAAAATTGAGAGTAAGAAAGATTAATCTTTCCTTCCTCTGTAAGATGTCCCAGCTTTAAAAGAAAAAAAAAAAAGAAGAAGAAGAAAAAGGAGAAGAAGAAGAAGAAAGAATGACCAGGAGAAGGAAACTTCTCTTCCAGTTTGTGTCAGTCTTGCATTGTGGGACTAAATTATTTCACTTACCTCTGAATTTCCATTTCCTTCTGGCTGTAGATAAATAACCTACCATAGTAGTTTTGTTTATGCGTGAGGATTTAGTGGGGGGAGGGTTGTCATTAAATGTTACCACTGGTAACACCCGACAAGCACACCACAATTCTCCCTATCTTGTGGAGAGTTTTCTTTCTCATTTTCTTTTTTTCTTCTTCCCCTTTCTTTTTCCTTTCCAAGATTCACGGAATCCGAGGAGGGCTGGGGCAAGCGGAGTAGACTAGAGAAGGGAGACGTTGTTTGGGTTTCCTTTATACTGTGAAGTTACATGCATAAAAGGGTCAAACCTGTAGGTGCAGAAAAAGAAAAATTATAAATACAAATCTGTATAAATGTCTATTATTATGAAAAATTGCCAATCTTGTTTTATGCAAATGCATTCTATCATTATTATAAATGTTAGTTCTAGCTCTATTTACTTCTAATCTTAAATCAGAATAAATTAATATTGTAATGCTGCTGTGCGTGGAAAAAAGACGATGTTTATGTTCTTATAGAAGAATAAAAGCTGTGGAATGAAGCTTTTTAATTTTACCTCTTTTTTTGACTTCTTATCTTCACCTTCCACTTTATCCCGGCCACCACTTTTACAACAGGAGTAGCCCGCGCCCCCTGCAATTACTTTAGGCATCTATTTAAATATTACCTAGACGGTCGTAATTTGTCTGGGCCCTATAGCCCTGGTGCCGTAAGGTTTGTCGGCTTTTGTTCAGTTTTATGACTTGCTAGTATATCTGGATTGTGGCTGTCTTGGACCAGTGGTTTCAGTTGAGAGGGGACCTGCATAGACAGAGGAAGCCAAACAGGATTTCTTTCGGGAGCCCCAGGGAGGCTCGCAGACGCCGGTTGTTTTGTGGGTCCCCTGGTCTTACATGACCCCCAGCCTAAGAATCCGGAGAGCAGGCTGGGCCAAGAGCGCGTCACCAGCGTCCGCGGCAGCAGTTAGGTAGACTGCTGCCGGCTGCATGGCCCCCTCCCCCAGCACGGCCTCCCCCACCTGGTCGCCCTCNATTTGGGAAACCAGCACGCACACTGCTCGCTCTCCTCTCTTCTCGCTTTCGCCTCTCCTTCCATTTTCCTCTCTCTCCTTTACCTTCCTTCCTTCCCTGTCCCAGGTTTACGTTACCCGGGCCGGTGGCTTCTCCTTCCGTGACGCCTTAGCGGCAGCGCGGCGCACACAGTGGCAGCGCAGGCGCAGGTTGGCAAGGGGGGGGGGGTCGGCCGGGTGCNGGATCCACCTTTCTCTCGACAGCACGACACTGCCTTCATTACTTCAGTTGAAATCGTCTCCAGGTACCTGTACGCGCGGGGGCCGGGCCGGGCGGGGCATCCAGGCCCTGGTCGTGCCAGGCCCGCGGTGGCAACCTCGGCTCATCCCCGTGCAGGAGCCTCGTCCCCGCCTCTTTCTCAGCGCTTTGTCAGGCTGCTGGCTTCACCTCCCACCCCATACCCACCTGGCCCCGAGCAGGTATGGTCAGGTTAGCGGCTCCACGGCGGACGCCGGGGGCGTGGTAGGAATTCTGGGCCTCGAGCCATTCAAGGTCAGGGGCGCACGCTTCCATCCTGGGCCTCTCCTCCCCGCCCCCCCCCCACTCCAGGCCTGTGCCTGGCCAGGGATCCTGCCATTCTCCTGCATGGCTGGGATACTACCCGTGCCAATCCAGGGTAGAGATCGCGAAAGATCCCTTTGACAAAGACTCAGGCCAAACTAGGAGGGACAGGGCGGAAAGGGACCGGGATCCCGGCCTTGTCACTTACCCTTCTTTCTGTAAGCAGCCGTCGGCTCCCAGGAGTCGCCTTTGACTCCTTTCTTCCTTCTTTTCTTCCCCGCTTCCTTCCTCTTTTTGCTTTTTTTGTTTCATCCTTTCTTTTACTTCTTCCTTCTTTCTTTTCTTCCCTTTATTTTTCTTTCATCTTCAGTCTCTCTCGGCCCAGTTTTCTATCTCTACCACTTCTCCACTCTATGTCTTCCTTCGGGAAGGACCCAGGGCTGGCTTGGGGAGAGTCTGGGGCCGGGGTCTTATTTTTCTCCGCGCGCTCAAGTTGTGGTCGGAATCTGCCAAGGAAGGGCTTGCGTGGGACAGCTGGCCAGGGCTGTGGATCTGGGCCTGCTGTGCCACTGCACAGGCAAGGCCTCGGTTATGATCACGACCGGATGGCGGCGGCCTTGCGTTCTTACTCTGAGGATTGGCAACCACAGCCTAAGAGATCCGATCAGAGGGCATTCGCGGCGTTTTTGGGCGCCCACACCGAGGGCAGGGAGACCCTCGCCACCCTAACTGGGCACCTGAGGCTGGGATCTGTGCTGAGGCCCAGCCAAGCTCTGTGGAGCCTGGCTGCGCAGGGAATTCCGCCTGGAAGCCTTCTCCGCTCTCCTGGGCCCGCAGGTCCCAGCCCAGGCTTCAGTCGCCGTCAGGGAACCCCGGGAGGGCAAAGATTGGTTGCTTTTTTGCCAGTGGCTTCTATCAGGTTCGGAGTCTGTTAGATATGGCATCCTTGTGCGGAAGGGTGCTGGAGAAAGGGACCCTTCCGGCTCCAGTCTGTTTCAAATAATAGCAAAGAAATCCTAAATTCCAGAACCATTGTGATAACAAACTTGAGCCTTCGTTCCAAGTTGTAGTCCACCGCTGGAAGCCAGTGGAACCATTCTCCTTACCGAACTGAAAACAACATTCACCCCTTCCTGTCCCGCAAACATACACGCACGCACGCGCGCGCGCGCGCGCGGGCCTTCAGACTCATGCCCACCAGCGGTGCTTCCCTTCCCCGCTCCAGCTGCGGAAGCTGTTTCCATCGCTCTGCCTGTGGTGCTGTTATCAGAAAGGCCGGCACACCGCATTCCCCTCAACTCCTCTGTGCCGTTTTCCGAACCAGAGTATTGGATTTGTTTTGGAGGCTAAGGTTTTAGAACTCTCAGGCAAAAAGAGACGGTTTGTAATTATACCCATTTATTATTATTTTTTAATGCACACGCGGTCCCTTTCATTTCCAAAATAAAAGCTGACTCAAAAGGCTGAATATTTTTTCCCCAAATCTCTGGGCTGAGTAGGGATCATATTAGGGTTCCCCCCCCCCGGTAATTTTTCTCCCCTTCTAGGCACGAATTAGGACTGCTTAACACTCGGCGCCTACTAATTATGTAGTAAGTGTCCTATTCTGGGGGCTAAAGCCATTTAAAGGAAGGCCTTTTTATTTTAAAAGATACTACTAATAATTCGTGTCTTCTCTGGGCACAAAAGTCCAAAGACAACAAGGCAAGTCCAGCCTGTTCGCAGACAATTACAATTAGGAGCGAGGTTTCTTCCAGGGTTAATATGTCTTAATGAAAATCTCAGAGGCACCGCGAATTGCCAGATTATTTGGGACACACCGGGCCGCGGTGGGGGTGGGGATAACGCGGAGGAATTTACAAGGAAAGGAAAATATTAGGGGGGAGGAGGCTGAGGCGACCAGGACCAGCCTCGTCTGAGTTCACTGTGTCCCCCACTTCCCTCTTCCGGCGCGGGCGGATAAAGGGGCACCCAGTTGGTCTCCGCCCGGCTTCACAGCCTGGCCCTGGGGCAGAGCCTGGCATTTGAGGGTTCCCGTCAGGGACAGCGATGGATCAGGGTTTGGGGGAGGGTTACTGAAACTGTTGGGCAGAATGAAGGCAGAAAAAGAGATGGAAGCGCCCGCGCCGCCCGCCCTCGCCGCCAGGGAAGTGGGCTAATGAGAAACACACTCTTGCAGGCACAATGTTCACACGTGAATTTAATTACCCCGTTTTTAGGAGTCGCTGCTTTCCGTTCAGATTTGGGGGTGGGTACTTTCTTCCAACTGACAGAGGCTGAGGCCTTTTAATTTACCCCTTCGAGACTCTAAGGGGTGAGAAATACCTTCCTCGATTTGGCCGAGCTAAAGGATGGGATTAAAGTCAATGCCCCGTGCCCCTCCCCGTTCTAAATTCTAGCCCTGGACTTGAGCTGCGGTCGCCTGCCTCGCTTGGGGCCTTGTAACTCTGCAGAGTCGTCCGGCCTGGCCTAGTGGAAACCGAGGTGGAGGGGGGGGGGGAGGGACCC
>NW_027532002.1:9083769-9098160 GCF_008692635.1 Crocuta crocuta
GAGGGACCCGGGCAGTGGCCAGGGAGGAAGGGAGGAAGGGAGGAAGGAAAAGCAGCGAGGAAGGAAAGAAGAAAGCAAGGAAGGAAGGAGCCCAGAAGGGTTCATCCTGGGCCCCGAGGCCAGCCGCCCTGGAGCCGCGCGGTCTCGTCGGCGGCACTACCTTCTCCAAAGCCGATCTCTCCTTCCACTGAGGCCGCCTCGTGTTTTTTTCGCAGCTCGGGTTTGGGGAGTGCGACAAAAGCCTGAAGAGCTCAGCGCGAGGGCCTTCGAGGTCGGGGCGCAGTGTTGGGCCGCCTGCTGTGTCTGCCTGGGGACCGCGATTCCCGGCTGACCTCAGGCAGGGCGCGCGGGCGCGGGGTTGGGAGCGAACCCCGGGCACAGCCAGGCCCTCCAACCCTTGGCCTGGGGACCGCGGGCCGCTCCACGCTGGGGCTCCCGCTTGAGGCGCGGCGGCGAATTTGGGAGCTGCCCGAGCGCCCTGAGATCCAATCGGGCCGATTTCAGGCCCCCACAATAGGCGGTGCCCCTCAGAGGCCTGTCCCTGCCCAACGCGCGCGGGCAGGGGCGGCGGCGGCTCAGTTGGGACGGATACTGCGTTGAATTTGACTTTTCGCGGCCGGCGCAGGGTAAACTCGCATCTCCGGGGACTGCAGGGATTATTTACAGGGAGCTCGCCAACCAAACACAACCGTCTAATTTAACCTTTCCAAGTCCTCGTAAATTTTTACAGCTGGGAGCCACGGCGAAGCAAACGAATCTGTCGGCCGTTCCCAACTTCCCACCAGCCGGTGTGGCTTCTGGGACAATAACTCCTTACGAAATATCATAAATATAGATTTAAATACAGTAGAGCGAGAATGCGATTTGGCTGCTTTTTTATGGCTTCAATTATTGTCTAATTTTATGTGAGGGGCTCCACCGGCCGCACTCGCACGCGGGACCCGCGCCTCGCTGATGGCGTGATTAATTGTGATATAAAATAGTCCGCTTAAGAAGTGTGTGTCTGGTGGTGGCGGTGGGAGGGGAGGCGAGTACAGAGGCAAGGCCGGATTTGATCTTTTAATCTTCGTTGGCCACAATTAAAACAAACCCGATCGTGGAGCGCCGCGATCCCTTTGCATAAAAACATATGGCTTTTGCTATAAAAATTATGACTGCAAAACACCGGGCCATTAATAGCGTGCGGAGTGATTTACGCGTTATTGTTCTGCCGGGCGGGCACGTGACGCGCGCGGCCAATGGGGGCGCAGGCGCCGGCAACTTATTAGGTGACTGTACTTCCCCCCCCCCCTGGTGCCACCAAGTTGTTACATGAAATCTGCAGTTTCATAATTTCCGCGGGTCGGGCCGACCGGCCAGGCGCGGGACGCAGCGATGGCCACCACCGGGGCCCTGGGCAACTACTACGTGGACTCGTTCCTGCTGGGCGCCGACGCTGCGGACGAGCTGGGCGCGGGCCGCTACGCGCCCGGGGCCCTGGGTCAGCCTCCCCGGCAGGCGACCGCGCTGGCGGAGCACCCCGACTTCAGCCCGTGCAGCTTCCAGTCCAAGGCGGCGGTGTTCGGCGCCTCGTGGAACCCGGTGCACGCGGCGGGCGCCAACGCGGTGCCCGCCGCGGTGTATCACCACCACCACCACCACCCCTACGTGCACCCCCAGGCGCCCGTGGCGGCGGCGGCGCCGGACGGCAGGTACATGCGCTCCTGGCTGGAGCCCACGCCCGGCGCGCTCTCCTTCGCGGGCTTGCCCTCCAGCCGGCCTTACGGCATTAAACCTGAACCACTGTCCGCCAGAAGGGGTGACTGTCCCACGCTTGACACTCACACTTTGTCCCTGACTGACTATGCTTGTGGTTCTCCTCCAGTTGATAGAGAAAAACAGCCCAGTGAAGTCGCCTTCTCCGAAAACAATGCTGAGAATGAGAGCGGCGGAGACAAGCCCCCCATCGATCCCAGTAAGTGTCTCCTCCCTTCAGACCGGCCGCCGCCTCCACGCCGGCCACCAGGATCTGCCAGCCCTTCAGCTTTCTCTAGAGCCTGCCTTCGCCTGCGCTGGGAGCCTCTTGAGCAGGGGCCGAACCAGAAGTTGCTGTTTAAGACGCCTCGGATGGGGCCCCAAGTCCAGGGAGCAGTGACAAGCTGGTCGCCGGGTTCANCAATACTTTGGGCCGTTCTTCGAAAGCAGCTCTGCAGAGAGAATCTTTTGTGCGGCTCGATGTCCTGGGGCGGCGGCAGCGACTGCAGCCCAGACACTGGAGAAGACGACCGATTCCTTCCACTTCTTGCCTTCAGCCAGTGGCGGCGTAAATCCTGCCCAAGATGAGGCTGTAGGCGACCGGGCCACGAGGGTCCCCATGCCAGATTATTCAAATAAAGTGGAGAAGTGGTCAACGCCCTTGGGGCGCCTAGGGGCGCCCTGCCGACTGCCCGGCTCCCGCGGCCTTCCGGGGAGGTCGGGGAAGGAGTGGGGAAGGTAGAGGAAAGGCGGAGAAGGGAGGCTAGAGAGCGAGAGCGCGCGCGCGATAGCGAGAGGGAGAGGGGGGTATTAACGCTGGACAAACACAGGGCAGCGTGGTTTCCCCCCGCCTGGCGAGAAGATCTGTTTCCAAAAATCCCTCTTTGCCCTAAGCGCAGAGGGTGGGAAGAAGGAGAGGAAAGGACGGAGGACAGAGGAGAAGAGAGGGCCTCTGGAGGGAGGGGGAAGCTGAGGTTTTACTGCGTGCAATTGTAAGTGACCGTTCCTCTGTCTGTCTGCCACCGTTCCATTGTGTCCGAGGTCCGGCAGCCTCCCCTGACCAATTCAGCAGCGCCCTGCACTTTGGCGGGAGCCGCTAGGAGGTTCCCTGGCCCCCAGCGGGGGGGAGGGGGGAGCAGGTCCTTGCCCTCCTCCTAAATCCCCCGTCGCTCTCCCTCGCAGGCAACCCGGCCGCCAACTGGCTCCACGCACGCTCCACGCGCAAGAAGCGCTGTCCCTACACCAAGCACCAGACGCTGGAGCTGGAGAAGGAGTTTCTGTTCAACATGTACCTCACCAGGGACCGCAGGTACGAGGTGGCCCGGCTGCTCAACCTCACCGAGAGGCAGGTCAAGATCTGGTTCCAGAACCGCAGGATGAAAATGAAGAAAATCAACAAGGACCGAGCGAAAGATGAGTGATTCGACTGGAGTTCCTTTGGAGAAGAGAGCGCGAGCTAGAGAGAAAGAGAAANCCGGCAAACCCTGCTCAGGCTGGCTCCTCGGCCCGCCGCTTTGATGGAGGAGGTATTGTAAGCTTTCCATTTTCTATAAGATGAAGAAAAAAAAAAAACACAAAAAACAAAGGTGAGGGACATTAGTGCTGACGGCTGTGTGTGCTAGCTTGTATATATATTTTTAAAAACCTACCTGTTCCTGACTTCAGACAAACAAAAAATAACTACCTTTTTGTAATGCACAACTGTTGATGGCGAGCTGTATAGTTTTTAGTCTGTGTAGTTAATTTAATTTGCTCTTTGTGCGGCGGAGCGATCTGCCCGGATACTTGAACACTGTGTTTTATTGTGGTAATTATGTTTTGTGACTCAAACTTCTGTGCTGGGTGACGCACCCGTAGTGATTGTGAAAGCTAGAAAATTCAATTTCAACTCAGGTTGTTGAATGAGGGAGAAAAACAGTTGCATAGAGTATAGCTCTCCGTAGTGGATTATGTCTTCTGTATAACTTCGCTGTTAATCTTTGATCGTAAGCTAGCTGTGAGGACTTCCCAGTGAAATAAAATTTTGAAAGAAAGAAAGAAACGGTTCTCCAGGATGCATAGATTCATGGGTTTTCTCCTCTTTTGAAATGCGGGCATTCTAGTCTCTACATGCGCTATCGACCTGTCTTATCCATTGTATATATAATCCACATATGAAAGAGAAATTAATCAGACAAGCTTGAATATTGTTTTTGCACCGGATGAATATTGGAGGAAATTCGGAGCTATACATATGTGCAGAAGGTTACTACCTATGGTTTACATTTAATTTTAATCGGGGGTAAAAATGAATGCTTATTGTAATGGAGTTAATTTTATTGATAATAAATTATACACTATGGAACCGCCATTGGGCTACTGTAGATTTGTATCCTTGTTGAACCTGGAGTCTCCATCGGGCTGAACATACACTGTATATTTTGCAATAGTTACCTCAAGGCCTACTGACCAAATTGTTGTGTTGAGATATTTAACTTTTTGCCAAATAAAATATATTGATTCTTTTCTATGTATTGCGGGTCAGCTCTTTGCACCTTCTTCTCTGGGACAGGGGAGCGTGGGTAGAGTCTCTGGGTGGGGGCCCGGCCGAACTGGGGTGGAGGAGGACACACCCCGGTTTTACCTCTGGCCGGCTTTTGGAGCGGGAACCTGCGGGGCTGGGCTCCCACTGGGGCCGGCTGCGCGAGCAACCGAGGAAAGCTGGGAAACAAGGGGAGGCGAGGCCCAGCTCCCGGCTTTGACCTGTCCCATTCGCTGGGAGGCCCAGAGGCCTCTGAGGAGCTGGGCTGCGGTCCCAGGTATCATTGTCCAGTAGCAGAGAAAGGTCACTCTTTGCTCCGGGGACCCCAAGAAATTTCCCCAGCCGTGGTCCACTGAGACCCTCGGGGCCTTCCTCTGGCATTGCAGAGAACGGGAGAGCAGGACCGAGAGCTGAAGCGCCTGCCTCCTGCGGCGTCTCCGAGCGGGGAAACCAGAGCCCGACTGCCCCGACGCGGCCGCCAGGACAGACATGTGGGGGGCTCTCAGGGGACCCAAGGCTTGCGCCCCCGCACCTCCGCATCCTGTCAAACTGGCGGGCGGGGGGGGCCGGTTCTGGGCCCTGTACTGCGCTCCCCTCCCGAGCACAAGTCCTGACAGAGGCAGGGCCTAGGCAGCCGACGAGCCTGAAGCGCCATAAAAGAAAATGAGGGCTGTTACCGTTTATGGGGTGTAAAGGGCTGCGGGGGGACCGGCTACAGCTTTGGAGGCCCAAGCGCCTTGTAGATGTGGTCAGAGGGTTCACCCTAGTCTCCCCCCTTTTCTTTTCTCGCTCCCACCGCCCTCCCCCCACCACCCCCAGCCTTCTGNATGCGGCTTCCCCTCACCCCCCCAGCCCCCACCCCGCCGCCAGGTTGGGACACCCTCTGTTGTTGCAGACAGAAGGAACTTCAAAGAATGGGCAGTTGAGGGTGTGCCATAAAGGCCGGGTCTGCGAACTGTCTGGAATTCGGCCCTTAATGAGTTTACAACTGTCCAGCCCCAATTAAGATTTTCCACCAAAGCCCTTTCATTTGTTTGCTCTGTCTGCAGCCGATAAAGCGGCTGCGGAAACAGCTTTTTTATGGGCACTGCCCTCTCGGCAGCGTAGATTCCGGGCTCCACGCACGCTCCCCAGGGACAGGGCCCTCGCCCAGCTTCGGGATGGGGTGCCCGGCCTGCGGCTCCCGCTGACGAAGTTCAGGCGGCGCTGCTGGGGCTGCAGTGCCCAGATTCCGCCAGCAGATGGCAGTATGGCTCCACGCAAGAGGCGTCCGCGCCGCCATCTCCCGCCGCCGCAACCCTGGGAAGTTCCTAAGATGTCGACTTGACGCCAGCCTTTCTCGAACGGGAGCCCTAGATTTGAATGAACTGCGGTCGTATATTTTCTGTGCTGCTCACGCCGGGCCGGAAACCTCGCTGGGAAACAAGAAGGCGGTGGGGCTCGCCGGACCTGCACCGTCCCCGCCCCCGTTCCTTTCCCGGATCCCGGAGGCCTATCGCTGCGTGGCCGCAGCCGTCCGGCAGCTGCGGGGCTGTCGCTCCAGGCGCGGGGGTGGTTCTAGGGTCATCGTCCCCAGCCCGGGACAACCCTTGGGGCAGCGCAGCGCTCGGAGAACCTGACTGACCAGCGGACGTTCACAAGGACTAAGGCCTACAGCCCTGGGACTCGGTGACCCCCTCCCCCCAGCGTATGTGCAGGGGGCGCCTACCTTGGCCGAGGGCCCTGCGGCGGCCGGGGAGGGCCGCTCACGCTGCGCCCTGGCACCAAGCCCTGTGAGCCAGCACCCGCGGGAGAGCCAGGACCCCAGGACCTGGCCGCCTTGCATAAATGACAATAAAATTAGGCGGCTGCATATGGGGGGAAAGACACTCTTGGTGACTTTCTAGTGTGGGTTTGGTGGCTGAGTTGTGCGGGATGGGGAGTCCCTGGACCAGGAACTGTTTTGGTTGTTCTAAAATAAATGCAATCTTTAAAATAACTATAATAACATATCCAGCTCCAGAACGGGAGCTCACGTCGTGAAAGCTACCCTTGCTTTCTCTCGCCACCGGATTTTCTTGGCAGTGGAGCTGCTTAAGCTACTCTAGTTTCCCCTGCTCAGGAGACGAGGAGGAGGGAGGGGACCCCAATCTAGGCCCAGCCTATCCCGGACCCTGGGCGGGGAACACGCCCCGGAACCTTCCAGGAGGCGCCACGAGTNCCAGTGCAGAATGGTTTCAGAGGGAAAACGCAAAGCAAACAGAGAACACTTCGAAGCACCCCGGAGTCCTGTGAACCCGCCACGCGGTGTATTTATTTGGGTTGTAACAGTCTTGGCCAAGCCCACAAAATGTTTACAACCCGCATCTCCGCGCTGCACACGTTGTAAAACTGGGGACTGGATTTTGGCTGACAGATCTCCTGAGCGTTTCTCTCTCTGCTTCTCTCTTCCTCCCTCCCTTCTGCCCCTCTCCTCCCTGTTTCTCCATTTATATACACACGTTGGTATTGCAGACACACGCCCTCGTTATATTTCCTCGTCTGATACACAATATTTCACAGCATCCGATTGTAAGAAGGGTTTTATAGCTTCCCCGAGAGCCGCCCGTGGTCGTGTATCCAAGCTGCAGATACAAAGCTCGATGTATGTAACTACAGATAAATGGCGAAGGAGCAGATCGGTGCCACCGCTTCTCTCCACCGAGTATGGAGGCCCCAGGTAGGTGCGGGCCGGGTGAGACCTCAGAGGCCTCATGGACTGCCGCGCAGGGCCTTTCTTGCCCTTGGCCGACCAGGCGCTGGGATCCAGCTCTCCCGCGTGGCGCCTGGGAAGCGCTTCCCGCCGCAGCCCCAGCTCGTCTGCACGCGTCGGGGGTGCATCTGTCCCCGCGCCGCGACCCGCGACCCGCGACCGTCCAGTGGATGGAGAACCGATGCGCCGCTCACGCGAGGGGCGCGGGTGGAAACGTTCAGGGACCTACGTCGCCAAACACCAGACAGGCTCCCTTCGCAACCCCAGGGCTGGCCTTCCATTCTTAGCTGGATTTAAATATTGAGGACTATTTGGCAACAAGAAGCGAGAGAAATACATTCTGTCTGGTAGGAAGGATCCCAGCTCCAGAAGTTGGGGGGGGGGGATGCCTTTCTGTAAAGACAGCTCGGCTGATTAGAAACCCACCTACGCGTGCCTGCTCCAGGCCAGGCGTCAACGAGTATTTCTGCGACTATTATCACAGATAACCCAGGGCGTTTGTGTCTTTTCAGCCAAATAAGTAGGAAACCAATGGCTCGAGAACACGCGATTAAGGGGCGCTTACTGAAAGCCTGACTTTGGCCTTTTCGTTTTAAAACCCTGCGCCAGAAGGCAGGAGGAGAGACAGAAGCCCAGAAACGAAAGAAAAAATTCGGCACCCGCGGGACTCGGCCCAGTTGGCTGACTGGGGCCCAGGAAGGCCAAGGCCTTGCCGGCAGTATCTGGATTCTCCTTGGCCCAAGCGGAGGCGCAGCGTGTCCTGCCAGGACCGTTTGGACCTGCGCCGGACACAACCTGGGCAGGGACCAGCCTGTGGCGCGCGCTCCACGCCCTCTTGGCTGGGAGTGCGTTCCTCCCCGCGCTCCCCGAAGTCTCTCCCCACTCGGACTGGGTCGTCTCGCTTCAGGGCAGGTTTCACTCCAAACGCCATCGCTGTCTGCCGCTCCAGCCGCCCGAGTCTAGACAGACGGCGGCGGCGGCGGCGGGGCCGGGTCTTTCTCTTTGCATCTTGCTCTGTGTCACCCGGGGAACAATTTATTGGTCTAAAGCTGTCTAATTCCGCCTCTTTGATCTCTTTGCTTGCTTCGTCTTCCTTTAACTTTCTTACGTTTTTATTTCCTGCCAGAAAGCGATGCTATTTGGAATATTTGGTGTTTCTTCCCTTCCCATGATACATCCTCCATTCCCCAATCGAGACACGCCATCATCCTGATGCTTCAAAAAGGGCATCCCCGGATATTGCGCCCCCCACCCCACCCCGCCTCCTACAGCCCCTGTACCCCAGGGGAAACCAGCAGGCGCCCACCTGCCGGGACAGCCCCTGCTTCCCCACCCACTCCCCTGGGCAGTCCATTAGGCAGGAGCTGGAGCTCCGTTGCATCCGGGTCTGAACCCTCTTGTTGCCTTTTGTGCCCCTGGGACCCCCTGAGAGGGTGCAGTGAACGGGGGGGGGGGGGCGGCCTGGACTCTCTGAAAGTGATGGGAAGTGCTTTGTACACAGGGAACCAAACTCTATAATTTAGGGGAGAATTTCCGGGGCAATTCCATTGTGAGGTCGGGTTTATGGTGTGCAATCGAGCTGAGCAGTAAAAGGCATACTGACCTGACGGCTGGGCTTCCAGCGAGGCCTGAGCAGCTTATGAGGCGTTTAGGGAAAAGGTTTGCCCCACCACACTGCACCGAACGGTGGGCGGCAGGGACTTCGGCTGTCCAACCCTGAGCAGGGGTTGGAGGCTAGGAAAGGTAAGCTCCATGCATTGCGGGCCTGATGGGAGGGAGGGAGACTATTGTGTGCTCCGCTCTCTGTGAGCCAGTCTTGGAAATGTGAAGCCGCCAGAGCTGGGTGGCCATTCCAGAGGGGTCCCCTTATACGTTTTGGTGGTCCCCCAGAGAAATGGAGATCCACAGTGGGCTGAAGTTCCCAGGCACCTGGGCCCCTTCTCTTCTCTCCAAACTGGCTCTAAAGTGTGTATTGCTTGTTCCCAGGCACCCAAGCCCTTGAGGAGCTGGCGGAGGCCCATGGGTGGCCCCCCGGTGACATCTTCCGGAACAGCCCCAGCGCTAGGCGTACCTGGAAAGGTGTGGGGCCTGCGGTTTCCCCAACCTTAGGGAAAGAGACCCGGTTCCCCTTGAGCCAGGAGGAACCAGAGGTTGCAGGGAGGACAAAAGAGTGGCCAGCTATTTCTTAGGCTGCCAGACACCAGCCAGGTGCCCAGGAGCGACTGCACATACCCTCCCAGGGAACCCCAGGTTAATAAATCTGTTGGCAAATGAGGCTCATTAATAGATAAATATTTCACTGCTTCCTTTAGGGCGGATAAACAGTGTGCCGCCGATTAAGGAAAGGAAGCTGGGAGACGTTGACTTTATTCGAACCACATGGTTCCAGTTTGCGGTGGCGTTCTCACTGCAGCTGGAAGCGACTCTGCTCTGGCCCCTTCTAGATCAGAGTCTAAGTCGGCCTATCGCCCAGTGGACCTGGGCGTGGGGGGCGGGTGGGGGAACACGGGCAAAGGACCGATTTGCCCAGCGCTGAGACTTGCCCAGGGGCTGCCGCAGGGCGGGCGGGTGCGCACTGCGCAGAGAGAGACCCAGCCTAGGCTGAGTCAGTGGACGGGACAGGGGTAGGGAGGGCCCGGAGGCTTGGTCCAGTGTTGAGTCATAGGCAGAAAGGAGGCTGTGCTGGGCCGACCCCGCGCGTCCTCTGCAGACCAGGCGTCCAGGGTGTGGAGGGCTGAGCGCTCGCGCGGAGGCTCGGGGTCCTTTTCTCGCGGGACGCGCCAGGCGGGCCAGGCGCGGGCAGATTCGTTGACCACATATTTGAGCCTCTTCCCCTTCCATTCTAGGCTGCCGCTGGCCCCGCGGAGCGAGACCACCTGTGAGGGCTGCTGAGATTGGCGGAGGCGGTCATGTGGGCGGTCACGTGCTGCGGCGAGCTCGGGCCAAAAGAAAATGGGGTTTGGTGTAAATCTGGGGGTGTAATGTTATCATATATCACGCTACCTCGTAAAACCGACACTGAAAGCTGCCGGACAACAAATCACAGGTCAAAATTATGAGTTCTTCGTATTATGTGAACGCGCTTTTTAGCAAATATACGGCGGGGGCTTCTCTGTTCCAAAATGCCGAGCCGACTTCTTGCTCCTTTGCGCCCAACTCGCAGAGAAGCGGCTACGCGGCCGGCGCCGGCGCCTTCGCTTCGACCGTACCGGGCTTGTACAATGTCAACAGCCCCCTGTATCAGAGCCCCTTCGCGTCCGGCTACGGCCTGGGCGCCGACGCCTACGGCAACCTGCCCTGCGCCTCCTACGACCAAAACATCCCCGGGCTCTGCAGTGACCTCGCCAAAGGCGCTTGCGACAAGGCGGACGAAGGCGCGCTGCACGGCCCGGCCGAGGCCAATTTCCGTATCTACCCCTGGATGCGGTCTTCAGGTAGGGCAGCAGCTAGGCGGGCCGGCTGGGGGGGCGGACGGACAGGNGCGCTGCCTTTCTGGTTTTAATTAGAGTCGAGGCGCCATAGCGTGGAGAGCCCGTAGCATTGTATGTAAATGAGGCTCATAAAACTTTTTACGACCCAATTAATGGGTTCGATCCTCGTAAATTTATTTAACTCCATTTGCCTTGGAATTTTAACATTTTGCTCGCGATTCTCTCTCTCTCACTCTTTCTCTCCCCCTTTCTTCTCTCCCTCCCTCCTCCTTTTCCTTTCAGCCTGGCTTTTCCTTCCCAAAAGCAGGAAGAGCCGAACCCTTCATCTGGGCCCCTCTTACGCCCCTGTGCCAGGGGCCTTTTAAAGAAGGGGTGGGGAACCAGAGCGGGGACGGGGGTCGGAGCGCCCTAGGAAGTTCCGGGGATGGGGGCGCGGTCTTCTAAGGAGGAAAGGCGCCCCTGGAGTGCGGACCGCCCGAGGGTCACCCACTTGCCTAGCAAGGGGGCGGGGGGTGGGGTGGGGAGCGGTCCAGCTCGCCTTTGAATGGCGAAAGCGCAGCGTCTCCCACTTGCCCACACTCTATATTTACAATTTCCCTTTGTCAGGGGGAAGCAGGACATTGTGGAAGCCTAGCCGGCTGGAAAGGGCGGTTGTAAAGTTGGGATTCTGTGCCTTCCCTCCCCGCGGAGCTGCCCGCGCGTCTGGCACCGCAGTTGGGGTCTTCCGCTAACCCTCCCGCTCCTCCCCCAGCTCGGGGCCGGGGCGCGCGCGGAGGGGGACGCGCGCCCGGGCGAGCGCTGGGGGGAAGGTGCAGGCTCCGGGACAGCGGCCTGCCTAACGCACTGTCCTGTGTCTCTGTTGTCTCGACTGTCCGTGTGTCCGTGTGTCCACATGACTGCTCCCAGGGCCCGACAGGAAGCGGGGCCGCCAGACCTACACGCGCTACCAGACGCTGGAGCTGGAGAAGGAGTTCCACTTCAACCGCTACCTGACGCGGCGCCGCCGCATCGAGATCGCCCACGCGCTCTGCCTCACCGAGCGCCAGATCAAGATCTGGTTCCAGAACCGCCGCATGAAGTGGAAGAAAGAGCATAAAGATGAGGGTCCGGCCGCCGCCGCCCCCGAGGGCGCAGTGCCCGCCGCCGCCGCCGCCGCCGCCGCCGCCACGGACAAGGCCGAGGATGAGGACGAAGATGACGAAGAGGAAGACGACGAGGAAGAGGAATGAGGGGCCGAGCAGGGGCCCTGGCCGCACCAGACAGTCGGGAAGGCGTCTTTAGAGACTCACTGAATTTATTTACAAAAGTGGAAAAAAATAAAAAGAAAACGTAAAAAAAAAAACCAACAACAAAAAAAAATAAACAAAAAACAGTCCCCGACCTGCACCCATCTACCCCATTACCCACTCCAACTCCCACCTTTTCTGGACTAAGCAGCCGCCCAGCCTGGGTCCCCCTTGGGTTTCCCTCTGCCCCCAAGGACTCCCAGCAGGCACTCTCCCTACCCCAGGCCGACCAGTTCTGCGCTGGCTCGGCTAAAATACTACCTAGCACAGGCCTCTGCCAGAGGCACCCCCAAACTACCTATGGGCCCGGCCCCAGTAGGCCTCCACTCCAAGGAAGCCCAGACGTGTCCCAACACTGGCAGACACCCGGCACCTCCCCCAGACCGACGAGGACCTGAATTTCTCAGCACTACCTAGTCGCCCCCAAACTACCTATTTTGCGCTCACTGGCTCGCCTGCTACCTAGTGCCGGCCCCTTCCCCGGCCAGGCTCCTCTTGCTTCTCCCCAGCAGCCTTTGGGGTCCCTGAGGCTGCACTGAGAAGGCGCTGGGGTCCGGGGACCAGGGTATTGGCTTCTATTTAAATTGAAAAATAATATATTTATTCCAAAGCATTCTAAGTGCTGCAACCTATGATCCCTCCATCTCTGGCCTGGGCACCCCAAGTTCAGGCCCTTTCCTCCCCAGGAGGGGAGCATTCCCAAGCTAGCTGCAGACCTCTGGGTGAGCTACTGCGTAGTAGGACTGCAGACAAGCTCCCAGGCTCCCGCACCTCCCCTGGCCCCTATGTCCTCCTGTCCAGCCATGTTGAATATGTACACCCTGACTTTTCCTACAATAGCAAATACTGTATATTTGAACAAGATTTTTTTTTTGGTCATTTATATAGTCTTGGAGGTCATTTGTAAGGCAATGTCTTGACTTGGGAAGGATGTGTTAATGGGGTGACTTTGTAGCATGGTGTGTTGTCTTGAGCTAACTTTATAGCTGGTGGGGAGGGCCAATGCCCTTCCCAATGCCCTTCATCTCTTGTGTCGTCCTGCGTCCCCTCTTGTCCCTTAGGCTCTAGCTTGGGGTTCCAGGAATGGGAAGGCATGCTTCCTGTCTTGCCCAGCTAACCGTGTTTTATGTAACAGAAAAATAAAGATGCTTGGTGACAAAGAAACGTGGACTGCTTTATGGGGGGGGGGGCTGGGAAAGAGAGGAGAGCATGGCTGGAGAGCAAGCCCTAGTCTTTGGGGCTAAAAGTGGAAGGATGAATAGTGTCCAGGTGTTGAGTGTCCAGGTGTTGGCGTATATGTGTGTCAGGTCCCTTTTCGTGTGGATTCTAACATGCAGATCTGTATAGGTATGTGTGTACCTCTTTTGTATGCGTATTTTTATGTATGTGTGTGTTACTACAGGAATCCATAATTTTTTATGTATTTCTGTGTCCATAACTGAGTGTGTGCACTTCTGTGTGTCTATAATCGTACATGTGCATTTCTCTGGAAATTTTTGTCTTGCTTTTGTGTGTGTGCACGAACATCTTCTCAGATCTCTAGAAAACGGAATCTTCCGCAGACGCGTTATATTCTATGAATCTCCCTGAAAACCTATAAATTCCGTGAGCCGATCCAAAATTCACCCTTTCCTCTAAGGCTGTGGGGTGGGCTTGGAAATGGGTATTACCCTGCCAATGATCCTGAATTTTCCATGAACCCAGCCCCGTGCTAGGAGGTGGGATTCAGGCCCTTTGACGCAGCCCCCCTCCCACCCTGCATTCAGGCAGAGCAAGGGCTGGGGGACAGCGCTGCAACTGAGGGGCAGAGGACCGGGCAGGGGCCGCAGACCCAGGCTGCGGAGCCTGGGCGGGGGCGTCGGGGCGCGGGGCAGGATGCGGGTCTGCGTGAGGGGCGAGAGGCGATGGGAACCGCGCAGAACAGCCTGATCCGGGCGGGCGAAGACCTCGACTCCCGCCNCCCGCCGCCTGCCTCGGTTGGGCCCGCTTCTTATTGCTCTTTTCATAAAACCCGGCCCAACTGGGTTTGTAAAACCTGCCGCCCCAAGTCGGGGCGGCCTCGGCGGTAAGATGGCGCCGGTGTAAGAGCTGCCTCCTCTTAGTGATGGGGAAAGGGTCATAAATCCGTTGTTGTTTATGAAAATTTACAACTTTGCAATACAACTTTATGAGTTGTTCGGCCCTTCCATTGGCCGCTGTCGGTCATGTGGATGGGAACCGTGAACATGAACTTTTTTATAATTTCCCTTGCGAGAATAGAGCCGCATTCTTTTGCTCCGCTCCGTCCTGCCTGCTTCGGAGCTCTGCCTTCCACCGGGCCTGGCTGCGCTTTGTCCGGCGATGGCGAGCGGGACGAGGCCCCGGCCCGGCCCGGCCCGGCCGCTCCCGCTGGAGGTGGGGCGCGTCCAGTTCCCGGCGCCGCGGCGGCCGCTTCGCAACTCGCAACCTGGCTAATTTCCTGCGGCCTCTGGCACCAGGAAGGAGGACAATTCGTCTCCCCGGCGGCCCGAGCGACAGCTGTCAGAGGGGCAGGAGCTTCTGGGAGCCGCCATCTGAAGGTGAGACATGTGCGGAGACAGGAGCAAAGGTGGTGAGATGGCAGCCGGCGCCCGCGGCGGTGGGAGAGGGCACTAGGGCGGCTTTGACGAGGGGCATACTCACCCTCGCCCCCACTCACCGTTCACACTT
>NW_027532002.1:9098308-9098689 GCF_008692635.1 Crocuta crocuta
TTTTTTTTTTTTTTTTTTCCATTCAAGACCCAGTTGGCTCGGTTGAATTCTCCAATAGCTGGAGACAGTTCCTGACCTGGGGAGGTGGGAAGGGGTGAGGGCAGAGTGAATTAATCGACCTGCGTCTTATTAGTGTCAACACAGTACCTTCTCTCTGGAGGGAATCGGTTTCTGGGGAGAAAGGTAGAATGAGGAAAAAAAGCAAACAAAAAACTTACTTAATTCAGCCATGTTCCTCTGCGGGTTGCCTGCTTCCCTTCACGCGGTTTTCCGATGACAGATGTGTCTGTAGCGCGGGGAGAGGGACTGGGTGCGTGGGTGGAACTCTGTGTTGGAGGAGAGGATGGGGTTAATTGGCTGGGTGCTGCTTGGCGGGAAGTT
>NW_027532002.1:9098702-9106488 GCF_008692635.1 Crocuta crocuta
GACTGTGAAGCCGGCCGGGAGGCACGGAGGGGACCGTGGCCGTTGACTTTACGTGGCGCGGTGTCACAGGCCGTGGCTTGGCCTGGGTGCGCGTCGGGCAGATTTGCCCCGGGAGCTTCCTGGGACTGCGACCAGAAACGATCCTGAGGGTCTGGGCTCGAGTTCTTTTTGTTTGTTCTGTGGTTCTGCTTGTTGTCGTTTTTCCACCTTATGATAATACCTCGGTATGCATTAGAAAATTAAGAAGGGGCTGTGGATGTTTGGGGCGTCCACCGGCGCCGTGGGTGCACTCGGGGCGGATAAAGCTGCGCCTTTGCGTCGCAGGGCCGCGGGCTGCCTGACTGCGGCTGCCGCGGGCGGATTATTTATTGCGACCGCGCTGGGNCTGCCACGCTGTGGCCGTCGCCGGTACCGACGCCAGCCGCAGCCCCGCGTCGTGCAGCCTGGCGCGACTGCCGCGCGGGCCCCTCAGAGATTCCCAAGCAGGCCGTGCAGAGGGGGGCAAGGGAGGACCTGAGGGGCGGCCTCTCAGGGCCTGTCGGGAACCTCCCCCGCCTTGGCCACCCCTGATAGGAGCTGGACGCCCGACTAGACTCGGGTCCTCCCCCCACCCCCAGCGCCATGGAGACTGGTTGCACAGGCGGCCTGGCACGTTATGGCTGCTTCTGCCCAACTGCGCGTCCCAAGGCGTCCCCGGGGCGCACGTTGGTTCGGGGAAGGCGCCCGCTCTGGGATTTTTCAAATCGGAGAGACCATTCCTGGTCCCGAGGCCTGCAGGCCTGGCTGGCCCTGAGGAGGATTGGCTATGGCAAGGAAGCGGGCTTTGGCGTCAGGCGAGGGCCTGTGACAGGCAGAGGCCGCACCTGTATGCTATGGGCTCTGGCCCGGGCTACAGCTCCAGGCGGCACGGGTGGCCCTCCAGGTCACCCCCCCACACACCGGCAGGCCTCCCTCCAGGCTGGCGGAGGTCGAGTGGGCAGCCCAGAGAAAGGGCGGACTGAGGGGCCCTCCTCGCCATCCAGTCCCCCTTGAAGAGCAGCTGAAAGGTAAGTAGACTTTCTCTATGGCTTTGACCTAGAAGAGAGAGTCCTCCTAGCCATTCTCACTATCCCGGGAGAGGCTCCCTCCAGCGTCTGGGGCTCCTATTCTTGCCTGAGTGTGTGTGTGTGTGTGTGTGTGTGTGTGTGTGTGTGTNGTACCAGCCTTGGCTAACACGTAGAGATTTCCATTTAATTTATTTTTTCTCTCTCCCTGCCTATAGAAACTAGAAACACAATGGTTTTTGGCTCTTAGCTGAGAAATCAAATTCTGTCATTGTCTGGGCTAAGTCTTAGATCAAGAATCTAAGTCAAACCATAGCAAATAATAACAATAGTAGTATATGTAGTAAACTGCCATCTCTCCCAATATGCTGTGTGAGACCTGGAGGTATGAAGCAGAAATTATAAATGTAAACAGTTCTCAACATCTCCCCACAGTTATTTTTGTCTTACATTATAGTAATTTGCCCGGCATCACTGTCATCTGATAGTCCTGTTTAAGAAACAATAACTCATACACAATTTTCTTTGGATGTAGCCTTAAAAATAGTTCCCTTTAAAATTTTTGACTGGAGTTTTCCTTTCCACCCATCGGGTTTATCCCCTGAAGAAATTCGAGGGAAATGTTACATTCTAGCTTCTCCTGCCAGGCCCTTTTTATATATGCAAAGGAGAAACTGTCCCAGCGTGGACTGATTGGGGCAGAGGGAGAAGGCTTCTGGGTGTAGACCCCATCGGGTGGGCAGCAGCCACTTTGTAGGGTGCCCGCTAGCTTCTGCGGAGGCCGCCCTTAGCCCAGTCCTTTCCCAGTTTTCTCCCTTTGAGGGAAGTGAGGGCAGGGGGGAACAAATCAAAAAGCAAGGAAGAGATTAAGGAAGTCGTTGTCAGATTCTTGGGAGGACACTGCCACCCCCAAGTCCTGAACCCCATCAGCCTGCATTCACCAGAGTTTTACAGATCTTAGAAACATCCTCTGGAAATTCAACCAAATTCTATAAATAGTCTTTCTTGAGCATCCACAGAATTGAGGGTTTTAAAGCTAATTCAAGGGTTTTACAAGCCCAACAAATACTGTTGTAAAAATGCCATTGGAAAGATATCACATTTTACAAAATGAGATTGATCCATGTGCTGTAAAAGTCAACTATCTCCAAGGCACACCTATCAAGCCAGGGCAGCCGGGGACATGCTTTTCGCCTCCTGTCCGGGAAAGGCCAGGCCTGTGACAACGGCAAAAGCAATGCAGAAGGTTTCTGGAGCCGGTGAGGCAACTATTCTTGGTACTGGGGCAACTGCAGCCAGCAGGCCCCTAGCAGTTCCCAGGAAAGGCAGGGAAGAGGGTGCACCCCAGGAAAGTGCAGGCTGTCGCGCGCCCCGGAAACCAAGCACATCAATTATCCCACAGCCTTGGGACATCCCAGCTGCCCTCTATGCCTGGTTGGGCAGGGACCTTGGGACGCCCGTGCCTCCGGAAAGAGGACAGAGATTCCACATCTGGATCTGGCTCAGCTCTGAGTGGTCCGGGTGTTGGGAGGGCCAGTCCCAGGGCTGGGTGAGGGGAGCAGGTCCCCTGTTTGGCTTCGAAGCTCAGTCTCAAGGCCACTCCTCTGTAGGTCCCTTTCTTGTTGAAGCCAGTGGTTTCTGGCCTCTCGATTCCTGGGTTCAAAGTGGGGCCGGGGACGCACAGCTTGTGGGGTGCTTTGAGGCCAGGCGGTCGCTGGCCACTGGAGGGGAGCCCGGCTCGACTCGAAGGAGACGTGTCGTACGTGGGAGGCTGGGGCTGGCGGGGGAAGACGTTTGGCCACGTCCTGGTCAGCTCGAGGTGAGCCTTCGGCCCCGGGGCGGCCGCGAGGCCCAGGCCCTTGGCGGGAGTGGGGAAGGAGGGAGGGAAGGGATGCACCGATTCCTAAGAGGCAGGCGTGAGGAGCTGGGCGTGAAGGCCTGGTGTCTCAGGCCCCCTTCTTCGGCCCCGGAACCCGCACCCACGGGCGGGGGAGTGCGGAGGGAGGGGCACGCCCAGGGCCCTGCCGGGAGGGCGAGCCGGGCCGCGCGCTGAGCCGTCGTGGTCACCGCCCCTCCCGGCGCGGGGCTGTCAGGTTTCCTGTTTGGAAAGAAAAACCAGCGAAATCCGAAAAGGCAAGAAGGGGGGGGTGGGGGGAGGAGGACGCAGCGGGCCTGGCTGGGCCTCTGCGNGGCTGGGGGCTGTTTGTAACTTTGCTGCCTCGGTCGCCGCGGTCCCCGGGGAGCGGGCTCCAGCGCTCGCTCCCATTGGCCGCCGCCGCGTCAGCTGGTGCGATTTGCTGCTGTCGCTTTTGGCGTTCGGCCATCCAGAAACAAACCAGTTCGATGACTACTAATAGTTATAGCCAGATGTACTAATACACAACAAATCACAGTCCTGCAGAGGGGCGCGCAAATGAGTTCCTATTTTGTGAATCCCACTTTCCCCGGGAGCCTGCCCAGCGGCCAGGACTCCTTCTTGGGCCAGCTGCCCCTCTACCCGGCCGGCTATGACGCGCTGAGGCCCTTCCCGGCCTCGTACGGGGCGTCGAGCCTCCCGGACAAGACGTACACCTCACCTTGTTTTTACCAACAGTCCAACTCGGTCCTGGCCTGCAACCGGGCGTCCTACGAGTACGGGGCCTCGTGTTTCTATTCTGATAAGGACCTCAGTGGCGCCTCGCCCTCGGGCAGTGGCAAGCAGAGGGGCCCCGGGGACTACCTGCACTTTTCTCCCGAGCAGCAGTACAAGCCCGACAGCGGCAGCGTGCCGGGCAAAGCCCTCCATGACGAAGGCACCGACCGGAAGTACACGAGCCCTGTTTACCCCTGGATGCAGCGGATGAACTCCTGCGCGGGTAAGGCATTTCCCCGCCGCCCCCCCAAGAGAGTGGAGGGAGAGGGGGAAGGGGGCAGGGAGAGAAGGAAGGCTGGAGGAGGCGGAGAAATTAGAAAGAGGAGATGGAGAGAAAGGAGGAAAGAATGAACAAAGTTCCTTTGGCTTTTTAAAGAGATTTTTAAAAAAAGAAAAGAAAAAAAGAAAAAAAGAAAACCAACCCATTCCCAGTGAGGCAGTCAAGCTGTGGCCGAGTAAAGGCACTGGTGTCCGTGTAAGGTGACACCCTAGGGGATCGAGAGGGGTCACTGCCACCCTGTGTGAGACCCTGTGAGGGGCAACCTGAACAGAGAGCGAGGCTGGATGGGAGGGAGTGCCTGCCCACACTTCCCCCTAGAACCGCCCTGCACAGATCCCCAAGCGGAGATGGCCTTCTGCACCCATCACTGATAACTCCCCTTCACCCCCCAGTCCCTCTCCTTTCTGCCCTGCAAAACCCATCTAGTTAGAGCCTCTCACTTAGCCACTTCTGGTGTCTCCCCAAAGCTTTGGAGGGCCACATCCCCAGCCTCAGGATTTTTTTTTTCCTCTTTCTCCTCCCTTCCCTCCTCCTCCTTCCACTCAACTGCTCACTCTTAGCCAACTTCTGCCTCCTTTTGAGGCCCTGCCTGAGTCTCACACACACAGCTTGGGGGGGGGGGAACCCCCAACCATGGGTTCCTTTGGCACCAGAACGGATAGTCCATCACAGTCCTACATTTCCAGAAGCCCCAGATGGCCCATAGCTCCATCCCTTTGCCTCTGGTTTCCAAAAACTCAACAGAGAATCCTAGGACAGACCCCAACGCAGGTTTTTGAAACGTATAGTGTTTTGCTTTAAAATCCACTTGTTTTTTTTTGTTGTTGTTGTTTTTTTTTCCAAGGGAGCTCTGCAATTCTCAGAAGGGCCATGCAGTTTGGGGGAGTCTGCAAAGATTTGAGAGGGCTGCCCATTTTTCATCTTCCGAAAAACATGGTTGAGTCCTGACGTGTCTGGCCACAGTAACACCTTTCACAGAGATCCGTGTGTGAATTCCGAGTGTCTACCCTGCTCCCAGGGTTCCCCGCCCATCACTTCCAGACACACACACTACACTCCCACAAAACCACGACCCAGGTATCCTGAATTAAGAGCGCCCGCTCTATTCTTTTGCTCTGTAATGGTTTCCTCACAGAGCAGACTTTTCGAAAGCAGTAACTTCTCACTGCAGGTTGTTTTAGGTGGAAAACATCTCGCTTGGTATGAAATCATCTTCTCCCATCCTGCCCGCTTACGGCCTTAGACACACTTAGACATAGCTAAAGAGGTTGGAGTGGAGGCCGGTGGTTTCCAGCTCAGAGGCCAGGGGCGCGGGCGCGGGTCTGCCGGTTCGGCTGCCGGATCCTCCTGGCTCACTGGCGCCCGGCCATTTCTGCCCGCAGGTGCTGTGTATGGGAGTCACGGGCGCCGAGGCCGCCAGACCTACACGCGCTACCAGACGCTGGAGCTGGAGAAGGAGTTCCACTTCAACCGCTACCTGACGCGGCGCCGCCGCATCGAGATCGCCAACGCGCTCTGCCTCACCGAGCGCCAGATCAAGATCTGGTTCCAGAACCGCCGCATGAAGTGGAAAAAGGAAAATAAACTCATCAATTCCACCCAGCCCAGCGGGGAGGACGCTGAGGCAAAGGCGGGCGAGTAGACGCCTGGGCAGGGACCAGGCCAGCGCCGCGACCTCCCTCGGCTTTGCCCCCTCGCCTTCGCCTGCTCCCCAACTTTCCTCCCCCGCCTGCTCCCATCCGGGGGGCTTCTGCAGCTTCAGGGGGAGCCGGGAGCTTTGCAAACGCCTGAGCATTTATTTCTCTCTCACACACAAAATCCCCCACACAGCCAATCCCAGCGGTGGAGCGGGGCGCACTGCACACACAGTCCCGCTCTCCAAGGCTGCCCTAGCCGGCTTCGGATCCCAAGGCGCGCCCGGATTTCGTCCCCGGCTCTTGTGCTAATGCCTTTGCGCGCCCCTGAGCTCGGGACGCGGGGTTGCTGGAGAGGAAAGAACCTGGGCCGAGCCTCTTTTGGTGTCTGGGCGTTTTCGCCTCGGTCCCTCGCCACCAAGTCCCGGAGGGCACCGCCAGATCGACTCTGGCCACTGGAAAGAGGGGGCACAAAGGCTGGGGCCCCAGCACTTCGGTGGCATCCCGGGCGCCCCTAGACAGGAAGAAGCGTGAGGAACAAAGGGGGCCCTGCGACAGCCTTGTCTCTCGGCCCCGCGCGCGCAACCGTCCGTGGAAGAGAAGCAGCCTCAGCTGAGCCGACCCAACCTGAGCGCGGGTGGAACTTTACAGCCCTGGGAGAGACTGGGCTCCCGAAGTCTCCAGCTCCGGATCCCGGATCCCGGATCCCGGCCTCCGACAGTGCCTGCGCTGCCACCAGAGTAGCTTTCAGGACCTAAGGAGGGGGCCCAGGGCCATGGGAACGGCAAGAGTCCTGGTTTCCAAATGTGCCAGGGGGGCCTGCGACTCGCAGCCTCCAGCGGGAAGTACCCTCTATGCCTTTCGGCTATATTCGTGATTTACTTTCGTCTTTCAGGACCCAGGAAAAAACTACGAAGATACTAGGCACTAACACGAAATGCTTCCATCAGCACCCTCATTTTACTCCTGGAGATCTAAGCAAGACCCTAACAACTCGGCCCACGGATTCCCAGCCCCCAAACAGCTTCTGTGGCTGCGGGGAGCCTGGGCCCACTGGCTGGGTTCACCGAGAACCCTCCGAATTTGGGCCCGGCTAGCTCGAGGAAGGGGACCTGGTGGTGAAGATTCTCCAGGCTGGATACTTAAAGCAAATCAAATAGCGAGCTAATGACACGAAAACCATATTTGCACGAAAGAAAAATCGACTCCGGTTATAAAAGTGTATGGAATTTGACCTCGCCTCGGAGAAACACTACACAAAAGCTATCTTTAATAGACGCCTGTCATTTAAGAGCGGCAGGGACACTGTCCCTCATGCACTCACAAAAAAACAGAGCCGTAATTGTAGCTGCTGCTGCGGGCAGGATTTATTTCTCCAATTGGCTAAATGGCCTTCCCCCCTTCCCCGAAGGTGATATCTGTATTTTCAAATTTCAGAGCTGCCGGCACGACGGGCAGAACCGACCCCAACCTCAACACAAAAATAAGAGGGGCTGCACAGCGGGGAAATAAAGTTGTTGTAAATAAAATCCAAGTCACCGTCTCCCCCCAATCCTCTGCATCCTCGCCGGGCGCGCGATCGGCAGCTGACGGCCTCACAATTGGTACATCCTAATGGAACTGCGAGGGAAATGCAATAATTTTGCCATAATGGGCTGTAACCTCAATTCGACCCCGGCCCTTGCAGCCCTCGGTCGGAAGCGGAGCGATGCGCCCTGCCTCCAGCGGGTGGCGCTCGAGTCCGACTGAACGGCGGCGGCGGGTGGCGGGCACGCGCCTGGGGCGCGCGCGCCACCCCTCTTGCCTCCACCCAACTCCCCCATTAGTGCACGAGTTTACCTCTAGAGGTCATCAGGCAGGATTTACGACTGGACAACAAAAGCACGTGATTCGAAGTCGTACCCCATATTTGGGTGCCTACGTAGGAGGGAACCAAGTACATGTCCCAGTCATTTCCATAATTCATCATAAATTGTGCAAGGGTGCTATAGACGCACAAACGACCGCGAGCCACAAATCAAGCACACATATCAAAAAACAAATGAGCTCTTATTTTGTAAACTCATTTTGCGGTCGCTATCCAAATGGCCCGGACTACCAGTTGCATAATTATGGAGATCATAGTTCCGTGAGCGAGCAATTCAGGGACTCGGCGAGCATGCACTCCGGCAGGTACGGCTACGGCTACAATGGCAAT
>NW_027532002.1:9106622-9110304 GCF_008692635.1 Crocuta crocuta
CCCTCGCCTCCGCCCGACCCGCTGCCCTGCTCCGCCGTGGCCCCCTCGCCCGGCAGCGACAGCCACCACGGCGGGAAAAACTCCCTGGGCAACTCCAGCGGCGCCTCGGCCAACGCCGGCAGCACCCACATCAGCAGCAGAGAGGGGGTTGGCACGGCGTCCGGAGCCGAGGAGGACGCCCCCGCCAGCAGCGAGCAGGCGAGCGCGCAGAGCGAGCCGAGCCCGGCGCCGCCCGCCCAACCCCAGATCTACCCCTGGATGCGCAAGCTGCACATAAGTCATGGTAAAGCCAGCCTTTTTCTAAATCCACGCGGCCGCGGGGGCGCGGCTCTCGGTCCCCCCTCTCTCCTTTACCGCCCTCTGTCCCCCTCTCTCTCCTGGTCTCGCCTCTCCCAGCCCTGTGGAGTCTCTCCCCGCCGTTCTCCTTCCCTGCTTCCCTGCTTTCACCTCCTCTTCTCTGCAGCGCCCAGCGCTCGCAAACGGGGAAGGGGGGCGGTGGAGAAGGGCCGCTGGCCAAGCAAGTTTAGACGTTGCAACGGGGGGAAAAGGAAAAAATCCCATATGGAACCCGGCGCCTCGGAACGCGCTCCCGGGTCAAGCCAGCCGAGCAGGGCGCAGAGAGGTAGAGGATGGCAGTGGGGGCCGTGAATCGGGCTTGTCAGGGCGGATAATTTATGAGGAGGGCTACGCTGGGGAAACAGCGTTACTAATTAGAGTCCCCGAAAAGGGGCTTGGGGGGGAATAATCGAGGCGAGAGCCGGCGGGATTCTGAAGTTTGGGAGCAGAAGGGACAGCAGGAAAGGGAAGAAAAAGAAAGCAGGCGCCCCAAGCGAGCAGGCTGGAACAGAAGGCGGCTCGCGGGGCTGGAACTTTAAGGGAGGGTGACCTGGAGGCCACTTGGACGCTCAGGAAAGGGCCTTGCTTCCGTGGGTTTCTGAGAGGTGGGCTGCCCGGGAGGGCTGTGCCCCGCCTCGGGGTGCCAGGGGCAGGGCCAGAGGGCAGGAGAGGGGCGAAGGAAAGCCGGGCGATCCTCCGGGACGCGGCTCCAGCCTCAGATGGGCCGATTGTTCCCAGAGTCCAAATTGTATTGTTTTCTCTCTAGAAAGGAAGAGGGAAGGAAATTCGGGAGGGGTGGGCGGGTGAGGAGAGAGGACTTGTTGAGCTTTTTTCTCCCCCCCGGTTCCTTGCTCAGGAGCCCTGGCTCGTCCAGCTGCCTCGGGTAACCAGGGGCTGAGGAGCTGGGGGCTAAACCGCTGACTTTTCTGTTGCAGATAACATAGGCGGCCCGGAAGGCAAAAGAGCCCGGACGGCCTACACTCGCTACCAGACCCTGGAGCTGGAAAAGGAGTTCCACTTCAACCGCTACCTGACCCGCCGAAGAAGGATTGAAATAGCACATGCTCTTTGCCTCTCCGAGAGACAAATTAAAATCTGGTTCCAAAACCGGAGAATGAAGTGGAAAAAAGATAATAAGCTGAAAAGCATGAGCATGGCGGCGGCGGGAGGGGCCTTCCGCCCCTGAGTATTTGAGCGTTTAAAGTACTGAGCAGTATTAGCGGATCCCGCATAGTGTCAGTACTAAGGTGACTTTCTGAAACTCCCTTGTGTTCCTTCTGTGAAGAAGCCCTGTTCTTGTTGCCCTAATTCATCTTTTAATCATGAGCCTGTTTATTGCCATTATAGCGCCTGTATAAGTAGATCTGCTTTCTGTTCATCTCTTTGTCCTGAATGGCTTTGTCTTGAAAAAAAAAAAAATAGATGTTTTAACTTATTTATATGAAGCAAGCTGTGTTACTTGAAGTAACTATAACAAAAAAAAAAGAGAGAAAAAAACACACAAAAAAGTCCCCCTTCAACCTCGTTTAGTGCCAATGTTGTGTGTTGCACTCCAGTTGTTGAACTGTGCATGTGAGTGGAAGTGTTCTTGTCTCAATAGCTCCAAGCTGTTAAAGATATTTTTATTCAAACTACCTATATCCCTTGTGTAATTAATGCTGTTGTAGAGGTGACTTGATGAGACACAACTTAACTTGTTTGACGTGTAGTGACTAGTGACTCTGTGACGAAAACTGTGACTCCGAGCGGTGTGTCCCTGCGTGCCTTTGTAGGACCCTTTGCACGAACTCTGGAAGTGGCTCTTATAAGCGCAGCTTCAGTGATGTATGTTTTTGTGAACAAAGTTACAAAATATTGTCCGAGTCTGGCTGTTTAAGCAAACTGTGATCAGCTTTTTTTTTTTTTTTTGTATTTGTTTTTAAGGAAAAAAAAATACTGACTGGAAACAAAAAAAAATAAACTTTCTATTGTAAGTTCTCTTGGTCTGGTTTGTGCCAAAAAGCAAGCGGCTCTCTCTGTTCTTCTGTCTGTCCAGTGCTGGAAGGCAGCGAGTCTGAGGCTACCTGAGCAGCCTGCCTGTGCAAGGAGACCTCAGACCGACACCCTGACCCGCGACCTCCCTAACTCTGACCCGTCAGAGTTCAGGGCAGAAAGTGGAAAAGCTGTAGGTGGCTCCAAAGCCTGAGTCCAACCTGCCCATCTCTGAGGAAACCAAGTTAACTTGCTGGGTACAAAAAAAGAGGAAGAGAGAGAAAGGAGCAGAGCACAGGGCTTTGTTAGCAGCCCTCAGGGCCCACACGGATGCTGCCTCTTTCCTGAGGGCATCCTAGGCCTCCACTTGCTGAAGAGGCTGCTGTACCACACTGTGGCCCCCAGACCCTCTGCCCCTAACCCACCCCAGGCACCCCTTCCCATTCCTCACCCTGAGCCCAGTTGGCTTCTTTTGCTACAATTAATTTGCTACAAACGGAAGGTACTTACCCCATCCTAGCTCGAATGGGAAGCTCCTCAGAGCAGCTAAAGCGCAACTAGAGATTTGCACATTTACCGACTGCTTACACTGATGCCGTCTTTCCTTTTAAAAGTTATAAAACAGTAAACTTTATAAGCCCCAGTTCCGGCTATATGACATTTGGGTGCCAAATGAATAGGGTTTTGTCTATGAATTAGATCGTAAAATCATCCATAGCACAGACAGATCGGCTCACTGGCTATAAAACGTCACGTGGGGCCATTAAAGTAAGTTTTATGGTTTTGGGGAGTTGACATCCAACATTATATACCACATAACATATAATCTCACTGACGCTGGACTCCATTTGACTCTTTTGCAGGCTACGTGTGCCGCCTGGTCATTCAAATTGTCAATTTTAGGTCCAGAAGTGTCCAAACCACAAGTTCTCAAAACTCTCTGAAAAATGGCTCCCTCCGAGTTAAGGTAAGCTTGCCTCCTGAGCGCTTTCAAGTTTATTTGTACTCTGAAAACTTTCTTCCTCAATCTCCCTCCCTCCCTCCCTCCCTCCCTCTCTCTCTCTCTCTCTCTCTCTCTCTCTCTGGGTCAGTAACTGAGGTTGCCTCTGAATTCAGAAGGGCAGAGCCAACTCTTCTCTGCCCGCATGAGCAGCGCCAGGAGCCAGCTCTGCGGAGGCACCCGGTGGAAAGCGCCTGTGGCCGCCGCGTCCCCAGGCCTAACTTTAATTGCTGCACAACCGCGAATGTTAATGACTTCCGCTGCTCTCGCCGGCGCAAAAGATGATTTTTGTGCGCGAATGGGCCTGCGTGTGGGGACTGGGCCCGGCCGCCCCCCGTCCCGGGGCCGGCGGGGCTGCCCCTTCTGGGGGCAGGG
>NW_027532002.1:9110409-9111534 GCF_008692635.1 Crocuta crocuta
TGACTTTGAAAGAAAGGCCCGGGCTGGGCCGAGGCGGACTCTGGCGGGATTCCTTACGGGGCTGTGGCAATATGTCTTCGCGGGCCGGGGTCATTTGGCAGCACTGAATTGAGGCGGCTGCCTTCGGGGCCGAGTTTCAGGCTGGCTCGCGAGAGCCGGAGGGTGGCAGAGGCCGGCGGGGCGCGGGCCGCACCTCCAGGCTGGGCCCCCCCGGGGTTGCCAGGCCGAGCCCAGGACGCCGGGGACCGCGCGGGTCCCCCACCTGGGGGTGGGGAGGGAGGGCTCCCCACCCCCTCCCCTGCACCCGGGACCAGGCCCTGAACCTTGTTTGCCTGCGCGTTCTTTTTATTTCGGTGGGACTGTTCTCACCCGCCTGTGAGTCTGAAGCAATAAACTTTATGGCCGGATTTAACTTTAGTCTTTGAATCCCCAGGCTAAATGAAAGGAGTTAAAGCGCTTTCTTTTCTTCCGCCTTCCCTTTCTTCTCCCTCTCTTCTTTCCTTTTCCTCTCTTCCTTTGTAGAATTAAAACATGCGCGCACAGGACGCTCAAAAGGCAACTTAGGGACCCCCCCTAGATAACACTGAAGATTAAGAGACATTTACTCCCCCTCAACATACAGACAAATTCTCTCTTCCAAACTGTGCCCTAAAGTTTGAGGGGAAGTCGAGGTGTCTTCAATGCCCAACTTAAAAGTCCCCAGAGCCATTAGGTTGTTTTTCCTGACACATCATAAAGGGTAGTTTAGGGAAGAAATTGGTCGTTTGTCAGTAGGAGATTTCCGCCTTTCTTTTGTTAGCTGCTCTTTCTGTTTGATCCCAGGAAATTTACATAATCTATGATTTCCAAAACAGTTCCCAATATTGCACCAAGGGCGAAGTAAGGTGAAATAAATTTTTCCTGGGTACAATTCCAACTTGGCCTCAGCCACCACCCTCTCTGGCCCCAAAGTCTCACATTCTTCAGTAAGAAAGTGACTGGGGATGCTGTGGCCTGTCTTGGGGTCTTTCTCTGGATGGATACCCACAAGGCACCTTGCAGATTTCTCCCATTGCCTGGAAGAATTAAGCCAAACTCTCCAACTCAGAAATGAAACAGACCAAAAAAAAAAAAAAAAAAAAAAAA
>NW_027532002.1:9111634-9137895 GCF_008692635.1 Crocuta crocuta
AAAGGAAAAAAAAAAAAAAAAAAAAAAAAAAAAAAAAAAAAAAAGGACGTTCTGTCTCTTTAGGAGCTGGATAGTTTCCTCCAGGGCTAATTGCTAAAGATACTTGCTAAGGGCTTAAAGTGAAAGATTTCAAGTACAGTTTTGGAATTTCAACAGACTTTATTGTGCAGAAACCCAACATAAGTCCAACAGTTGTCCCCAAAGTCAGAGGCCCAGGAAACAAACCTGGGAAGTTCTTTGAAAAATCAAGAGCCCCGCCCCTCCCCAAGTCCCACTTCTCTGAAATAGTGGCAAGGCAAATCCCTGAAGTCATCTTGCATGACCTATGGAAAGGATTGGCATTTCAGTGCTCTGGAAGATATGTCCGCATCTTAGTGGGAACTGGCATATAAACTCTGCTTGGGTTCTCTTTTGTTGTTTTGTGTGTCTGTGAGTATTCTGGGGTCTTTTGTTTTGCTGCTGAGAGTTTTGGGTTCTTTGCTGGAGAATATTGGGTTAAGGTTTTATTTTAGTTACCCACTTGGTGATGTTGGTTGAGTGATTTCTTGGTGACTAAAATTAGTAGCAGAAAAGAGGGATAAGGCTTCTGGCAGGTTCATTTGAGTAACTTGGCTGGAGGAAGTGTCCACACCACCTCTGTGGCCACATCCCACCCTGGGGTGTGGGGATGGGCAGAAAGGCTGTTGGGCAGATATCCAGCATTACCCAATATACAGAATCTTTCCCATGAATTAAAAAATATATACAATTTATAAATACGGTCAGCTTGCTTGTTTCTGTCTGTTGTGATCTTCATGAAACTTTAGAGTTTCTAAGATGGCAGGTTAACTCACATGGAGTTAAATGACTTTGAAAAAATACAGCATCCAGTCAGACCTATGTGAGTGCTATAGGAAAATTTTTTTTCTTCCTATTTTCATAGGAAGCAGAGTAAAGAGGATGGCTTGTTACCTGCCCATTTTGTAGGTAAGGTATTTCTTCTTGTGCATTCTTTGGGGTTGTTTTTGCGGAGGAACTTACTTAGAAGGAAAAAAAAATCTCTGTCATTAAGGGCTTTATGATGACGTCCAGCCTCAGCCGGTGGCAGAAGTGTCTGTCTGTGCCCCTCATCTTGTAAGAGGAGAAGGTGTCCAGTATGTGCAGGGCCTCGTTTGTTTCTACAAGCTGAAGAGACAATATTTCCTGAACTATAAATATAATAGGAAGCTTCTGGTCACACTTACTTAGGGGTTTGTAAGGGTTTCCATGGTCTAATTTCACAACATTATGCTGAGATTCCTTTTCTCCAGCTCTTTCCCCTGCTTCATTGTTGGCGGCTCTGGGAGAGCAAGACAGAATTTTCTACCAGAAACAGAGTCCTGTTCATTTGTTGGGATGTAAAGAGTGTTATATCCAAACAATTAGTGAGGGGGGAGCAAATTGCATCCCAAAAGATGGCCTATTAAAAAGGAAAACAATCCTTTTAGCTTAAAAGATGCCCTTCGAAGCCTCTCTCCTGCCTTAGCTCTGAGTCTGTCTGGAGGTCTGTCTACCATGGAGAGTGCAGAATGTTGTGGGCTCCATCCCTTTGGCTCCTAAGGTAGAATTTCTTTCTAGTCAATGACAAAACTATAAACGGGGCTTCCAGAAAGGGCTGAGGGGGTCAGCCTAGGTTCCCACCCACATAGGAGAGGGGAACCACAGTGCTGGCCATTCTGAACCCCAGAAGGGGAAGATATGCCTCTGTCTGTTTTGTTTGGTGTCTTCTCACAAAGAAAGCTGTCCTTCCACCAGGTCCCCTCCCCACAAACTGGTCTTTTCAATAATAATATTTGTTATGAAGGTTATTGGGTAATTATTGCGATTTTGTGAAGCAGCCCTTGCTGGAGGTGAAGTCTGTCATCGCCTAACAAATGACGCCCGTACAGTTCACTGCCGGGTTAAGTAAATGCAGAGAAGATAAATCTGCACACCCTAGGAATCGCCAGCAGAGCACGCTTTAGTACAAGTTCACAGTCAACTCGCCTGCCTGGGCCAGCTCTCCCAGCAATTAGGGCTGCGTCTTTATTTTTAAATAAAGGGGGGAAAATGTCCCCAGCTCCCACTGCTCACTGTATCCCCATCCCCTATTTTCCTTCACCTTTTTCAAGGTTCCACTGTCCTATTCCGAAGTTTCCCTGTAAATGTGATGATGAGGGATTTTAAAAATAATCTCACTCCTATTTAAGTGCTGACAAGAAGAGGTAGGAGGCTGATTTGCCAGGAAACACAGTCACAAACACAAAAATATCCAATTCACCCTCTTAATCCAAAAGGTAGTGGCAGAAGCAGGGTGTCCTGGGAGGGGGGGACCCTGCCCCCTGAAAGAAGAGGCTCAGCTTTGTGTATCTTTGTGGTTAGTGCGTTGCAACTGCGGGTCAAAAAGTTGAGGGTCAAAAGTTTATGTTGTGCAGCACTCTTAGTCATCTGCCCAGACAGAGTTTGATGTCAATGTTAGAGCCGCGATCTTGACTATCAGCACAAAAGATAAAATGGCTCGGAGTGACGCGTGTATCATGGTATGGACTCCAGGTGAACCCTAGTGGTTGAATGACCTCAATTACGGAGGAAAGGATAGAAAATTCCTCTTTTCAAGAGTAATACATGCTGTATTTCATCTTGAATTATCGCTCCCATTCTGAGGGAAAAGCAGCAGGTAAATAGGCATAGATGACTAAGGCTCCGACACCTTAGATGTTGGAGAACCAGGAGTCTGGTTGTGGGTCTGTCACAGAATTAAAACGCTCCAAACTCAGCAGTGGACCTTTATGAAATAATGTAGCAAGTTTCCAATGTTTCACCAGACCTTCAAAGGCAAGAGAACTGCGCAGGAAACTTCCTTTATTTGAAAATTGTTATTTTGATTGGCCAGTTTCTTTTTCCTTTTCATACATGCAGTGATCCCGAAAGTGTGTGAGAACAAGGGCAAGCATAGGCACCCCTTGCAGAATGTACTCTTGGCCATTTTCAAACACAGAATGGTTTTTCTGAAACCGCCACCCACTAAACGCAAAGAGTTCTCAGAGCTGGGAAGGGCAGGAAGGCAATGGAAAAGCTCCTCAAAGGGCAAGATTCTTCCACCTTCCACCAGTGAGGAGATGCTCATTGGTACAGTGTAAACGTTCCTGTGGTTGGAAGTTTCTCATTACGGTTGTTGTTAACCCTGAACGAAATGTAAGAGAAACGCCACAGTCTGTAGGTGAATCACTCAACTGTAAAGAAGATTCCATGTGCACAGGGAAATGGAATCCATAAATGCCAAACACTTCGTTAAGACCACTGTGAGGGACTTCTATTCTCCAGAAGAGATTCTTTAGAAATACATTTGGAATAAAGGCTAAGGAGAGGGGAAGCAAGCTCGGGAGGAAGGGTGGGAGGGTAGAAAAGAAAGGGAATAGTGTGTTAAGGAAGCCAACAGGAACGACGCCTCATGTGTGAGTTGCAGCTGGAAAACTAAACAATATTTTGTTTTTCATCCACCTACATTAGCTGTAAACGTTGGTGCCATTAGAATCTGTTTTCAGGGGTGGAGACAGATTTTCCTTTTCTATCTACTGATCTTCATGTAATCAGTGTAGGAAAACAGAGGGGGAAAATGAAATTTTTTCTACGTTTTTCTTTTTAACGTTAGAGATAAGTGACTTCAACTACTCAGAATGTAGACTCTTGCAGGGAATTTTAAGATCATCCCAATATACTGTGGTTGCTTAGATTTGGTGGTGCCAGGTACGTTTAGTGGCAGAGTAAATGCTTCCCAAGCACTGACTTCATGGAAGTAATCAGATTGCTTCCACTGTGCAATGTGTAAAGTTTTTACTCCGGCCAAGAGCTTGAAGCCAGATGGGGGTGTGCCAGATGAAAATAGAAGAAAGGAAACAACCGTGGTGATTGCTGTTACAGCAATGAACACTTCACCACATCTGGGCTAGCGAAATGAAGAAAACTGAAACCCCCTCTATTACTCACCAAGACAATTATGTGTGTCTCTTCAAGAAACCCTTGTTATTATATTATTGGTTAAAAGCGTGCCACCCCTTAGAAACACGTCAGCTTCAATAAGCATAGGCACCTCTCAGCCAGTTTTTAAAGGAAAAAAAAAAATGTACCTGCAGCAGTAACTACTTTTAGAGTACCTACTTTTTTATTTGGAGGGTTTTTATCTTTAGGCCTCTCACACAATCCGGGTTAAAACTCATGTTTCATCTGGCTATGAATTTCAATCCTGCTGTGTGGGCTGTGTTCACTATTATAAACTACTTCAAGGAAACTGCCCTTAAACAGTGACTTGGTCAAATGGCTGATTAAGTATTGCTTCTCTAAGATCGGTGTGCCTAGTGTAGGTATCGGGGAAGCCCTCCAATACCACCGTCAGGCATTGTGAAATTCAGCTATTCCCGTATGTGCTCCAGAGACGGGCTTCAGACACAGAACAGTCTGTAGAACTCTCGTTCTAAAGAACAAAGGACAAATACAGTCAATACATTCCATAACGTTTACATTTCCTTTGCTTTTCCCCCATGGTTTTCCCTGAGAAGGAGTGACCTGGGCAAAGCACCCTGCTCTCTAAAAGGCACTGTATAGACCTTTTAGAAGCGCAAAGTCCAAGGCCGAGGTGAACTTCAGGTCAGCGCGTCTAACAAATATGAAAATGTCGGCTGGTGAAGGGCGCGCCTTGTGATTTAACAAAGACTGTCAATGTGTAAGATTAATAAGAAACAAAATGCACACGGTGTCACTGTTCGGTCACTTTGAAACTTGGGACAGGGTTGCATTCAAGAGGGAAGGCTGTTCCAAATATATTCAAAATGATTCAAATCAGATTCAAACTAGGCTGCAAACACTGCTTCCCTCTCGCCCTCCCTCTCCCTTAGACTCCCTTCGCTCTCCTCTTCCATCTGGGATCGAGGACATGATGAAAAGTTATTTCACTTAATGGGATTTTAAGAAAGCTTTTGTTGGGAATATATGTTATCTCTGCACGTGGAAATGAGCAAACGTGCTCACCAGTTTCCCAAGAAAAGGATAACGCTTTCACCCTGCTAGGGACTGGAGCCAGTTGGTGTGCGAAGATTAGCATGCTCTCTCTCTGCTCGATTTCAGGGCATCCCATCTTTTCTCGGGCGAGATGCTGCGGGTAAACTCCAGTTTATTTATTAATTGAGCTAGTCTCTTCCTGGCTTTACTTTGGTGTGTTGGATCTTATGTAAAGGCAAGAGGTGTGTGTGTGTGTGTGTGTGTGTGTGTGTGCGCGTGCTTTTTAAAGTGTTTTTCAAAAGATTATTTGATTCACTGGAACAACGCTATGGCTTGCAAAGAGAGATTGTGGAAGGATCAGAAAAGGTACTGCGATTGTTTATTACAGCCATAAATCTTGCAGTAAAATGTCAAAATGTCGGTGTGTGAGATAACACTTGGTGGTCCTGGCTCCGTTTGTGTTTATGATAGGAACCACAAAGACAAGTTACAGGCCTTGGGGGATTCTGTGTAAGCCCATCTTCCTAAAGTAATAGAACCACATAAAACACAGGCACAGTTAACTCGTTTAGGTTAACCATACACAAAACAGTGCCTGTGCCTCATTAATACTTTAAAATAGAAACTCGGTGGAAGGTTCTGAGGCTAAACAACATGAATTTTGTGTTTTAGTGTCTGTAAATAATACTAAACAGACATAGTTAAGACCCTAGTACTCGAGGCTGACGACATAAGGAGGAGGGCAAAATTTCCTTGTCATTCCCACCCCCCAAGCTTGGAAAGCCATGTTCTGTAAATTATATTATGTATGTACATACTGTTCATATAAAATAGCATATATGCATGTATTATTTTTTCTTGCTGTAGAGAAATACAGACTTAGGCAGCTGTATCACAGGCTAGATTTCCCTCCAACTCTAGAGAGGCTGTCTAAAGATTGATTTCGGTCTGTGGCTCAGACTTCATTAAAAATATTTCAGGGTGCCCCATGCCGACGGACAGCACTCTTCAGAGATCCACATCCAATGTGGAAAACCTCTTTGTACTGCTTCAGGGTGACTCCAGTTGGAAAGCTAACATGATCCCTTTTTTAACCTCTTTTCCTAAATTAGTTTAAAGATTAGTCCCATATAATAGGCTTTATGTGGCTAAGCATTAAATGACTATCCATCAAATGGATATATTCCAGCATTTAGTAACTCATATGAGTAACCGATATAAATGAAGATAGAATTGACATTCCTTTTGAAGTATCTCCAGGCTGAGGCTATAACTTTCCTTGTCTGCGGTTGAGACTCAGTTGTGAGAAGGCTGTTTATACTGCTCTTTGAAAAATCAACTAAGGGGTGCACCAGCTGAAAATTCCTTGCTTTGCATGCCAATATGAAAGTATTTTTAGAATGGTGACTATGCTAGTTTGCACTGCTTTAATCTAGGCTGAAAAGTAGAGGATCCAGGTGTGTCTGTTACTCAGGAAAAGAGAGGGAAAGTACACGCTATGAGTAAGGCGTCGTCAGTATTTACTTCAAAGATCAACATTAGGTGGAATTAATAAGTAATTTATTTCTTAATAATGGCGTAATTAGTTTACCCATCAAATTTCAATTACCAAATGGCAGGCAACAGTCCTCTCCCCCCTCTTGCCAGAGCTACTGATATAGTTAATATGCTAATTTTCAGCAATTCAGAAATTATAGACCGTCCTGTAGATATCACGTTAGCCTCAGATACAGCCTCAGAAAGCAGGATCCAAAAGACAAAATGCAGAATTCTTAGCGGGAAAAGACCCGTCAGCGATCAGCCTGGGCACAGTGTCTATTCTGTCCTTAGCTTGTTTTTGTTTGGGGATTGTTCTGAAATAGGAAGTTGTTGGTTTTGAAGCTCGATTTTGTGGAGGCGGCGCTGCTATCTGTTCTCATCCTTCGGCTGCCTTCTCTCTCACGGTTGCACCTAGTAAATGCAAGATGGTGAAGTCTCATACCGACACCTCCGTTAAAATGAGATGCTATTGGAAAAGTTTTTATTTTTCTTAGGAAAAAAATTAAGCAGATTCTGTCTCTAAAAGGAAGGAAAAATGAAAAATGCCCACCCGGCTATATTGCAACGGCCTTGCTCCTCTGGCCGATTTCTCTCAGCTGTTCACCCACCCACCCTTTGCGGCTCCTGCCGGGCTTCTCAAAGCAAGGGATCTCGGGCGGACTCGGCGAGCGCGATGTGGGGAAGGGGATCAGCTGGTGAAAATATGGATCTGTGGGCCTTATTCGTTTTATTCCGGGGCCACGCTTAAAATCAGTATATCTCCTTGGTCCTGACGCCATTCCTTCCCCCGCCGGCCTCGAACCCTAGAAGACGCCAGGGCAAGCTAGGCTGGGCCCGAGGTCAGCGATGGGCCGCGACCACTCGGCTGCCCCGAGGCCTAGACCAGGAGTGCCGCACGCAAAGGGCCCGGCTTGGGCGTTCGAAAGGACGAGAAGCCCTGGCGGGCCCCGAATTGTCAGCAGGACCCAAAGTTGGGGGGTTGGGGGGACCAAAGCTCCGGCTCCCTCCCTTCGCCCGGGGCCGGACAGCAGCATCCATCACCCGCCCGCGCGCTTCCTGATCCGGGTCCGCGCGCGCGGCGCGCCCATTGGCGGGGGCGGGTCAGGGNGTGTACCCCTGGATGAAGAAGATCCATGTCAGCGCCGGTATGTGGCGCCGCTGGGGAGGCGCGGGAGGGTGGTCTGGGGCCGGGCCGGGGTTCGGGGGTCGGGGCTCGGGTCAGGAGGAGAGGCCGAGGGGAAGGGGGCCTCTGGAGGGGAGCCCCCATCTGGCCCAGGCTACAGTGGGATGTGGGTGTGTGCGCGCCAGCCAGCCTCCTGAGCCTAACGTGAGAACCCTTTTGTACCCGGGGTCCCTTTATCGAGAGATTTACGAGACGCCAAACTGTTAGGGCAGTAATTATAGCCCCCATAAATTTAATTGCCCTGGCAGAGGCTTCAGGCCATGTGTCTTTGAAGCTTTTCTTCAGCCCCAATGCCCAGCGCCATTCTTTATGGCTCTCGGGTGTTTCCCGTTGTCAATAGCCTGTGAAACATTTTCTTTGCCGTTTTATGTATCTTGCGTGAACTTGGTGTCAGGTTATTATATAATGATGATGTCCAATTGCTCTTCCCCACCCCACCTTCTCTCTCCTCCTCCTTTCCCTCTCTTCCACTCCCTCCTCCTTGGCATTCTCCTTCGGGGTTATGGGCTTTCAGTCAACCCCAGTTATAACGGAGGGGAGCCCAAGCGCTCTCGAACCGCATACACCCGACAGCAGGTCTTGGAGCTGGAGAAGGAGTTCCACTTTAACCGCTACCTGACCCGGCGGCGCCGCATCGAGATCGCCCACACGCTCTGCTTGTCCGAGCGCCAGGTCAAGATCTGGTTTCAGAACCGGAGGATGAAGTGGAAGAAAGATCACAAATTGCCCAACACTAAGATGCGATCCTCCAACTCGGCCTCGGCCTCAGCAGGCGCGCCAGGGAAAGCACAAACTCAGAGCCCGCACCTGCATCCCCACCCCCACCAGGGCGCCTCAACACCCATTCCCTCCTCCATATAATCCTCAGAGATCTAGACCAGTTTCCTCGCCCCAACCTGTTCTTCTCCTCTCTTCTGCCCCTTTCCCCATACTCCTGCCTGTCTGGACTGTAAGAGACCCCCAAACAAAACTCAACGTGGTGAAAAGGATAATAAAAAAGAAGACAGTATCCCCAAAAGAGTGGGTACTGGTTGCCACCTAAGGGCAGACAATAGCCAGGATGCTGGCTGGCCTGAACAAGGCTGCCAGGTTTGGGTACCTGAGGAGGACCACTTGGCAACTAGTACTTTTGAGATGGCTAAAGTCAGCTGGACAGCCCGTGCTGACCGGGGACATAGACATGTATGTTTGTTGCAAGCAGAAGAAAACGGACCCTTTTCCCACCTTCCCTATCACTCCCTTCCACATTAAGGCAGCTCCTACAAGCTTGTGTTGAACTGAACAAATGAGTAGACATTGTGGACCTCACAAGATTATTTAATTCTCAAAATGTATAGACCTTGACGGTAGACGTGACACATGTTAGTTTCCTTTCCTTGCATTTATTTAAAATATTGTTGTAGAGATATTGTTGTCTTACTCTGAGGCACAATCTCGGGGGAGAGGGGAGTGCGTTTCGACCCATGTGCAACTGTACAAATTGTGGTGTGGCTATATAAAAAGCCATGTGCTAAGAATAAACTCTGTTTTAAAAACCATTAAAGTTCTAAGACACATTTGTGTGTTTCCTACTTTTAATTAAAAAAAAAACAAAACTTCTCTGGACTGAGATGTTTGACCTTGTGTGTGAAAGTCTTGTAGATGGCTCAAGTTATGTTCACTTGGATTCTGACTGCTCACATAATTTGTGTGAGTGTATTCAACTTGAGCTGAACTCTTGTCAAGTCTGACCCACTGTGGGAAAAGTTCCAAGGAGCAGGAAGGCTCTTGAGCTCTGAGAGGGCTCCTCTTCTTCCCAAACTTGGCCAGGCTTTCAGGCTTCAAGTCTCTGTAAGGCATAGAAACGTGTCCTTCCCTGCAATGAAAGGTGAAACCACTCAGTGCTTCGGGCCCAGGAGTTTCTGCAGCTGTTCTACAAGCTGAACTCTGAGCACACTTGGAAAGAAGTGGTCCTATTGGTATTTATTGCACCTTCACACTTAATCTGCCTGTTTCCCTGGAGATAAAAAAAAAAAAAGTTTGTGCAAAGAGTTGAGATTGCTTTTTTGTTTCTTGGCTGTCTTTAAGGTTGTCTTCACTACAGCTTTGGGGTTTTTGTCTTTCTTTACCTCTTCTTAAGTGAGAGCTTTCAAAATAAACTGAATTTCCCTAATAAACCCTCCAGAGTTTCTTCTGAGGAAAGAAAAGGCATAATGGCACCCTCAAAATATACCCCAAGCAAGGGAGTCCTGGGAGCATTCAGTGCTGGAAGAAAGCTCAACTCTGAGCTATGGTCACTGTTCTTAAATACTCCTGGATCCTTCTGCCCAGCCTAAAGATCTAGATCCAGAGGCTGAAAATCAAAACCCAGGCCTTAGTCTCTATCACCCTAGTATGCATTTACTGATTTATAAATCAGTAAAGAGGATTTAGACAGGGTTGTCACTGGAGTAGTCTGCACCAAGATGCAGAAAGTGAACACACGCCAGCCCTAGAATATAACTGTCACCCGGCCTTAAATGAGTGCGACGTTAGGTTCCTGTTATAATTTTAGCAGAGATGGGAGGGGGCGCTCACCTACCTTTGGAATATCAGAGGAATTTTAAGCACATCCCCCCCCCTGCCCCCGTCATTGGCAACCCCTTAGCCAGCGGGCAGTGCTGTTCCTCCTCTGGCCCGCTGCTGCCCTGTGTGTGACACAGGCAAGGGTGACCGGTTCTCTACCTATGAACAAACCGTATCTGAGAGGAGAGTGATGGACACCGGTCTCTGCCGGGCCTCCGCCTCTCCCCAAGAAAATTCAGGAGCAACCAAATGCGTGCCTTCCCAAGTCGGGGTCAGACGTGGCATAACGTGCACTTCATGCGGTGTGAATGGTGCGGTGCCAGGGGTTTCTGGAGACACTGCAACTGCTGCCGAAACTTATTAACCCTCCCCCTGCTACACGCACTTGTAAAACGAAATTAAATCACGCTGAAAATAGCAATTTTCCCAGGAATCATTAATCACCTCATACAATAAATACTTCTTTGTAATTCAACAGCAATTCTGAAAGGCATTCTCTGGGAAAAGTCTGTGGAGAAGCGAGGGATCTTCTTGCAAATAATATGGTCTCGGGCAAAGACGCAGCATCTTGGCTGTCGGCTCAAAAAATGCCTAGACTCTTGGTGGAAACTGAGTGTCGAGCTGCAAAACCTCAAATGGCAGATTGTCATCATTTAAGGTAAATTCTTACGTTTCTCCTTTGTAGGGAAGGAGGGGTATAGAGGCATTCATTCCTGCTTCATACTGGAGGCAGTTGTGTGGGGGGGGGGTGAAGGGGGTAACTTTCTTTCACTTACGTGATAGTCTATCCAGGAAAGGAAGAGAAAGGATGGACAGATTGTTTTTCTAATATACCGGGACAAAATGGCATTTCTGTCTAAGCTGTCTTAATTATTAAGGTATTGGTGAGTGTTACAAAGCCAGGATGATCCAAAATGACCCAAAGGATTGTGTCATTTCTTTAGTGTTTTTCCTGGTTTAGATTTGGTCTTTAAGGGAGCTTGTTTTAACAGCTCAGAAAAATCCCACTTTGTGCTTTAAAATCATGCATTGTCTTCCCTTTGCTAGGGCAACCATAAGAGTTCACCCAGAGGACAAATTTTCTATCTCATTAATTGTTTTTTTTTTTTAAAGCGAACCCTAGTGGCCCCTCAAACCCTTGACCTTTAAAGACAGTATTTTGTGTAAGCTCTATAATTCTCCTACCAAAAGGACCCTTACACATGCTCTCTTCTTCTTTTTCTCTCTCTCCCTTCTTCCCTCTAATACACACTCTTTGGCTTTAGTCACAGAGCCAAGCTGTGCATGACTCTGGAGATAAAAGTTTTGTCAACATCTGAAATCAACCTAAATCGGATAGGAGACACTTTAATGGTCACAGTTTGAATTAAGTACTTAACACTCTCCCCCCTGAAGAAAAATGGCACTTTGCAGGCTCTCTTTCCTAGTTTTGCTGAAATCTACGATATACCCGGTGTTTTATTACAGCGGGAATTCAACTGTGACAGGCATAGTAGAGTACTTAATACCCAGGATGGGGCTCATGGGAAGATTACCTAGATATATGGGGAGTGGGCCCTCTGCACAGAATCTCTGACTTTATACCCAGCTATTCGAGGGTGCCCACATCCTTCCCCCACCCTCCCCACCTCTTAGCTTCCTCCCGGAGGGGTGGGTATCTCCATCTCTACTCTGTCCCTTTGCTCTTCTAAGCTTCCAAATGGGGCTGCTCTTCTCACCACCGCCTTCCCTCCAGCAATTGCAACATAGAAATTGACCAAGGACTCTTTAGAATGAAGGGGGGGGGAGACCCCAAAGGATCAAACAGAATGGGGAGAGGGCTTCCTTTCTGAATGGGTGGGTTCTGTGCGGGGAGTAGGCTGTTCTTTGCACCCCCTTGGTCTCCATCCCTAGGCTAGCTGCAGTCCTGTGTTGAAGAACATAGGCTCACCCTTCCCAAGAGTGTTCCTGTTGCCCCTCTTCTATATTATACACCAGGGCCCAAGAAGAACTCTGCTTCCTCTCTCAAAGGCCAAGGGCTAGGCAAAATAGGAGGAGGAAAGGATGTGGGTTCTCACTTCTTGTTGGAATCAGGGAGGCTGCTGGGGCTGTCATGAAACATTCTAGTCTGAAACTTCTCTCTTGGAATTCTGGCATCACTTCTTCCCAAGGCCCCACACTCATGGAGTAACTCCCACCAACCCGTTAGGCCAGCTCCCCTCTCTCTGGGCTTGATTTCTGGGGCTAAAAGAAATCCTTGTTGGAAAGAATGTCTGAGGTGAAAGAGATTTGGAGGCCATTTTGGTTTAGTCTTCTCAGTTTACCTACCCAAGAAGAAACTAAGGCAGCTGAATGTTCCCCCACGTGTGTGTTAGTGAATGTGCTGGTTGATTAGAGCCTTTGGTCTCACCTTGGAGAGGGGTAAGTGCACAGGCGTCTTTCCTCTGGGGAGGCCTATTCCACCTGGAATGGACCTGCATCTGGGCTTACCTTTGACAAGGATGGCCACAGGTGTGCTGCCCGGCCAGGGAAGTAGGGTGGGTTCTTGCCTGAAGCGCCATCAGAGCGGTCCCAGGAGATTAGGTAACCAAAGCTCCTTAGCCAGGGCACTGACACAGGTGGGCTGACCTCTGGGCCCAGGAGGGGACAGATGCCTGGGAGAGCGGTGGGCACCTCACTGTCCAAAATGCTCATAGTTCCAGAATGACTAATTCTATGCTGGCCCTGGGATTTCCATGGCAGTCGCTTGCCCTGGAATTGAGGAAGGGGCAAGGAGCGTTCTGGAGGCCTGGGAACTAAGAAAGCCAAACAAGGACCGTCGTTGCAGCAGATAAAGGTGTAGCGCCAGTTCGAGGGAGATATTGAAATTGTAATCTTTTGAGGTCACGTGACTCATTAAATAATTAATGCGGATCGTCAGGAATGGATCGGAGTCGTCAGGGCCACACTAGGAATGAATCTCTCAGAAGTGAGACCCCAACTTCCTATTTGATTTTTAAAAACACACACCCTCAGATTTTTCTCCAAAGGCTTTTAACTCCTTCAGGAGGTTTGAAGAGAGAGCTCTTCGGCGGGGAGGACCGGAGCTGGCGGGCCCGCGCTGGGTTTGGGGGCTTTTTCTTCAGGGTTTCTGCAAGTGCGGGGAGCGCGCCGCGTCCGGGCAAACGTGAGTTTGGGCTGGGTTTCCTGCGGTCACATCCCGGCTTTAGTGATGAAGTGGGACGGAGGCGCAGACAGTTGATAATGTTCCGATTCACACTGGGGAAGGCCTCAGAGATACCACAGGACCGGGCGCGCGGCTTTGTTCAATTTTCCCGGTGTTCATAAATCACCCGCGCCGGGCGAGCGAGGGAGCAAGCGAGCGCCAAAAACGCCGAGAGAGAGGCCGCGGCGGCGGCGGCGGCGGCGGCCATTGCAGCGGGAGAGACCTGGGCAACATTTCTCTGTGACTCATTAGTCTGAACGATTTATGGGGAACAGCAGCCATGAATATTTGACTTGGGGATAAGGAAATAGCAACAACAATAATAACCATAATAATTACAATACTCCTAAGCGTCGTTGGTGGGGAGGGGTGGCGGATGGTGGCACAGCGGTTCTTTCTGGGGCGCAGTTGAGTGGCATTGTGCAGGGTAGCTAAGCCCCACCATGCTCAGGGTCACTGCAGGAGCCCCAAGGCCGGAGGCACTCCCTGTGGGGACCCAAAGGGCGAATTTGAGCAAGAGAAAGGGGCCCAGCGTGGATTCTGAGTCCCAAGGGCCTGATGGAGGGTGAGGGCTGCAGGTGGAGATGGTGGCAGAGGGCAACTAGTTGCTGGTTTTCGGCCGTTTGTTCAGTGTGTTAGGGGACCCAGAAGCCTGAGGGTCGGGGGGCTTGTCAGCGATTTGGTAGCCTCTCGGGCTATCAGCAGGATTGCATCGACTGGGAACAGGCATCCAGGGCCGGTTGGGGGCATGTGGGGCTGGCATGGGGGGAGGCTACTGGGCTTGGGTGAAGGGGTAGTGGGGGAGCAGCCGGCCCAGCAGAGTCCCCGACAGCGGTGAACCTCTCCTAGCTGGGGTTCGGCATCCAGGATGCTTCTTTTCCACCTTCCCCAGAGTGTTCTCTCCACCTCCGGAAAGTTGGCTGACCGGCTGCTAGTCAGAGACGGAGAGAGGGTTGCAGATATCTTGAGGGACAAGTTGGAAGCAGAATTAGGGCATCGGTTGGCTTGGCACTGCTGTGCAAGGCCAGGCTGGCTAGGGGCCCCGGATCGGGTACTGTCAGCTGTCTGCATCCTTCCTAGTTTTCCCCTCTTTCCAACCAGCCATAGTTGGCCTGCTCTCAGGGACTGGGTGCTCCGATGGTCCCGCCAGCCCACTGGGCCGGGTGAGTGAGGCACCCAGGGCTTGCAGGAACCAGAAGACAAAACCTCAGGACTGCCCCCAGCCCAAAGACTGAGCCAGGGTCTAATTTCGCGCCAAACAGAAATGAACACTATTAGTGAGGTTTCAAGAGAGTCTGTGATTGAATGCTCCCAGACAGGGCTTCCCTTTGTTAGGGAAAGAAAATAAAGCGTGCATTCACATTCCGCAAGTTGAGGTGCGTGAGGAGGTCTTGGAGCAGAGCTGGCACCCACGGCAAAGCTGCTTCCACCTTGCCATCTTCCTCCGCCCGCCCGGTTTCTTCTCCCTGCCTCCTTCCCCCATCCCAGCCCCCGTAAAAAGAAAGAAAGAGGAGAATGTGGGTGCGGAGATGGAGTATGTATTTATTTTACAGAAATAAATCATCATCTGCAGGCCATTCTTAGACTGGACCCTGTCGAGCAACGAGTGCGCCTCATGGACGAGTGCCCTGGCGACTCCTCCGTGTCCGCGTCACCCCGGGGGCCACCCTGGCGCGCCCGCGCAGGGCCGCACTTCCAACTCCGGTTCTCCAACTCCCTTCCTTCGCAGCCACCGTTTACCCTCTGCTGTTTATTTGTCCGCAGAGCGCCAGGACACCGGAAAAGGCCATCCCCGGAGTGCCCGCGGCTGGAGACAATCACTGGTTCAGTCTTAACCATCGTTCGAGGTAGGTAAGCGCTGCGCCAACCCTCCGCTCCTCCGGGCTTTGCACGGGCCCTTGGAAGGGGCTTACTGGTCCGGGCAGCTGCGGCCCTTTGAAAGAGGTTCTGGTCAATATTTAACCTCGGAGACGTTTTGGAGCCGGGTTCTCTGCAGCCACACGCCCCGGGAATGCGGGGTTTCAGGCAGACAAAGGGTCTGCCCGGAAAAACGGCCGGCACTGCGCAGGAGGGGCGCTTACAGAGGCCAGAGATGTGCGTGCGGGGGCGGCCGGGGGTGACAGAGGAGCGTGTTTGTTTCTTCTGACCAGCTCGGAACAAACCGCAGCGGGGCAAGAGCAAGTAGAGGCCACGGGTGCGGCGGCCGCCGGGTGGGCCGCGCTCTCTGTCGACCGTCTGCGGCGCCTGCGGAGACTGTGAGTTCGGGAAAGGTCGTCAGTCCCAGATCTGCGTTGAGGAAACTTGTCTCGCCGCCTCGCAGTTTCTCCTACCCTTTGGCCCTTTCCTTGGCACGAGGGAAGCTGCTGCCTTTCGGACGTGTAGACCCGTCGCGGGCAGCGGGTCCCCTCGGTTCCTTTAGGCGGGCGGAACTGCTCTTCTTCCTACGGGAAAAGCACGCGTGTTCCAGGTCTCCGCGTTTTCTTTTCCTACTGGAAACAAGGGAACCCTCTTTAAAATTCTTTCCAAGTTCTGGCTTAATTTGTTCTCTTAGTTTGGGATGCAGGGAGGTAATTACTGTGGTTTATTACCTTGTAAAAGATCCATAAATTTCGTGCCTGTTTGGGGGAGGGGCTGCTGGGAGAGCTTTCAGAAGCTTTGGTATGAAGGAATGGGGTTGCTTTGTTCTTTCAGGAGGTATTTGTTTTAAAAAGTTTTCGGAGTTTTTGTTTTCTATTCCGTGGGCCTCAGTCTTCCCTAAAAGCTGCTCCCCGAATAGATATCAGGTTGTTACTTAATTGCAACATGCTAGTCAGTGATGCTGTAAGGCTGATACGTTCTGGATACAATTATTATCTTATCAGATAGAAGGTAAACAGGGGAATACTAAACCTGGGTTACTTTCTCAGCTACTGTATGTCTATGTATATCAAGTATAGGTTGAGTATTTTAGGAATTTGCAACTCACTGTGTACATATGGTGATTTGAATCTCTGCACACAACAGAATCACTGCATGAGTTTGAGACCATGTGCATAAAATGACATACACATCCATATGTGTCCCAAGAACTTGGAGCCCATTTGTACTGCAGTTGCACCCACAGGAAATATCTCATGTTAAATAATGATCTATAACCTATATACACACACACACACACAAAAGTGGGCTAAGCGGGCCTTACCAGACACTAAGAAAAACCACTAGAGCTAACCAAAGGGAGAAAAATGTTAAGTGTATTTTTGACAGAGAAATCAGATTGCAGTGTTTGGATACAGATATATCTAATCTGCCAACAGCCTTGCAAATATTGACTAAAGCCCTGTATCCCTGCTCACCTGCTCCTTCCAAGACAACTTTTGGCTCTGGTGAAATGGATCTACGGCGTGTGTCCCCAGCCCTGGCCAGGTTGGGGGCTGGATTGGTAGGGGACTGGCAGCTAGATTTCCCCGGCTGGGCTTCAATACTTGAGTATCTCTATATTTGTTCTCTGGAAATGATCTTTAAAAGGGCCATAGCCTTGTTCAAGGAGAGTGGATTTCAGAGTGGTGAGGGAGGACTCTCAGCTGCTCGGTCCCTGGTGGCCTGCCCAGACCAAGGTCTCTCTTAGGGAAGCCATTTTCACTTCAAAAGTTAAATTTCTTTTGACTTTCTCAGCTTTCTTCCTTCACATCCTACCAAGTCACCCCATTCCAACCCAAGTCGTTAATGTTAATTGTTAAACAGCAGTTGGAGCATTAACTGGGCAGTTAATAGCAGCAATGGAGGCTCCTGGCTAGAGCCGAGATGCCGCTGGGCCTTCCTGGCGTTAAGGCATTTCTCTGAAGCAACACCAAATACTTTTCCCATTGATTTATGGCCTCAGAGTTGTGATTTGCTCCAGACTGTTCTGAGAGTTCGGAAGGAGGCCCCTTCTCATCTTCGAGTTGAAGTCTCTGCAGAAACTTTGGTTGGGGGAGATGGGAGTTTGGCAGCAATGTGGTAATACTTCCAGGTCCTTTCTAGGCTATCTGAAGAGTTCAGTGTGAACTATTTGGCACGGGCAGGGTGTGGGGACCGCATAAGGGGAGCAGAGGACGTTGGGTTAGTTGTGTGAGTCCATGGGGGACTGGAGAGTGCCTTTTGGGAAACCAGCCTTTGGCCCTATCCCCCACACCCCATACCTGAGAGAAGTAGGTTTTCACTTTGGGTTCTCACTTTCCAGCTTGTGGCTTAGGTCAGAGTTGGGTCAGTTCACAGAGAGGCTCTCTCCCAGCTCTACCACAGACAGAACTTTGTTGGAATACTGCCACCAGTGTAGGCCAGGGCTCACTTCCAAAGGATTAGGTCTCCTCCTCTTTTATTGCCCTTCTGATCTGGACACCCCCATGACCAAGCCCCCTTACTGAGGGCCTTCCATTCTCACTAGGCCCCTGCAGGGCAGGAGAGGAGGGGGAGGCATCCTGCAGCCGCTGTAAGTGAGTCCTCACACTTGGAGAGGCCTAGCCAGCTGAAGACCCACTCTAAACAAAGAAAAGAATAGGGCACCAGGAGCCCACCAATTCAGAAACTAAGTTCAGAAACTAAGACCTGAAAAGAGAAACTTTCAAGGCAGCTCCTGAGAGAGTGAAGTGTTAAAATCAGTAGACAGTATCACCAAGCAGAAGTCAGGAGTAGAAGCAGCGGTGGGGTGGGGGTGGGGGTGGGGTTGGTTCAGCTGGGTTCCTCCAGAGCAGAGTTGGTCCGGTTCATTTTCTGCTGCTGGACAGACTTGTCTTAGGGGAGAGTGGACAGACCCATCCGCAAAGAGGGTCCCAGGTTATGTTGTGGGTTAATTCAAGGGATACCAGCAAAGGTTGGTTGTATATATAGTTTTTCTCTTACCCAATTAGATCATTTCCCCCTTACATTTTCCATTGTTAGAAGCCTCTAATTCCATGTATCACTCAGCTGTGCCCTGAGGAAGTGCGTAAGTGTAGGTTTAGCCAGAGCACTGAGTCCCTCCAGATTTTGTAAAACCCTGACCCACCACTCTAGAGCCAAGCACCTCTTCCCTAGAGGGCTCCCATTGAACAAAATCAACTGGACTTGGAGGAGATGCATTAGCCTTTTGTCAGGTAACTTGTGGCCTTTTGGGTTTCTCCAGTGATGTGGTGTATGGCGTGGGTGGTAGCAAACTCCATACAATGTCAGGTCATGAGGGAGTCCACTGACTGAGCCAGTCATCACTGGGTTTTCTTCTGGAAGCAGGGCCTGGGGCCTTGCCTTTTGATGTACTGGCTAGCAGGCCAGAGGAGACTGGAGTGCTTGGGTGTGCAGGCTTCAGCTTGTCTGTGTGCGGAAGACGGTACAGAAAGTTACATGGACTCTAAGAATGGGGACGGCACTGCTGTTCCCTTCTGTTTGGATCATTTGTAAAGAAATGTAAGTGGAGATAAGTGGCCTAGTGTGGCACATGTTGGGAGGGGGATGCCCCCAGCGTCCTACTGCCCTAGATGAAACTCTTCCCCACTGCTCGGCAAGGTTCCCCACTTCCCTTCCCCCAAAGCTGAATGTTCTGCTTGGAAACCTAGTCCCTTCAGTGATTTCCTATTTCAAATAAAAGGATTTAAGTTGACGTATGACCACGTGAGCACATAATACAGCGCATTATTGTGGCATTTGGAGCGGAGACCCGGGCGGGCTTTGCCTGTGATTACGTTTTCTAGATTCTCTACAGAGCGAGAGCTTCTCCCCCCCACCCCCACGCACCCACCTCCTCCTTCTCCTTCCCCTTCTCCGGAGAGCGCTCTCCTAGCGGGTTGCAGTTTTCAGCGCTCATGGAGCGGTTCTGGGCGAGCTAGCCGATGGGACTCGAGGCCACACCAGGAGGATGGAATTTATTTTAAGGTATTTCCGCTGATTGTTCATATCTAGAGTGAGTTACGCTGTGAGAGACAAAGGTCAGGCGAGGAGACCCTGCTTCACGGACAGGACCCTCAGTCCCTCTCTTCCTTTGTTTCTCTCCTAGAACCGAAACCATCTGAAAGATCTCCAGTAGCACCTCAGACTGAGTTTAATTCTCTGCAAAGTGTAGGGGGGTGTAAAGGAAAGGGCACTTGGGGGCTGCGAGGTGAGTCCGGTGGCCTCCGGCGCCGTGGCGGCTTTGTCCACTGCAGCGGGGCTGGAGTCCCAGGAGCTGAGCCGCGGGCGGAGGGAGGGTCCCGAGGCGCCGGCTCCGGGCCGGGCCGAGGTGGCCCGCGCGGCGCTTGCTCGGCCAGGCGGCCTGGAGGGGGTGGGGGCTGGGTGGATGGGAAGGGGAATCTCTCCCGGGTTGGCCCCGGTTGCGGGCGGCAGGGGATGGAGAGGTAGGGCTGACCCAGGCAGCCAGCGCAGCTGGGAGAGGGAAATCAATGAGTGTGCAGACGCGCTGCCATTTTATTGATGATGCTCCAGGCCACTTTGTTCAGCGCTGGGTTGGTTGTAGGACGCGCTTTCCCACGCGCGGGACCGAAGTGCCAGACCCGGCGGACGCGCCATTGTTTCCTCGGTACTCTATCTACCCGGGTAGGGGGAAGAAAGATAGTTCAGATCTAGGACAGGCTTAGGGTAGGGGTAAGCATGCCCAATGCCCAGAAGCTGTGTTAGTCTAAATTTCGGCAGCCAGAACTGGGTTTGGGCTTCATAATGCGTGTGGCCTGGATGTCCTGTTGTAATGCACCCAGCCAGCTTGCAGAGTTTTCCTTAAGACTCTGGTTCTGGTTAAAACCAGGGTTTTGGTGCACCCTGGGCTAGAGAGAATTCCAGAGGCAGAGTCCGCAGGAAGCAGAGGCAGACATCTCTCCGGCTTCAGACCCCAGAACCGGTGCTGTAGCCAGGATAGAAGCAGATGAGAGATAAACCGTGCTTGCAAATTGCTGGGAAAGCCTGTGCTAATTGCACTTTGGGGACCCAGCACTCCTGGGAAGGATGGAAACTCCCTGAAAAGGTGAAGGAAAACTTCACTTTGCTCCTGGGGCTCTTGGAGTGGAGGAAAGGGGTGTCTACCAGAAGTCGGGAATCAGATTTTCCCCGTGACTTTAGTGACTTTAAAAAAAAAAAATCTTATTTCTTTCTGTACTTGAAAAAAAAATCAAATCAGGCTTCCCCTACGTGAGTGGGATTTACCTCCCCAGAAGGGAAAGGCTGCTTCTACCCTCCCCCGCTGCCGTCCTTGGCGCTAACGGTGTTTAACTGAGGCGGTTTCAAGTGCTCCAAAACACCCCTTGGAAATAAAATGTAAGCTTTAATTGCTGTTCAATTACTTGTCAGCATTTCATATGATTTATGACCCAGTTCTGGCGCATTTTTGACCCAGTTAAAGACTCATAAATAATATAGTTTTGCTAGAAAGAATGAGAGAGGGAATAGAGGTTTGTTAAAGGCATCTTTTTATTGTCACTTCAGTGCCAGCAAGCGGAATAAATATCTAGGGATGGACTCTCAAACTGGTTCTGTATAAAAGGGAGCACAGTGAAAAGAAATCTGCAGTCCAGTTTCTGAGCACCAGTTGGTTTTTCCTTCATGGAAGGAGCTAAAGCCACACCATCCTAGCTAAACTATAGCTGTGAAAAACAGGTTAGTCCCCTTTTACCCTCAAAATGCCAGCCTCGCCCTCACAGGCAAGTGTAATTCCTCAGCAGTTTTCCTCCCCATTCCCAGACTTCAATGCCTCTGGTTGCCTCACCTTCCTCCCTGGCTGCACAGTCTTGCAGGGACCCCAGGCCTGTTCTGAAGGAGGTCCCTGCAGAGGGTAGAGAGGCGCAAGCACACCTTCGCTATTTCAGATCTTTTTCTAGTGCTGGGAAAATGTTTTCTTCTAGTCCCCATGGGCAAGACATAAGGGAGCACAGGGACTGAGGAGGGGGGGTTTGGGGGAGTCAAGGGGTCCTCCCCGCACAGAAAACCTCAGTGGTTTTGGCAGAGCAGGGTGAATGGCTGCGGGATTTGCCTAGAAAAGGCACTGCAGCAGCAGCCGTGAGCAATTTCTGGCAGTAGAAATCGGCAGGCGGTATTTTTCTCTTAAAAAACAATAACACAGAACCTTCAGCAATCATAAATTATTACCTTTAATCACATCGCCTGCCTCGCTCTAAAAGCCAGTCCTGTGGATTTCAGCAGAGAGGCCCAAACCCGGTGGTCTGCATGCCAGGGTGTCAGACCCTAGTCTTGAGGTCAGAACCAGATCTGTGCCCGCTGCAGCCAGCTGCCCAGAAGCCATCTGGTCTGGGACCATCCAGCAGAGACCCTGTCCCAAGCTCCTGCCCCAGCTCTCCCTGGGCTCCCATGGCTCTTCAAGTCCAGTCCCAGCATTGTGCCCGGTACAGTCCTGGCTCCGGTGAAAAGGTACGCACCCCAGGTGCCCCAGCCCTCACCTCGGTGCCCTCGGCCCTCGGCCCTCCTGGCCCAGGCGGTCCCCTCCCCTGGCAGGTTCTCACGGAAAGCTGGCCTTCCCTGCAGCTGGCTTAGCTGAGAAGGCGGTGAGAGTTGTGTCAGCAGTTTGGAGGAGAAAGTGCGGGTTGATTATTGACCCACGCCTTCTTTCTTCAAATGCCACATCCGACCCGGCCAGTTTGAAGAGAAAATGCAGCCGAGCGGATTTTTGCCGCAGCTCTCACCTCCTACGCCGGCCGGCTCCCCCTTTTAAGTTGTGCTGCCGCAATATGCCATAAGGAGCAAGTGTTTGCTGTTTTGTGCTCTGTTTACAGCTTTGGGGCGCCGAGTCATAAATCTTGCCCAGCCATAAATGACAAAAACCATTGGTATGCATGAGGCCACCCTGGCCAGGAGTGCTTTTTGATTTCTCCCTTTTCCCTTGGCTTTGTTTTTGCTTTAAGGTGACACTTTGGCTCCCTGACAGTTTAAACATACTACTTATATTTTTAACACCTTCCTTTGAGAAGGACTGGCCGTTGACACCTTGGAATTGCACGAAAGCTCCATTTCTCTTTTTGCCACACACATACCCTTGCAGAGCTCGCTGGAGAGTTGAGGGAGGCATTAGAAGAGAGAAAGACCATCCTTCTTAAAGTTGTGGCAATATTGCGGGGCACACCCGGGCCTTTCCTCTGCCCAGTGTCCCCCCATGTCACTAATTAGAGGAGAAAACATTGTAGATTTCGATTTGTGTCGGGGTCAGAGTTTTATCTGTCTTTCGCTGGGAGTGAGCTGCCCGTCTGTACTATGAAGTAGGCACAGAAAAGCTGGAGACCCGGGTTTGTAGGCACTCTAGGGTGTACCTGAGCCCAGCACATCCCATGTCACTGCCTGGACTTGTGTGCCTTTCCCCCAGGTTACTTCCCTCTTGGGTGCCAGGATTTTAAGGGTTTCTGCCTAAAAATATAACGAAAGACAGCTTAGTTGGCTCTTGGGGAGGTCTCTTGAGAAAGAAGGCCCTTTCCCTGCCTCCCTCCCCCCCCTTCCCCCCACGCCAAGGATTGTCTTTGAGGTTCTCAGGTTGGGGGTGGCAGATCTGGTAAAGTGCTCAAAGTCTGGGGAACTCTCCTTATGGTTTTCTTTCCCCTTGCACCCCAACTGGAAGTGTTCAGGGCAGAGGGTTACGTGGTTTCCCAAATGGATTCCCTAGAAATAGAGCCCGGCAAGAGAGCCCCTTTGTGAGAGCCGTTTGTCCTCATTAGCATAATTTTCCTGGACTTTAGTGACGCCTGGAACNCCGGGCCGGGGGCCGGAGCCCGAGCCCGAGCCGGAGCCCGAGCCTGCGCTTGCGGCGCTCATCAGAAGTTAAGGTAAGCAGGGCCACAACCGGCCGCTCTCCGCGCTGAATGGCGGAGTTTACGTCTCGGTGATTTATGGCTGCAGACTTAAATCTCGGTTCAAGAAGAGTTCACAAGCCGGAGCTTCCTTCCCGGCAGTGACTGATACCCTTACACTTCGAGTTCAGGCCGCTTTCCCATCCCCGCCCCCACCTCTTCCCTCTCCCCTAGCCCAGCCCCAACTTTTCTGGGTTGGGGAGGGAGGGGTAGGCAAGGGGAAGCGGGGGCTCTTACCCCATATTCCCGCTTAAACTCGGGGTGACGGCAGGCTGAGAAGGGGCGGGAGGGGAAAGAGGGAAAGGTGTCTGAAGGAAGGACGTTGAATTTGGGCAGATCTTCCAGAAAGACAATAGGGCTTGCTTTCTGCACTCAATTTAGCCTCCTCAAGTCTCTTTCAGCTTTTGCACCTGGGGGTTATTGTCCAGAAACAGATCTTTTAGGAGGAATCTCCTCCCCCCCACCCCCAGCCCTTGCTTGAGGGGGTGCAAAGCAAGTTTCCTGACTGGCAGATCTCCAACTTCTTTACTAGATTGCAAACTTTGGGGGCTGGGGTGGGGCGGGAGGGGAGAATTGTGTGGGTCCCAAGGTGGTTGTCTGCTGACCTCAAACAATAGAAAGGACTCTGGTGGGATCTCCAAGGTGGATTCATATTTTTAGTTTATGGGGATGGTTGTGTGCTCTTCGGTTTTTAATGGTATTTTTGTTATTAACAAGACAATGCACAACTTGATGAAAAGACTTAAGTAAGCAGCAGGCCAGTGTAGCTTGTGTTAATGGATTAGAAAGTCTCTTGAAATGTTGCACATTCAAAATCACCTTTATTTTGTTTTATCTAATATCTTGCTCTTCAGGTGTCTGGAGTAATTTTCTTAACCTGACATTTTATTTTACACAAGCCTGGTATCTTAAAAATTTATAATGGCAGACATTAGCACTGCCAAATGTAATAGGAACTATTTTCTGTGAAAGAACAGGAAACGGAGACATTCAGTTGCTATTCAGTTTTAAATTTTATTTTATCTTTTAAAAATTTTCGATCATGGTATCTGTAGCTTCCTATCTGTTTCCCAAATAGAAGCAATACTCCAGCTCTCAGGATCAGGCACACTAACTTCGGATAATTTTTAATTGAGGTTCTGGAAAATTAATTGTGCTTGTTTTCCATATGTTGGTCAGATTGCTGGTTTAATAATGAAATCCAAAGGAGCCCATTATTAAAAACAAAATTATAGTCATCTGCTGTTGGACGGGTTTTTCTGGTTAACAACGTGTCTGCTATTCCTAGAGAACTTGAATGACTTCAGGTCTCAAATATACATAGTTGGGGCATGAACTAAACTGTTTTCTTCTTGAATTTATCATTGTATTTTTTCTTAAATGGCCAGACTAACATTCTAAGTGTGTGTGATACACACACACATTTTAACTCACATGGAACTTTTCTCAGCTGAGAACCAGAGATTGACCATGCAAAGGTTGAAAACAAAAATAAAACAGATTTCACTTCTGCCAACTGCTTTCTAAATAATTTTTTAAAAAGGGTTGAGAAGGCTTTCAATTGCTTTTAAGATTTCCAGGGTTGACCTTTGCTTGGTGTTTCTTAAGCAGGTAAATAGGGCAAGTAACAAACACCCACAACAAGAGCACACAAAGATCAGGGAACTCTGGCAGGATTTTATGGCTTGTGCTTCCATCCCTCGTCCGGAGCCAAATGACCCCCATACATCAAATTACATAGCAGTTTCTAAGACAGAACCTATTATCGTTAAGTTGGAGGGAGAGTTCAAGCCGTGGTCATGGAGATGAACGCTGGTTTTTCAGGTTCCTGGTGGGTTGTTTTTTTTCTCTAATCCATCATGTTTTAACAGGTAGAATTTGATAGTTATCCTGAATAACAGCACCTCAGAAAGTCCAAGGCAGGAGGGTCTGGGGACCTTCCGTAACAGGGGAGAAGAGGTGGGAGTGGCTTGCTGGGTCAAGCCTGAGAAATAGGCAGAGGAAAGGAGGACAGAACTGTCCAGGATGTGAGTTGGACTTGCTGGAGCAAGTGTTGTTGTTGGTCCTTTCCCACACAGGCTGTTCCATCCAAAGTTTTTTCGCTCCCCTTCTTGGCCACAAGGGGCTCATTTGGAGGAGGTAGGTCATATCCCCTGCCCAAGGGTCGATTAACTGCCCAACAAGCTCAGCTTCTGAAATCCAGCAGGGTAGTAGGGCAATTGCCTGAACTTTTTTTGTGCATACCTCTCTTGGGTGCTGAAAGATCCAAGAAGGGGCTCGATGGGAAGTCGCCCCGCAGCAGGGCTCTTTTGCCAAATATCAGTCCTAAAGCGAGGACTGATTGGCAACCTAAGCTGCCCTTAGCCTCCTTGCCCCTTCCCCAGGATCCTGAGAGGGAAGGAGTCCTGGAGCTCGCTGGACGAGGCCAAAGAGCAGAGGTGAAGGGACACCCCAAGTTTCTTCTTCCCTGGAAAAGAAGGATCCCAGCCCTGTTCCTTTCTAGCCCATCAACCTTTCTTCTTTAGGACTCCAGCTCTGGAGACCCGGCTTCCAGCCCTCTCTCATTCTCTTCCTCTCTCTCCCCGGAAAACCCCCTAACTCCAGACGCAAGTTAAGCAAATATTTGTAGCTGCCAGTGAATTCCAGCGGCTTTTTATAGCGCGGCTCTCTGCGCCCGGGGCCAAGTCGTGCTGCTAAATATTGCTGACCACTTTTTCTTTTATGGCTTTCATGTCACTTAGCTATTGAGAGTAAGATGGATTTGCGCGGAGCCCTCACCGCGCTGCGATTCTCGCCCCCCAGGTCTGCGCGGGGCGGCCATTGGCGGCGGAGTATCACGTGACCGCGGGGGCGTGCCAATGTGCGCCCTCAAGGGTGTCAAGCCCCTGTCAGAGTGTGCGATCAAGATTGTGGGACAACGCGATGCAAAAAGCGACCTACTACGACAGCTCGGCGATCTACGGTGGCTACCCCTACCAGGCAGCCAACGGGTTCGCTTATAATGCCAGTCAGCAGCCGTATCCGGCGTCCGCGGCACTGGGCACTGATGGCCAAT
>NW_027532002.1:9138059-9144753 GCF_008692635.1 Crocuta crocuta
ATCTCAGAATGCCAGCAGCAACCCCACCCCCGCCAGCGCAGCCAAGAGCCCCCTACTCAACTCACCCACCGTGGCCAAACAAATCTTCCCCTGGATGAAAGAGTCTCGGCAAAACACAAAGCAGAAAACCAGCGGCTCCAGCTCAGGTAAAGCCGTACCTTCCAGAAGAGGGGTCCTCTGGCCTGGCTCCCGGCCCCCCAAGCTACCTCCAGCCACAGCCAGCACAGACTGGGAGCACTGGAACATTTTCAAGAACTAACAGCTCCTTCTACTTCAACTAGAGGTGGTGACAGGACTCTGTGTCCAGGAAACCCCCAGAAAGAGACCTGATGGGAGTCTCTCTTGACTTCCCCAAGAGCAAGTGGGGCCTAGTGAGTTTGGAACCCCTCCTTGTTCCACTCTTGGAGTTAAGACCTCTGGGCACAAGAAACCTGAGCTCCACTCTCTCTTTTTAGCACAACTCCTCTTTTCTAGTGACACAGTGACATCCACCCCACACTGAAATGTGGCAGAATAAAAGCAGGCCTAGTCACCACCCAAGTCAGAATCCACCCTTTGCCTGTAAACAGAGCCTATTTTTAATTTTTGCTCCAGTAGATGGAGTGGCTGCCTTACCTCTGGGAAGGCCCTACTCGGATTTAGTACAATGAAGGCAGCCAGGGATCTCCTGGGGGAGGGGATTTGGGCTTGTCATGCTAATAGGAACCACATGGGCCTCTAGGAAGAGATTGGAGGACAGGACCTGGGTCTTAGGCTTCCCAGCATCTTGGTTACCTTTCCCCCCTGCCTTCTCCAGTTGCCAGTACTCTGCTCTGAGCCTAAGCTTCCGGGACCCTGCAGAGCTAAGGTGGGGGCATGGGGGAAGGGTAGGGTAGGAGGGTACAAGATTAGTGGATTAAACTGGGAGGCTGCTTGATAATATGAAGAACCCTAATTAATAGGACCCAGCCAGGGGCCTGGGCCTCCCCACCAGAAACTGGTACTTTCAGTGTGATCTTTTCCTTTGAGCACAGAAGGCCTTCCAGACTGGGGCTTCCACTCCACCTGTCTTCACTGGGTAGACCAAATAAGGGGCCAGTTGAGGCAACTGCCCAATCCTTCCATCCGACAGTGAAAGAGAGAAAGGTTTATTGAGTGTATATTAGGTGCCCCACGTTCCAGTTACTGTGAAGAGGATGAAGGTGGGAGACCTGCCCACAGGGAGCTTGTAGTCTGGTAGGCCTGAATCACTACGGGATTCATAAAGTGAATAGCTCCAGGAAGGAAATACAGATCAGGAAGGGAAACTGGAGGTTCTACTTTCTTACCTCCTCCCCATAGGGAAGCCTATGATTCGAACTTGACTGAGTGAGAGGCCAGCTACCCAGCTGCCGGCACTCTTTCCCCTCCAGGAGAGAGGACGGCACCTCGTCCCCCCTCCCCCTTTCTGGGCCCCGACAGACGGAGGGATCTTGGGCCCTGGAGCAAGGAGGGGCCTGGCGGGACCAGGGGCTAGGCGGGGTCTTGGGCAGCCCCTGACACCACTCTTCCTCTCTCCTCTGTCCTCGCAGGGGAGAGCTGCGCTGGCGACAAGAGTCCGCCTGGGCAGGCGTCGTCCAAACGGGCGCGCACCGCCTACACGAGCGCGCAGCTGGTGGAGCTGGAGAAGGAGTTCCACTTCAACCGCTACCTGTGCCGGCCGCGCCGGGTGGAGATGGCCAACCTGCTGAACCTCACCGAGCGCCAGATCAAGATCTGGTTCCAGAATCGCCGCATGAAGTACAAGAAGGATCAGAAGGGCAAGGGCATGCTGACGTCATCAGGGGGCCAGTCCCCAAGTCGCAGCCCCGTGCCCCCCGGGGCGGGCGGCTATCTGAACTCGATGCATTCGCTGGTCAACAGCGTTCCGTACGAGCCCCAGTCGCCCCCGCCTTTCTCCAAGCCTCCCCAGGGTGCCTATGGGCTGCCCCCCGCCTCCTACCCCGCACCCCTGCCAAGCTGCGCGCCCCCGCCGCCCCCACAGAAGCGCTACACCGCAGCGGGGGCAGGGGGCACACCCGACTACGACCCTCACGCGCATGGCCTGCAGGGCAACGGCAGCTATGGGACCCCACACTTACAGGGAAGCCCCGTCTTCGTGGGGGGCAGCTATGTGGAGCCCATGAGCAACTCTGGGCCTGCCCTCTTTGGCCTAACTCACCTCCCCCACGCAGCCTCGGCGGCCATGGACTACGGGGGTGCTGGGCCGCTGGGCAGCGGCCACCATCACGGGCCCGGGCCAGGGGAGCCGCACCCCACCTACACGGACCTTACCGCTCACCATCCTTCTCAGGGAAGAATTCAGGAAGCCCCCAAGCTCACCCACCTGTGATGGTGGGCTCGGGGCTGCGCGCCAGGAGAGTCCCCCCGCCCCCACCTTTCATCGTCGTTTCCCTGTTTTGTTTTGTTTTAAGATTCTTCCTGTCCTCTCTTTTCTGTTCTCCGCCCCCTCTACCTTCCCCTCCCCCTCGTTTTGTTTTCTTTGGTAACGCGTTTTTATAGTTTATGTGACGTAGCAATCTTGGTTGCTGGAATGGCTGTCAGTAACAGTAGTGATGTTTATCTCCTCCTACCCCTCGCTCGGCCGCTGGCCCTGCACCCTTTACTTTCTCTACTCTTTGATCAGAAACAGGGTATATGAACAAATTTTCTAGCCGAGTTCTTCAATGTGAATTTGTTCGTACATTATGGCTCCCGAGGGGAAGCAATTACTTTTTTTTTTAATTTTTAGACTTTTTTTTTTAAATTGCACTTCTTGTAAAGAGCGAGAAAAAAATCAAAGGCGCTTTGAAACAGGGGCTCCCTGTGCAAGGATGACTAAGTGTACGTCTTTCCGTGTGTGTATGCTGGTGAACAGTCAGATTTATTTATATTTTTTTTGCAAGCATTGAATAATCTAAGTTTTAAATATTATTTATCCCCATCCGTTCGTATTTATATTAAAGAAATTCTGTACCCTGATTGCTCAGGAGGTTTCTTGGGCCTTTTGTTCAATAGTGTATTGGCGTACATAGAAAAAATTTTTTATTTGAAAGGGAAATAGAATTCCTTTTTAAAAACGGTAATGATGCAATAATACCAGAGAGGATCCAGCTTTTGAAAACAGTGATTTAGGTTTGTAACATCCGGCGAAACTGAAAAAAACAAAAAACAAAAAACAAAAAAACAAACCAACAATCTGTAAACGTGAAGAAATGCTAGATTTGTTTCGAGAGTTCTACATTCCTTGCTGCTCACATTCTGAGAAACTAAACAAAAAAATAAATAAATAAAGTTTTTATTCTGAATAATATCCGTGTTCAGAAGGGGTTCTTTGGCCGAAGACGGGGGTCCGCGTGGAATCGAGGCAGAGGCGAAGTGGCCGAGCAGGCCGCGGCGCGCCCTCCGGCTCGGGAGTGGAGCCTGGCCAGGCGGCTCGCCTGNTCCGTGCGGGAGGAACAAAAGGCGGCCGGCCCGCGGCGCACAGGTGCCCGCGAGGCCCCGCCGGGCAGTGAGGCAGCGCCGGCTTCTCCGAGATCTTCCTCCAGGTCAACGCGGACCGGTCAGTGCCTTAACCCTGGGAATCGCCAGCCGCGCGGAGGAAGGCGCGCATTTCCGGGAGCACCCGGCCTCTCCGTGGATGCTTTTTGGCCCTTCATCGCACTAGGAGGAAAAGAATCACTCCTAAAATCGCCCCGGGGGAGCTAGGAGGCTCGAACCGGACCGAGCCCCACCCGGGTCTCCGGCTGAAGAAAAGAAAGGTTGAACTCCCAGGAGCCTCCCGGAAGCCCTTCCCTGGACTGTTTGAGTCCCAGCTTTGGCTTCGTCCTGGAATTTAGGATTTGGCAGTCTCTGGATTTATTTCCTCTCCTACATCCCTCCTCGCTCTCCTTTTATGGCCCCAGGGGGAGGAGGAGAAAGGAGATTGGTATCTGTGTAATAAAAATGCAATTTTATAAGCATTTCTTTCATTTGATGCTACAGGAGCCAAACATTACATTTCTACTTCTGGAGTTAAGATAGGGCTGCCCACTGACTGGGTGGCGGAGGCAAAGGCAGGCACAGGAAAAGGAAATCTTTTTATCTCCAGATTAAAGAATGGCTTGGAGAAGGAACCAAATTCAGAAAGTGTAAGCCTCAGAACCATAGCCCCATCACCATCCCCTTTCTAAATTGGAAGTGAGGAACCACCTGCGTCTGGGGATCAGAAGCATCTGATGTGAGAAATAAATCCTCCTTCTCCCTGGATTGTATCTTTCAGAGACCGAGGTGAAAAATGTCGCCATTTTGTTTGCAATCCAAAATATCCATCATCATGGCCTCTGTCTTTCCCCTGAGAAGCTCCCTCAGCTGATCTGTAGAAGCAGGCACTGGAGCCATTTTTGGGTATCTCCTGGGCCCACAGGAGCTGCTTTTAGGGAACCTTCCCACATTTTCAGAAAAAGAAAAAGGCTCTGAAGGTATAAAGCCAGGTAGCTGTAGAGATCTGGGTGTTACTCTCACAGCCAGAGATGCGTCTCCCATATCTGTTCACGGGCTCCTGATACACATAAGTTTTTTTCCCCCCTTTTAAAGAGTTTGGGTTATGGAAGGAGTAGATTCGCTCCCCACCACGCCCCAACATCCCTGCTGAAATATGGCGCACCTCAGAAATGCAGAGTCTGGAAACCCAGTCTTTGTGAGGACTGGACCGTCTTCTCTTCTAGTTGTTCAGATCTGAACTGAGCAGGCTAAACAACACAAAAGTCTTCTCATGAGTAATAATTTTAGAGAAGTGTATAAAAATTACCTGGTAAAATAAGGAACCGTGGAGAATGAGAGAAAGAGAGAGCGAGAGAGCGAGAGAGAGCAAGCCAGGGAGTGCTAACCATTCAGAGAGGGAAATCTTTCAGGGATATCACTATTTGAACCCGTTTCTAAAATCTGCTATTTAGCTGAGAGGCAACTGGTTTGGAGGCATCCTTCCTCCCTCAGGACACAGATTTTTTAATGAAAGTCCAATAGGATTTCCCATACCTCAGCAGTCAAAACATTCATTTTGGGTTTCAAAGGAAAAAAATATTGATCTCACCTCCAGCTTCCAAGATATTACAAATAAGTCCTTATTAAAATATTCCTGAGTTAAAGCAATAGATTTGGGGAAGATTTCAGTGTTGAACGGTCAAAGAAAAGGGTTTGCTTCCAGATGGTGTTTGAATTAAGGCCGCTGAGGCGAGCAGAAAGCTCTCACCCACGCAGCCCCTGACAAAGCCTCCCCGATATGGGGGCAGCGGAGCTCTCTCCGTAGCTCCCCCTCCCCTTAAACCCTCAATATTATTTCTGGTAAAAGCAAATGGCAAAAGCCACTATCCCAGAATCTGCAAAGCACTTTTCCTAAAAACAGCCTTATAACTCTCTCTGCTGCCAGAAAGCTATATTTTAAAAGACGAGTTTTCCTTGTTTACTTGCGTTTCCTGCTCTCCTCTTTGCTCGGCCACATTTGATCTTGGAAAAAGCGCGAAGCTGAAATGTGTTCTTAAGGGCCAGAAGCTGTCAAGGCTTTTGGTGAGCAAGATTGATCGCACCCAGACTTCCTTCAGAGCTTTGTTTGGAATAAAAGCAAGAAAACTGAAAAACCTCACATTTTCCAAAATAGCATCTCTATCTGTAAGGCAATGCTGTGGGCCAGTCAGTGACGGTGGCCACGTTATATGTAATTTCCAACCCAAGCCCCCTCTGATGCCGGCCTCAGAGATGGAGTCCTAGCCTTGTGCCGCGGTCGGCCTTTCTTGTTTTCTACGTAGATTTTTCTCCCCCACCAACCTCTCTCTCCCTGGCCATCAGAATGATTTATTTTCCTGCCACGGATGCCTGCCGGCCTGGGGGATCTGATCACTTGGTCCATTTCAAAGGAAGCAAAAGCGAAGCATCATCCTCAGGGTTCGAGGGAAAAGAGATACCTTCAGATTCCTCTCTCAGCCTCGTCCCCTCTTTCTGGCTTGGTGGATTTTTTAAAAAGTTATTGTTTGGTACCTAAAGGTGTTATTTTTTTGAACCCTCCAGCACAGTCCACGATGCCCTCAGTCTCAAGTCTCTGAATTGGAATAGAGAGAGAGAGTGAGCAGAGAAAAGAGAACCTTTATCATTCCTCCTGAGGTTGCCCTCTCTCACCTGGGATGCTGTTTCCCCACAACAGAACCTGAGTGCAAACATCCCTGGTGGCCAAGGAACGGAAAGGTGCAGGAGACAATTTGGGCTGCCAGGGAACACGCATTGCATCTGAATCAACAAGCCCCCAATCAGAGTGACAAGGACCAGGAGAAGAAGGAGAGGAAAAGAAAAAGAGAGAGAGAGAGAGAGAGAGAGAGAGAGAGAGGAATAAACGCCTTCTCCTTCCCTGCTGCTAACTTCCAACAGACTTCCTGGAAATGAGAAATACTCACCGCACCCGAGCCCTACGGGTATGAAACCCAGAATGCCAGGAGCCGCAGGAGCCTGCTCGGGGTGGCATTGCTTTGGTTGGTCGCCGCCCTGGCTACAGGGATTTGGACACATGAACCTGGGGTTGTTGTCTTGCTTGGCACATGCATCTATCTTTCTTGAGCCACTCCTGAAAAGTTGATGGCACCGGAAGGTTGGGAAGCTTCGAGAGCCGCCTCCCCGTCTTCCGCTTTTCTCTGGAGCCAGATGCATAGCTGCCTTGGAAAAGCTGGCAAAC
>NW_027532002.1:9144771-9149506 GCF_008692635.1 Crocuta crocuta
GAAAAAAAAAAGGGAAGGACAGAGAGGAAGGAAAACGGGGATGACTCCTGAGATCCAGGAACTGGTTTTAGAAAAGGCAGCGGGAAATGGAAATAAAAGAGGGGAGAGCCCAAAATGAATCCTCTTTTCTGTGTCTTCTCTCTCTCTGTGTGTCTCTCTCTCCCTCCCTCCCTCCTTTCCTCTCTTCCTTCTTCCAGTCTCATCTCTCCTCTCCCTCCGCTCCTTCCTCCTGCCTTAGCAGAACTTATGTGGCTGGGATGCGGGGCTCTCGGGTGTCAAAACTTTGAAGATTAATGGATTACTTTGTTAATGACTGCAGGCGTCAGACTGAGGTGCTTAAATGATTTGTGAGGTGCGAGGCGTCTTCCCGACAGTCCCAAACAATGCGCGGAGTGTGCGGGGGAGGCAGAGGGCAGCCGCCGGCGGGCCCGGCAGCAGGGCTCACACTCGCGCACACTCACACACTCACACACACTCCCAAGCGCACACACCAGTTCTGTGCCGATCAGGCGGCGGGCAGGCACCCTCGCCCCCACGCACTCCCGGGCATCCCCACCCACGCCCACATATATGTATTTTTGCCCTGAAAAAAGTGTAAATAAAGCCTCGCTGGCCCCCAATGAGGCGTTCCTTCCCGACTTTTTTGGATCAATCAAACAGACAGTGGCTTCTTTTGATTAAAGCCCAAATTGTCATTGGGCAGAAGCAATCATGTGACAGCCAATTCGGTCCAATTTCAACCTTGTCTCCATGAATTCAATAGTTTAATAGTAGCGCGGTCCCCATACGGCTGTAATCAGTGAATTAGAAAAAAAACACCCCAGCAGCGATCTTCTATGATAGATTTTTTTTTTCCCTCTGCTCTCGCCTTTTTCCCGGGCCTTGCCCCCCCAAAGCCCCTCCAGAAGAGGGAACTTTTTCTCCGAGGGGGCTCCAAGGAGAAGGCCATGAATTACGAATTTGAGCGAGAGATTGGTTTTATCAATAGCCAGCCGTCGCTCGCTGAGTGCCTGACATCTTTTCCCCCTGTCGCTGATACATTTCAAAGTTCATCAATCAAGACCTCGACGCTTTCACACTCGACACTGATTCCTCCTCCTTTTGAGCAGACCATTCCCAGCCTGAACCCGGGCAGTCACCCTCCCCTCGNGCCGCCGCCGCCGCCGGCCCTGCCTGCCTCAGCCACAAAGGTCAGTCCAAAGACTTGGCCCCAGGTCCCGGGACCCCCTTCTCCTCCGGGGCTGCCCGGGGAGCGGTTATGGGGGAGGGGAGCGTGGGCTGGGAGAGAAGGGGGAGAGAGGGAGAGATGCTTGGCTGCCTTCCCTTCCCCTGTGGGCTCAGGAGTGGGTTTGATGGAGAGAAAAGGGATCCTGCGCTGCACAATGAGACATATATATATTTTTAAGGAGGGGGGGGGAAAAACTTTCCCTAACTTGTGTAATGTGGGATGATTTATTTGAGTTGGAGCTGACCTCCTCTTGTCTAGTTGTCCTAGAGTTTGGCTTTTTGACAGTAATGAAGAGTGATAGATCGCTCTTGCTCAGCTAAGCAGCTGATGCATTAATTATAAATTGTGGTGTGGCTAATATAAAGTTTGCTCCCGGATGGAGAGGTTGGGGGGAGCCACAGGCAGGAATTTGATGGAGGTGGAAGAGATGGGGTCCCCCCGGGGCTGGGCTCCCAGGAAAGGCTGCACAATAGCCCTACTGCATCCAGGGGCGGCCATTTTGTTGCAGTTGATCTTTTCTGCTATATTTATTCTCCAGTGGAATACCCCCGCTCGGACCCCTCCACCTCCAACTGTGCGTGTGTCTCTTGTTGGTTTCCCTTTCCGCAGAATCCCTGGAAATCGCCGATGGCAGCGGCGGGGGCTCCCGACGCCTGAGAACTGCTTACACCAACACGCAGCTTTTAGAGCTGGAGAAAGAATTTCATTTCAACAAGTACCTTTGCAGACCTCGAAGGGTGGAAATTGCCGCGCTGCTGGATCTGACTGAGAGACAAGTGAAAGTGTGGTTTCAGAACCGGAGGATGAAGCACAAGAGGCAGACGCAGTGCAAGGAGAACCACAACAGCGAGGGGAAATTTAAAAGCCTCGAAGACTCGGAGAAAGCGGAGGAGGACGAGGAAGAGAAGTCGCTCTTCGAGCAAGCGCTGAGCGTCTCCGGGGCCCTTCTGGAGAGGGAAGGTTACACTTTTCAGCAAAACGCCCTCTCTCAGCAGCAGGCTCCCAATGGACACAATGGCGACTCCCAAAGTTTCCCAGTCTCGCCTTTAACCAGCAATGAGAAAAATCTGAAACATTTTCAGCACCAGTCACCCACTGTTTCTAACTGCTTGTCAACAATGGGCCAGAACTGTGGCTCAGGCCTAAACAATGACAGTCCCGAGGCCCTCGAGGTCCCCTCTTTGCAGGACTTTAACGTTTTTTCCACAGATTCCTGCCTGCAGCTTTCAGACGCAGTCTCGCCCAGTTTGCCAGGTTCCCTCGACAGTCCCGTAGATATCTCAGCTGACAGCTTTGACTTTTTTACAGACACACTCACCACAATCGACTTGCAGCATCTGAATTACTAAAAACATTAAAGCAAAACAAAGCATCACAAAACAAAAACCCCTTTGACCAGGTGGTTTTGCCTTCTTTTATTCCGAGACTTGATTTTTATTTTCTTTTCTTCCTGACCTACCCTCTCTCTCCTCTAAATGTGGAAGATTTTCTGTTTAGTGATTCTCCCGGTCCAGTTTCAGAGCCATCTTTTACAGATTATTCCGGAGTTTTAGTTGTTCTAAATCTAATCCAACACCCCTCTATGTGATTTCCTGAAAGCAATATATGAGGCCTGCAAGAAAGTGATCATATAAGTGTATCTTCACTTTCTTTTTATTTTTGTATTACATTAGGATGCATTGTCATGAGTATTTTTGGTAGAATAAATTCTCCTTTGCTATAAGTAGCTTTCTTATTTTTTCTCCCCCCTCTCTCTCAAGGCTCATAACGGTTTCTTTTTCTTCTTTTAGTCTAACTTGGTAAATAAAATTCTGGTCACAATTCATCTTCTTTTTCAATTTTAATATATTTATTAAGGGGGCATGTTCAAAGTCTTCAGTAGACAATAACGAAAAAGAAAGCCAGGACATGGTTAGGTCTTCTGAGAAATTTTTTTTGTTTTTTGTTTGTTTTTTTCTTTTTAAAGGGAATGGATCTGGATTTTCAGTGTAGAGGTTCAAGCCATAGACTTAAATTGGTAATAGAAACAGGACTGGGCAGCCTCACAGTTGGGCCAAGCCCAAGCTTTTGAAAGTGGAGAAATAAAGTGCCTACAGAACCGCCCCCACCCCCCGACTCCAGGAGGAAGGAACATGGGAGTTTCTTTAACAAGCTACCAGTCTCCAGGTCAATAACTAAGTTATCAACAATTCATTTATTTATACACATTTGTTTCAAACATCTACATTCCAACCCCTCCCCCACAATCCCGGAAACATTTTCAGTGTGGTTGATTAGTCTCCCAGCTGTTGATGGGTCCAGGCAAACAGACCTAAAAAGGTAGAGAAAAACAAAATTAAAGCAAAACATGGTTACTAGCTGGAACATGCACTTCAGAAAGAGTTCTTTCCCATCCTCTGGTTCAGTCATTCTAGGATTCTTTTCTCAGGGTCAGAAAAATCAATATTTCATTCTTAAATCTGTTTACATGGCAAATAATGGATCATTAAAGCTTTGAAGCCAGGTTACCAAGTTGAGATTTAAAATGGAGAGTTTCTGCGCCCTAGGTTATAAATTAACCCAGTTTCTAGAGAGAGAAAGAGAAAAAGCACTTTAAATGAAATATCAATAAAATGTAATCCAGGGCACGTTTCTGGGTTGTCCTGTCCCCCCCTCCCCCCTTCTTATATCTCCCCATGCTGATTTTTCCCTTACTGAGCTCTGTTGTGATGGCTACTTACCGTGAGAAAACGCAGTGTGTAAGCAACATGTGTGGGGGGCGGGTTGATTTAGGAACCCGGCTCTTCATAGCTAAGGCCTGGAAGTTACAATGAAATCGCGATCTTTCTCCATGGGTTTGCACCCTGTCTTCCTGCACCCCTTCGCCCCCTACATCCTGGCAGCGGCGGAGGCGTGTGAGGACCCCGGCGGGTCTCCAGCCCCAGGCGCGGAGCTGAGCCGGGCAGCCCGGCCGCAGCCAGGGCTGAGCCGCGGCTGTTTGCGATTCGTCCTGCGCTCATAAATCAAACGCTTTCTATGAATGAGAATGTCATCAAAGAGATCAATTGCAGGAACACATGCACAAATAAAAATCCTCTTACGTATTTGCCGGGGATCCCCGTCCGAAAGCATTAAGTTAGAAGGCGTTTAGTCATAATTCATTTTTATTGCTCTTTTAAAACAACAGCTTGGCTGAGCCGCGGATGCCATGAGCAGCTCGGGGCCTCGGCGGCGTTTTGTCTCCTCCTCGCTCCTTCCCCTTCTAGTATAAGCCCTGAAAGAGGCGCTTTGAGCCCGGCAAGCCGTTTGCAGGCCATCATTTAAATAGTGACCAAGGTCTCCTTTCACCCACTCTCCCAGGGCATTTAAGAGACGTTAGCTCCAGTCGTGGGGCGCTGGCCTGCAAGCCCGGAGAACCAAGCGTCTCCTACAAGGCAGGATGAGCCCCAGGATTTCGTGGGGGTGGGGAAGAGCCGGGCTACGGAAGCCTTGCGGGCTCCAGGCCAGAGACTGCCTGCCTTTGTAAGT
>NW_027532002.1:9149513-9149709 GCF_008692635.1 Crocuta crocuta
GCCCGTCCCAGAGATTGCGGGCCTCTGTGCAGGTTCATGAAACTAGTCCCAAGAAAAACATGCCCACCCGTGCCGGCTCTGAGAGAGGCCCGGAGGGAGGAAGAGAAGGGGAAGGAGAGCAGCGCAGAGGCCGAGAACGAGCGGAGGAACGAGCGGAGGAAGGAGAGCGGCTTCGGTCCCGGGCGGCTTTGTGGAA
>NW_027532002.1:9149798-9159255 GCF_008692635.1 Crocuta crocuta
ACCTCCTGCCCGACAGGAGCCGCGTCTCTCCCCGTCTCAGGAGCCCTGGCGCTCCCAAGGAAGCCGCCTCCAGGAGGGCCTCCTTTCTTTTTCCCTTCTCGAAAATGAGTGTCCCCAGGTGCTGAAATTGGGGTAGGAGTGACCTTTCCTGTCTGTACTCTCTCTTAACCGTGGTTGGGGATGGGTCAAAGGTCACAGAAAAATAGGATTTCAAAAGGAAATATTTAGGGAACATGTTTCTTTGCTACCGAGGGAATCCATAGTGGAATGTCGGCAAGAGTTCCCCTCTGGGGGGGGGACCGGTTTGGGAGGGGAGGGCTTCTATACGTGAAGAGCAGAATGCAGAAACCTGAAAGGTTGGCTAACACACTTATAATGTGCCTGCCTCAAGCAACACTTCCTCCTTCTCACTGGGGAGGGAAAACTAGAGGGGAGTGGGAACCTCGTCCTCAGATACATTTTATCTGTCCCATTCCGACGCGATCAACACGGTCAGAGAAAAATCTATATTGCATTGGCTGCGAAGCTGCTTGATGATCTCTGGCTCTCTTTCACCTAAGAATGCATCAATTCTCTCAGTTTGGCGTTTTCTCTCTACAAGCCAAGGGTTGGCACGAAACCTAATAGTAAACAGCAATTAACGACCCCGTCAGCCTCAGGGTAGGATGAGGGTGATGGAGAACAGGACCCCTGGCCTGGGATGACGCTCAGATTTGCACGTGTCTCTCTAGAGAAAGACTTGAAGGTTCACACAAGGAACTACACAGTCAGATACAAAGGGGAGGAGGTGTTGCTGGGGAAGAAGAAAATGTCCCGTCCACCATCAGCCATCTGTCCGCCGCCCCTCCCACCTGCCAGCCCCTAAGCCCCCACTTCAGACAGGCAGTAGAATGGGGGGGGCGGTTAGTGGATAAAAGAAGCCCTACCCCTCCTAACATCCCCCTCCGGAAAGCGAGCACCACTGTTGGGGGGTGGGGGGCGTTCAGCGTATTTAGCGGGAGCCGTGGTCTCGCCCTTTGAGGCCCCCGCTGGAGCGCGCAGACTCCTGGGTCCCGGGGAGCCGGCAGATGGCCTGCAGCGCGCCGCCCGGCCCCCACGCTGGCCACGTCCGCTAGCGTCATCCCTCTCCCCCGCCTCCTACCCTTCAAAATCCAGCGGCCGAGCTGCTCCGGATCCCATAGGGCTCCGGGAGCGAAGCTGAGTGGGGAGGAGAAAGGGGCGGAGAGCGAGGAAAGAGGGAGGGCGAAGAGCCGGCCACCCTCGGCCTTTTCCGGCAACCTTAACTACTACCAATCACCCGCTCCCGGGCGTCGAATTACAGAAGCCCCTCGTTGCCTCGTTAATAATCAGTTGCGGTGGGGGGAATAGGGTTCGGAGACCCTCCTTGGGGCAGGGAAGGTGTTTTTGTTTTTTTGTTTTTTTCCTGCTCACGTCCCCTCCACGCCCAGCCGGGCTGTTCCCTGCCAACGCTCTGCGCACTTCCCTCTCCTTTCGAAGCGCGGAGAGCCGGTGGCCTTAGCCTCGTCCTGCGCCACGGTCCTCTGCGCTCCTCACTGTCCCGGCACCACAGCGGGGACTGTGTAGTGAAAGCGCCCGCGGAGCTGCCCTTCCAAGCCCCAGCTCTGCGGGGCTCGGCCCCCGAGCTACTGGCAGGCCAGCGAGCTCCGGCCCACTGGTTCCCGGCCCAAGAGAGACGGAGCCCTCTACCCTTCTCACCTCTCGCCAGTTCATCTTTCTGTGCACGGTGGGGAGGGGGGCGGAGACGGGGATGCCTCCCAGCCCCCACCTCCCGGAGGGGGGGAGAGCCGAGTCGGCGCGCGCAGAAGGTGGCTTCTGTTCCCCCTCGGCCCAGAGCTCCGAATCTGCCCTTGCAGCCGCCGCAGCAGCTGCCGCCGCCTGGGCCGCCTGGGGGGGCGACTGCGCGTCACCTAGACTGGAGGAGCGCCGGGGATTTAAATGCCACTGAAACGGTGATCCATCACCGCGGGAGCCAGCAAACTTTCGCAGGAGGCTCAGCCATTGGCTGACATAGTCACGTGCCCCTCCCCCTGCGCCCTCCGCCCTCGCGCCCCCCCTCTTGCGCACTGTACATTCATATCATTTTTCTTCTCTGGCCCCATGGAGGAAGTGAGAAAGTTGGCACGGTCACCCAGGGCTTCGCAGGACCCGGTCCCTCAGTGACAGATGGACAATGCAAGAATGAGCTCCTTCCTGGAATACCCCATCCTCAGCGGTGGCGACTCGGGGACCTGCTCAGCGCGAGCCTACCCTTCCGACCACGGAATTACAACTTTCCAGTCGTGCGCGGTCAGTGCTAACAGCTGTGGCGGCGACGACCGCTTCCTAGTGGGCAGGGGGGTGCAGATCAGCCCGCCCCACCACCACCACCACCATCACCACCCCCAACCGGCCACCTACCAGACTCCCGGGAACCTGGGGGTGTCCTACTCCCATTCGAGTTGTGGTCCAAGCTATGGCGCGCAGAACTTCGGCGCGCCTTACAGCCCCTACGCGTTAAATCAGGAAGCAGAAGTAAGTGGTGGGTACCCCTCGTGCGCTCCCGCTGTTTACTCTGGAAATCTCTCATCTCCCATGGTCCAGCATCACCACCACCACCACCAGGGTTATGCCGGGGGCGCGGTGGGCTCGCCTCAGTACATTCACCACTCATATGGACAAGAGCACCAGAGCCTGGCCCTGGCCACGTATAATAACTCCTTGTCCCCTCTCCACGCCAGCCACCAAGAAGCCTGTCGCTCCCCTACATCAGAGACATCTTCTCCAGCACAGACCTTTGACTGGATGAAAGTCAAAAGAAACCCTCCCAAAACAGGTCAGTCTTGCCATTCCTTGGGTGCTCCTTGATGGTTCTGGAAGGAGCTAGTATGTTTAGCTGCCAAGGGGAAAAAAAATATATTTTTAAAGTTCTTGCTTCACACTGGTGTACGGTGTGGACAGACTGCCCAGGTGTGTTGGGGCAAAGGAGCATCTGGGGCTGTTGTCTTTCCAAAAGACCTGAGTTTTAGAGGTTCTGGAATAGGAAGTGGGTTGGGTGTGTGGGGGTGGGGTGATTCTGTTAATATCTCCAGGCTCCATTAATCACTGGTCTGACCTGGCTAATGGTTGGCTTCAGATTAACACTTTACACCTCATCAGTCACCTTTCGCAGCCAAGTTTCTGTTGAGAAATTCTTGATCTCCCCTTTATCTGAATGCTTAGGGGATCTGAAGCTTGTAGGGGATCTCATATCGATTGTAAACATTTTTACCTTGTTCTCTCATCGCTCCCCACCATGCCCCCAGGAAAAGTTGGAGAGTATGGCTACGTGGGTCAACCCAATGCAGTGCGCACCAACTTCACCACAAAGCAGCTCACTGAGCTGGAAAAGGAGTTCCACTTCAATAAGTACCTGACGCGCGCCCGCAGGGTGGAGATCGCCGCGTCCCTGCAGCTCAATGAGACCCAGGTGAAGATCTGGTTCCAGAACCGCCGGATGAAGCAGAAGAAACGAGAGAAGGAGGGTCTCTTGCCCATCTCTCCTGCCACCCCGCCAGGAAGTGAGGAGAAGGCCGATGAATCTTCAGAGAAGTCCAGCTCCTCACCCTGCGTTCCTTCCCCGGGGTCCTCGACCTCAGACACCCTAACTACCTCTCACTGAGGCCGACCGAGCCCCAGACTCCGCAGCCCAAGCTATTCTGCAGGCTGGGGACCCCTTCCGCAAAGCACATTCTTAGCTTATCTTCCTTTCCATGTACAGTCTCTCTCTTCCTTTCTGATCCTATCTGGGGAGCTCCTGGCCAGGACAGTGTGTTTCCAGAGAATTCTGGAGTAGAGAGGCTTGACTGGGGCGTGTGTGTGTGCTAACTCCTTGATGAAGATTGGGTGCCATAATCAATTTTCTGATGGCCCCCAACACCCTTTGGAGATTTCCACAGTCTCTTCCTTTCAGATGTCCTTTGGAATATAGTCTCCTTTGCCAGCAGAAACATGTTAGAGGGAGGCCCATCTTTCACCTATCTGTACAGTTACATCCTCCCCTACTTTGCCCTTAAAGGAGGATAGAGAGAAAGGGGAGTGAGTCCAGGAGCTCATGAAGACGAGATGCACTATGAGCTTGTTTACACGATTAATTCATCCCTTAATTTAATTCAGTTTCATGTGTGTGAGTTTGCTGGTTGTAAATACTTTGTCCTGAGAGGTTTATCTTTATACAGCTTTTCTAGAAATGTTTAGATTAAGGGACTAAAGCAGGGTGGGCAACTCTCAAAGCTGGTACAGTTTTATATGTTATGGGTTAAAGAATAAAATCGCTCACTTAAGCTGCATCAGATGCCTCAGAGGGTGGCCTGCATTTGTTCTTTCAGTGAGTTCAGAAGGCCTGCGGAATCCAGGGTTCAAAAACCTGTGCTAGGTCTCCCCTATCCCCACCCATTTATTGTTTCTCTGGCCACAGTCTATTTAAAATTTGTGCTGGGTTATTCAGAACCTGAAGGTATTATTCGAACCAGCTTCTCCCTCCCACAGTTATCGTAGCTGGATATGATGTATTTTCAGCTCAATTGTTAATGTGATGGATGGCACAATGAATGTATATTTTGTGTGATTCGTGAATAGTCTTTTGCATGTCGCACAATGTTTTGATGTCCCTGAAGTACCACACTGAGTTATATCAGTTATTCTTTGTGAGCCTATGATATTCCCCATTTCCTGTACAATCATGAACAGCTCTGAGATCCTGGGGTGATGTGATCTAGAGCAGAGTTTACGGGTCTTAAGATGTCTGTAATAAATATCTTCAAGTTTCACATACGCTTAAGCAGCCCTGAATTTGGCTTGGTTACAATTTACTGGTTCCAAGAGCGTTGGCTCATTTCAGGTGGGGAAGGGGAGAAGGGTGCTGTGCATTTTCAGAGGTGGGCCTTTTCTTGCAAAAAAAGTAAATGCTTTCCATCATGTAGCTGAAAGTTCCCCAGGAGTGTCATTGCATCGAGCCAATATCCACTTAATAGGTTGGTTTTCTCTAAGATACCAGTAGTTCCTTTATTATAATCCAGGTTCATAGTGGAAAAAATGAACGGTGAAGAAATTTATGAAGCAGATCTATTTTTGAAACAAACATGGACACTTCCTGGGTCAAGTGCTAACCTTTTCACCTCCAACTGAATGTTGACGTATATATAAACAGAACCCCCTTCAAAAGCCCAAACTCTTCAGTCAGCCTTTCCTCACATCAGTGAACCAAGAGCTAAGAGATTCACATTTAATTAGCTCCAGTATAATGCTGTTTGAGGATGAGGCCTCCATCTCACCCCTCTTTCTTCTTCTTCTTTTTTATTTTTGGCTTGTTAGACAGTGTTCCAATATATTCCACCCCTTAACTTGAGTGTGGTCTGTTTTCAGTAAACCCTTGCGTCTCTCCTCGTCTTTCCTGTCAATATCCATCCCTTCCTGCCACTCTCTACACGTCCCCCTGCCCACTCCCTCTGGGTCACACATCTCATTCCCATTAGGTTCAGCTTCGATTTCATAGCCATCATGGCTGTCACGGGTCTGCTCTACTTCTAAATCCATAAACCAGTTCTAATCCCATAACCCAGAAAAAAAAAGTTGCTATTTTCTTCTCTGGGCTCAGCAGTGTCTTCCAGGTGAACTTGCGGGAGCCTCTCTGAAGTCTTCCGATATTCAAGTTGCCTCCAAACGGAGGCAAGCGTCTGCTCTCAAATAGAGGGAGCCAGCAATTCAAAGGCTCTCCTCCTAGACCTCTTACCACTTTTCCTTTACTTTCACACATTTTCAGCAGCTTTCGTTTAGCCCCAAGAGTGAAGCAGAAATTTTACAGCATGACAAATACAGGCATCTGACTTCCTTCCTCTCCAAAGGGTGTTTTACAAAGGATGGGCTGGGGGTGGGAGGCGAAATCCTACAAAACGTGGAATTTGCAGGCCTCCTAGAGCACCCATGAGACTTCCTGCACTTCCTCGTCAAAGGGGCAAGCCTGGACTTCGCAGGCACGGTGGCTGCGGCCATATCAAGGGCACCCGCTGCCCTCCCCTCTTGGCTCCCGGGCTCTGGGCTGGCCTCTAAAAGACTCAAGTGGATGGAGGAGAACTTCAAAGTCGGCCAGCTCTTTCTTTCATTTCCCACCCTGGCCTTATACAGTATCTTTTGTTTATTAGTGTAAGGCCACACAGCAAAACAGATGGCTGGTTTCCAAATTCTTTAATGTGCTAAAGTGTCATTTGCATGCCACTGCCGTAATTTCAATATCTAAAAGCAGGGCCCGACCCGCTGGAATCCTGGAGATTCCAATCTTGAAGGTGCTGGTTTTAATGTAGCCGAGAGAGAGAGGAGAACGATAAATTATGGCTAACCATCCCAAGCCTTCTCTAGGTCATGGAATAAATCAGTTAGCAAGCAATGCATTTAGGAAACATTAATATACCTTTCAACAAGGAAAACATTTGTATCTTTTTAGTTGCCCCAATCGATTAAATCAAAGGCGCTTACCACATCCTATTTCTAGGTCTCTCTTTTTCTGTCTTGGTCTCTGAGGAGCACGGTTTACTCCTTGAAAAATGACAGCAATGGTGACTGAGACAACAAAAGAGAGAACACAGAAAACAGCATTTTATTGATACATTTAAAAAGGACAAGAGTCTCAATTAGGGACTTGGGATAATTGCAACACACAATTCCAGTTTTCAAATGCGTTCCCCTTCACTTCCTTCACACTCATTCAAAGTCCTCCCGAAATTCAGGGTGTCCCAGCCTCGGCTGAGTTGAGATCTGGCTCTCAAGTCTGCTCTCGGCTTCACCTTTGAAAGTTTACTTTTGGAGGCTATTCAGATGCCGTGGTGTTTTCCTCTGGGGCAATCAGATTCAAACCGATCAATATTTACTCAGTCTGAAAGGGTTGTTGAAAAGGCTGCTAACAACAAACTGCTTAGCTGCTCACCCCTGTTTAATCTCAGGTTCACCGAAAGTTCAAGAAGAGATGAATGCAGCGATGGGTCACTTTAGAATGAGTCCCAGCGGTTTATCTGAGCTCTCCGCTAAAGGCAACAATTATAGTGCCCCTCTTTGGGAAAGGGGTAACTTTCCTATTATTCTTTTGCTAAACAGTGTTTACTAGAAACCTAAAACACTTTCCTCTCCCTTCCTGGCTTTTTTTTTTTTTTTTTTTTTTTTTTGGGGGGGGGGGGGAATTTCNTTTTAAAAATGCTAAATTAGCCTGACAGAAGAGATCCAATTTATTTCAGATGCCAAGAGCTATGAAATGAGGCTCTTTGGGCCGTTAGAGCTTATCTCCTTTGCGAAAGTACAGGGCAAGATTGAATTGAAATCCATTTGCGTTTGAGTAATATCGACAATCAGAGCCCCAATATCCATCTGAGATGACTTTTTAGACAGGAGGTGAGGGGAGGAAGGGGTAATTCGCTTGTGCAAAAGCAAGTACCTTAGGTAGAAAGTCAACTTCAAAATGTTATCCTCTCCTAGTGCATAGACTATTGAGATGAGAAAGGGGACCCAAGGAAGCCAGTGAGGAATGGAGGGAGAAGATGCTGGTCACTGAAGCTAATTGCTACAGCTCTTCAGAGGTCAAAGTTCATGTAATCACTGCATAAATGCATACTAAATGGGGATATATTAAGCTTTTCTGATGGCTGAGCACGTCTGTGGAAAAAAAAACAAACGGTCACTGCTGTTTGTGTTTCTTCCTGGAGAATAGTCATTCTAGCAGTAGAAGCTCTTGGAGTCTGAGTCTTTAATTTACTGTTTTGAATGACAGGCTACCCTTCGGTTTTAAAATTTTGAAATCAATGCATGGACAACTTTCTTTGTTTTGGATGGGGCCGTAAAATAACTCTCTCACTCTTAGAAATGTTATGATTTTTTTCCAATACACACAAGAATACAAGTTAGCATGTCCTTATCAGAGGCTCCTCACTAGATGGCTAACTTTGGTGACTCTTTGCTGCAGATAAGCTTACTTTTTGCCTGCATTGCTGAGAGCACACAAGAGTCCTGCCTTAGGACTTCTGGTGCATAGATGACCAGAACTGAAAGGGACCCAATTCCCAATCTCTTGTTTTATGATTGCGAAGATAAGGCACCCAGAGGTGGACTGATTTGACTTAGTATCTACCTAAATAAAAACCAGGATGGCTTAGAATCCGAGGCCAGTGTACTTCTTGATTCTAAATTGCTGATTTGATTTTGCCCCTTCTCATTTATTCTATGTGATTTATTTCAGGCTGGATATAGTTCACATTTTTCCACTTCTGATTTACTAGCCATCCACTCAGTCAAGTCCTTGATTTCGAAGCCAGCAAGATTACTTGAATCTTTGAAACAACCTCCCAGTTCAATGTTTCTGCCATCTTGTTTGAACAATACAATGTTGGGCTACTTGCTGTTTAAGATACATGTTCTTAAAATATAAAAATAGAACAGGTAAAATTCAACACACATGTATTTTTGTTGTAGTTGTTTTTGAACCCAGACTAGGGAAGAATAAATGAAAGAGGGGTTGCCTGTGCCCAAGTTCAATTTCCATTAAATTGTCAAGAGAGGTACCAGCTAGAAAGGGCTTAGAAATGCAAGGAACGTTCCAGGAGGTGGCTTAACCCTGAATCTTTTTCTGCGTTTGTTTTTGCTTGGTTTGTGACACAGCACCGCCTCCTGAACACTGTTCTGTCTGTATTTCTTAATTTTCTAAACGACTCACTCACGTACCAAACACACAGACAGCTTACACATAAAATTTCCTTGCAACACAACTTTCTACGGTTTCTTTCTTGGTGGGATCCTACTGATCTCAGCAGAAGCTGCTGGTCAAGGGGACACCCAAGGCTGTCAGCGTCTGAAGATCTGAACTGGAATCCCGAGCGCTTGAGAGCCTTATTTCTACTAACACCAGCCATCAAATACAGCTGACCTTCGACTGCAGAACTGCAAAGCAAATATCAATCAAGCAACTCTGTTGGTGGAAGCTAGCCTATGAACCGCCCCCCCCCACCATCTTAACTTCCCAATTATTTCCTGTGAAATATTCTGGAAAGATTGCATTTTGAGTTTATTGGAAACAAAAAGACTGACGTTTCTTCTCAACATTTCCAGACACAACTAAAAGATGTGTCTCCATTTTTACGACAAGCCCCATTAAATATTTTCCTAATTTAAAATATGGTAGAGAGCGTCCAGCCACAAGCCGAATCGATAGAAATCGAGATTGTTTTGCGTTTTCATGTGAGGCTTGGGCTTTTAGGGGGAAAAGACGCATGGGCTTGTGAGTTAAAATAAATAGGAAAATGACANCATAGCGAGAATGCAGAAAGCAAGGAAATAAAAGTAGACCTCCCCACCCCCGTCCCCCATCAGTAATACGGTTCCAGGAATCTTCTCATTCGGAGGAACAAATGAGGTCCTTTAGGACGCGCAGGGGCAGGGGCTCGGG